>NC_060119.1:824276284-824580617 GCF_021461395.2 Schistocerca americana
ACATCGATTTCCTGGGCGAGTTTTCTTACTGACTTGTTCGGACTCATGGACATTTTATCGGAAATATCGAGTAGTTTATCCTCAGACAAAACTCTAGGACGACCACTTCTCGGTGCATCTGTCACTGAACCCGTACTTCGAAATTTGTTAGTCAAATCTCGCACAGAATCGCGATGTGGAAGTGTTGTCTCCGGGAAAACTGAACTAAGTGTTTGACGAACTGAAACTGTGTATTTACCGCCTGCTTTGAACACTTGTTCGACTAAAAACACACGTTCTTCAGTGATTAGCATTTTAACAGTTACAAAAACGAAACAAACTATCAAAGAAACTAAGCTTAAACGTTCAAGTCAACACGTAACGACACACACCGATACTACTGACGCTGGCTGAGATAAACGAAACAGTGGAATGTTTGGAGGGTCCACTTTAAGGGAAGTAACCCAGGCAGGCGGACAATTATACGGCACGCGCGGCTAACAATCATGCGGCACTGCGGAGAGACTTTTTGAACACCCCGTATGATGCGTAATTATGGAAAAAAGACTGATAGAGACTCTACGGTCAAGGAAACATATACTGAAGCAGCAAAAGTACAAAAGTACAATATAAATAATGTGACGTTGCAGAGATTTTGTAAGCGAGTGGAAGAAATAAAGGGAGGTAGGCAGTTTATTTTTCGTTGTTAACGTCGCCCGCTGGGGAATTGTAGATCTTTGCTGTAATATAGCGAGCACGTTAATCCATATATTTAAAGAAAATTAACCTCCTCGATCATGATACATCCAGAAAAGCGTATAAGTTTATGTTAAGATTTTTTCTCGTCTGTTTATTTTCAGAATCGGGAGAGATGTTTGTTCAAAAAATGTGTGTGAAATCTTATGGGACTTAACAGCTAAGGTCATCAGTCCCTAGGCTTACACACTACTTAACCTAAATTATCCTAAGGACAAACACACACACACACCCATGCCCGAGGGACGACTCAAACTTCCGCCGAGACGAGCCGCACAGTCCATGACTGCAGCGCCTGAGAACGCTCGGCTAATCCCACGCGGCGGGATGTTTGTGCCAAGCATTGGATATAACTGATCTCGGCAGGCCTTCTCCAACGAATAGCAGGCACAGCTTGAAGAATACATTCGGAATGCTGCTAAGCTCTACTACGGACTTTTCGCGAAGGAAGTGAGAAGCCTAACATATTAGTTTGCCGTGAACAATAATGTCAAATATCCCGTTTGTTGGAGTGACGCGGAACTAGCTTCCGCTGACTGGTTTGGAGGATTCCTCAAAAGGAAGAAAACGCGTTCCATCAGCACACCAGAGGATACCAATGTAAACAGGGCTACAAGTTTCAACAGGCACAATGTAAGTAGATTTTGTACAAATCTGAATGAAGTTTATGATCGACACAAATGTCAGTGTCAAGTCGTATGCAATGTGGGCGAGACTGCCGTCACTATGGTACAAACGGCTGCCAAAACTGTAGCAAGGAAGAACGTGAAACAAGTCGGTGCTGTAACCTGCGCGAAAAGAGGAACTCTAGTTACTGTTGCCCTGGCTGTAAATGGATATTTCCAAGAAAGATGTTCAGGGATTATTTCTCCGAAATGGGCCAGAAGGAGGGTCTCTAAATAAATGAGGGTGTGTGACAGGAAAAGACATTCACTCATTCCGGCACGATTTCATTCACCATTCTAAGGCTACAAGAGAGGACCGGTTCTCCTTCTTCTGGACAATCATCACGCGCACCTTATATTCTAGTGTTAGACGTAGCCAAACAAAACAGCCTTGTCCTGCTCTCTCTTCCGAAACGCAAGTCTCGTAAACTGCAACCTTTAGACAGAGCGGTGTTTGGCCCAGTTAAAAAAATATATAAACTCTACATCAGATGCGTGGACGAAAAACAATTCTGTAAACACTATGACAGTAGACGACATTCCATTTGTAGTGAAGCAATCTGTGATTAGCACTGCTACGCCAAGGAAGATCAGGGATGGATTTCAAGTGACTGGATTACGGTCATTTAACAACACTGTTTTCACAGACGACGACTTTTTGCCCTCTGCTGTGACAGGCCGTCCTTACAGAGAAGATGAAACTCCGCCCTCTGTGTCTCTTACGATCTCAGTTGTGGAAACCGTTCTAAGCAGAGGAACAAGTGTGGAATCAAGTTCCATGCCCTGCACCTCCACAGTTACTACTGCACAATCGACAAACACTCTTGCACAGCCCGAATCATTGACACCTGCCGCCCTTAAGAACACAGTAAGAAAAAATAAACGAATCAGTGCTACCTCTGACTGATTCGTCAGTAAAAGCAGCATTGAGAGCCGAGACAAAGAAGCAAATGAAGCCTGCGAGACGACTACTGGTGCTGTCCCAGAAAAATAAAACCAAGAAAGCTAAAACAGGAAGACCAAAATGTCAGATCGACGAATCATCTGATGAGGAAGACGACTGCCCACGTATTGAATGTACGGAGCCCTACACTAGATCAAGACCACCAACCACGTGGCTACAGTGCCAATTATGTGTGTGTGAAATCTTATGGGACTTAACTGCTAAGGTCATGAGCCCCTAAGCTTACTAACTACTTAACCTTAATTATCCTAAGGACCAACACACACACCCATGCCTGAGGGAGGACTCGAACCTCCGCCGGGACCAGCCGCACAGTCCATGACTGTAGCGCCGTAGACCGCTCGGCTAATCCCGCGCGGCTGGCTACAGTGCACAAAATGTCAAAGATGGGCACATGACAGGGGTGCCATGTACGACAACATTTTTCTTTGTAAAAACTGCAAGTCTGAGAATGAAACTGACATTTCTTCATCAGAGTAAATATTCTGTATGTCAATATCAGTACTGTGTTCGAGTTATATATTTTGTTACAACCTAAAATTGTTTCTCTTGAATTAAAATTACTGATTAAATAAATCTGTGATATAGCACAAAAAAGATAATTATTTTTAATTATTATGTAACAACTAACCCCGTAACGCGCACCAACATGCCCCATACTGCGGTAAGTTGTTACACTCGTCATCAAAAAATGTATTACAGAGCTCAATAACATGAATTCACTTCTCGGACAAAAACTGTTTTCTGAAGATTAAATGATGTGCTAACGTTAGGCACTTGTCCATGTGCATACGTGGTTTGTGTTGAGATACTGAGCTTCCAAAAAAAAAAAAAAAAAAAAAAAAAGTGTAACTATTAGCCCGTCTCTGCTACTTAATGAATTTGAGTAGAGAGATCTGTGGACCCGCGAGTGGTGTCCCGCCTTTGCCACTCAAACCATGGTGGGGAACAGATTTTTAGAAATCATGCGCTTTGTTCACTAGACCTTGGACCTTGGTAACGTAAAGATGTACACACGTTTTGTTTTGTCTGTGATCAGGTACATGTTTGTAAATAAATGCACTGCATGTTACAATGTATATAAATTCCTAACTGCTGATTAGCAATTATATGCGACATATTGCCGATGTCCTTTCACTCAGTACATGAGTGTCAAACGTGTTCCGCATAAAGTATTTGTTTCTCGCAGATGTCGTCTGCAAGGGTTTCCTTATTTTGAATAACGAAACCGCAGCAGCGGAATATAACCTGGGAGAACATATTACGTAATGTCTCATGCAACATTCCATACGACAGGGGAGAAATGTTGCACCAGACAGCTTCTTCTCATCACTCAAGAAAGCAAAACAAGCTGGAAGAGGTGGATACAAGCATTGTCGGCAGACAGAACGAAAGGAGGCAGGAAATGCCACCACATGTGAGCAGCCGGCCGGTGTGGCCGTGCGGTTCTGGGCGCTTCAGTCTGGAACCGCTTGACCGCTACGGTCGCAGGTTCGAATCCTGCCTCGGGCATGGATGTGTGTGATGTCCTGAGGTTACTTATGTTTAATTAGTTCTAAGTTCTAGGCAACTGATGACCTCAGAAGTTATGTCGCTTAGTGCTCAGAGCCATTTCTTACAGGATAAAATTATAATTAGTGAATAGCTAAGCAGTTGTGTTATAATAACATTTGCCGCCTACTATTGTATGATGTGAGACACAAACACTGAAAACGTAACTATTTTTGTTGTTGTTGTGGTCTTCAGTCCTGAGACTCGTTTCATGCAGCTCTCCATGCTACTCTATCCTGTGCAAGCTTCTTCATCTCTCAGTACCTACTGCAACCTACATCCTTCTGAATCTGCTTAGTGTATTCATCTCTTGGTCTCCTTCTACGATTTTTACCCTCCAAGCTGCCCTCCAATACTAAACTGGTGATCCCTTGATGCCTCAGAACATGTCCTACCAACCGATCCCTTCTTCTAGTCAAGTTGTGCCACAAACTTCTCTTCTCCCCAATTCTATTCAATACTTCCTCATTAGTTATGTGATCTACCCATCTAATCTTCAGTATTCTTCTGTAGCACCACATTTCGAAAGCTTCTATTCTCCTCTTGACCAAACTATTTATCGTCCATGTTTCACTTCCATACATGGCTACACTCCATACAAATACTTTCAGAAAGGACTTTCTGACACTTAAACCTATACTCGATGTTAACAAATTTCTCTTTTTCAGAAATGCTTTCCTTGCCATTGCCAGTGTACATTTTATATCCTCTCTACTTCGACCATCATCAGTTATTTTGCTCCCCAAAGAGCAGAACTCCTTTACTAATTTAAGTGTCTCATTTACTAATGTAGTACCCTCAGCATCACCCGACGTAATTCGACTACATTCCATTATCCTTGTTTTGCTTTTGTTGAAGTTTATCTTATATCCTCCTTTCAAGACACTATCCATTCTGTTCAACTGGTCTTCCAAGTCCTTTGCTGTCTCTGACAGAATTACAATGTCATCGGCGAACCTCAAAGTTTTTATTTCTTCTACATGGATTTTAATACCTACTCCGTATTTTTCTTTTGTTTCCTTTACTGCTTGCTCAATATACAGATTGAACAACATCGGGGAGAGGCTACAACCCTGTCTCACTCCCTTCCAAACCACTGCTTCCCTTTGATGTCCCTCGACTCTTATAACTGCCATCTGGTTTCTGTACAAATTGTAAATAGCTTTTCTCTCCCTGCATTTTACCCCTGCCACCTTCAGAATTTGAAAGAGAGTACTCCGGTCAACATTGTCAAAAGCTTTCTCTGTGTCTACAGATGCTAGGAACATAGGTTTGCGTTTCCTTAATCTAGCTTCTAAGATAAGTCGTAGGGTCAGTATTGCCTCACGTGCTCCAATATTTCTACTGAATCCAAACTGAACTTCCCCGAGGTCGGCTTCTACTAGTTTTTCCATTCGTCTCTCAAGAATTCGTGTTAATACTTTGCAGCCGTGACTTATTAAACTGATAGTTCGGTAATTTTCACATCTGTCAACACCTGCTTTCTTTGTGATTGGAATTATTATATTCTTCTTGAAGTCTGAGGGTATTTCGCCTGTTTCATACATCTTGCTCACAACATGGTAGAGTTTTGTCAGGACTGGCTCACCCAAGGCTGTCAGTAGTTCTAATGGAATGATGTCTACTCCCGGAGCTTTGTTGCGACTCAGGTCTTTCAGTGCTCTGTCAAACTCTTCACACAGTATCATATCTCCCATTTCATCTTCATCTACATCATCTTCCATTTCCATAATATTGTTCTCAAGAACATCGCCCTCGTATAGACCCTCTATATTCTCCTTCCACCTTTCTGCTTTCCCTTCTTTGCTTAGAACTGGGTCTCCATCTGAGCTCCTGATATTCATACAAGTGGCTCTCTTTTCTCCAAAGGTCTGTTTAATTTTCCTGTAGGCAGTATCTATCTTACCCCTAGTGAGATAAGCCTCTACATCCTTACATTTGTCCTCTAGCCATCCCTGCACTTCCTATCGATCTCATTTTAGAGACGATTGTATTCCTTTTTGCCTGCTTCATTTACTGCATTTTTATATTTTCTCCTTTCATCAATTAAATTTAATATTTCTTCTGTTACCCATGGATTTCTACTAGCCCTAATCATTTTTATGTACCTCTAATACAATTGCAAAAACAAATAAAATTTAGCAGGTTTAAATAAAAATGTGCCCAGCGGAACTTTGCCGAACGCTTTCTGAAAGTCAAAGAACGCGGCATAGACCTGGTATCTACTGCAGTCTGGTTGTATTGTTCGAACAGAGCCAGTTTTTACACGAACAGACGCAAAATCTATACGCCTGCATCCCTAACGTCAGTCATTTGTAGAAATTTTGGTAAGTTGCATGCTGGTGCCTTATGACATTTGTGGAGACTGAGAATCTCCTCACTCTTTTTTGTCAAATATTTTGTCTAAAATAGTGACCTAAAACAGAACCTATAGAAGTGACGTAGCCTAAAGGTCACTGGACTCGCTTCCGAAATGAAATAATTTAAAATTCTTGACTGAGCATCCAGATTTTGGCCTTTAGTCGTTCCGCCGAAGATGTTTAGTTAGAAAAGGATAGAATCAATTTTCTCCTCCAGTATATCAGTTCCGAGCCTCTACTTGCGCATCGACGATTTCGTCGCTGGCAGGGCATTAAATCGTAATCTCATTTCAATTCGAAAACAGAAGAAAATTTTGCGTCAAGAAACCAGATCAGTAGACGTTGCATACCGTATATTAAATGGTTCAAATGGCTCTGAGCACTATGGGACTCAACATCTGAGGTCATCAGCCCCTAGAACTTAGAACTACTTAAACCTAACTAACCTAATGACATCACACACATCCATGCCCGAGGCAGGACTCGAAACTGCGACCGTAGCGGTCGCACGGTTCCAGACTGAAGCGCCTAGAAGCGCTCTGCTATCACAGCCGGCCACACCGTATATTAACATGCACCAAAATTTCATGCAAGTTCCCTGAGAGACTATCTGATTGCTTCACATCTATATCTACATACGTAACATCTATATCTACAGTACTGGCCATTAAAACTGCTACACAAAGAAGAAATGCAGATGATTAACGGGTATTCATTGGACAAATATATTATACTAGAACTGACATGTGATTACATTTTCACGCAATTTGGGTGTATAGATACTTAGAAATCAGTACCCAGATCAATCACCTCCGGCCGTAATAACGACCTTGATACGCCTGGGCATTGAGTCAAACTGAGCTTGGATGGCGTGTACAGGTACAGCTGCCCATGTAACTTCAACACGATACCACAGTTCATCAAGAGTAGTGACTGGCGTATTGTGACGAGCCAGTTGCTCGGCCACCATTGACCAGACGTTTTCAATTGGTGAGAGATCTGGAGAATGTGCTGGCCAGGGCAGCAGTCGAACATTTTCTGTTTCCAGAAACTTCCGTGCAGGACTTGCAACATTCGGTCATGCATTATCCTGCTGAAATGTAAGGTTTCGCAGGGATCGAATGAAGGGTAGAGCCACGGGTCGCAACACATCTGAAATGTAACTTCCACTGTTCAAAGTGCCGTCAATGCGAACAAGAGGTGACCGAGACGTGTAACCCATGGCACCCCATACCATAACGCCGGGTGATACGCCAGTATGGCGATGACGAATACACGCTTCCAATGTGCGTTCACCACGATGTCGCCAGAGACGGATGCGACCATCATGATGCTGTAAACAGAACCTGGATTCATCCGAAAAAGATACGGTTTGCCATTCGTGCACCCAGGTTCGTCATTGAGTACACCATCGCAGGCGCTCCTCGTCTGTGATGCAGTGTCAATGGTAACCGCAGCCATGGTCTCCGAGCTGATAGTCCATGCTGCTGCAAACGTCGTCGAACTGTTCGTGCAGATGGTTGTTGTATTGCAAACGTCACCATCTGTTGACTCAGGGATCGAGACGTGGCTGGACGATCAGTTATAGCCATGCGGATAATGTGCCTGTACTCTCGACGGCTAGTGATACGAGGCCGTTGGGATCCAGCACGACGTTCCGCATTACATTCCTGAACCCACCGATTCCATATTCTGCTAACGTCATTGTATCTCGACCAACGCGAGCAGCAATGTCGCGATACGATATACCGCAATCGCGACAGGCTACAATCCAACCTTTATCAAAGTCGGAAACGTGATGGTACGCATTTCTCCTCCTTACACGAGGCATCACAATCACGTTTCACCAGGCAACGCCGGTCAACTGCTGTTTGTGTCTGAGAAATTGGTTGGAAACTTTCTTCATCTCACCACGTTGTAGGTGTCGCCACCGGCGCCAACCTTGTATGAATGCTCTGAAGAGCTAACCATTTGCATATCACAGCATCTTCTTCCTGTAGGTTAAATTTCACTTCTGTAGCACGTCATCTTTGTGGTGTAGCAATTTTAATTGCCAGAAGTGTATATACATACTCCTCAAAACAACGTATGGTGCATGGCGGAGCTATAAACTATCCATAATGAGGCCATCTCATATTAACATAAATGCTCTCAGTCTAATATAGGCGTTTAACGTTGAGGTGCGTTAGTAAAGTACGTGTGTTACTTTTCTGGAAAATATACATTCATTATGGTTTATTCACGAGATATTCCCTATTCCGCGCTGAGTTTGCTTCAAATGAAATATTCTCCTTTTACACATTAGTGATGAGGGTCTCTAATCAGCACGTACGCTACGCTTTTAGAACACACGTACTTACAGGGAGCAAAACGACACGGCTACACAGGCGTACTGCAGCTGTGTGAGGGCTTGACCCTCACTGTGGTGCAGGAGGAAGTGAATTATCTACACGGCGCCCATCCTGGCAAATTGAATGGCAAATGATATTCCGGCAACGCTTTGAGAGGGGCAGAGAGCGCCAGGCATTCAATTACACCGGAGGAAACCAGTTACTGAGGTAGAAATTGATGTAACCTGCGTTTGCATGCAAAGTGGACGCCAGTGAATTGAAAATTCGTGCCGCTTCGCTATTATAACTACGATATTAACAGTTACTGTATAATTTTAAGTATCTACGAGAAATAAATAAAACTTGAGATGGGACTGGAAGCTATTTCACATCATAATATAGGCATTTGTAATATTAACGGATAATTTCGTCTGCTTCAGCCTTTTAAAATTGGAAAGCGGTGTGTTATTGAGAAGCATATTTCAAAAAGGTCGCAGGGTAGAATGAGAAGTTTTGTGCTGTGTTCTATTAACTGAGAGATTATTCCGTACCTTCCTCCAGCTATAACACAGAGCGACCAATCTATCATGATAGGTAAATGCAATTCAATATACGTTGTACAAGTATTTACAGATTTAGCACATGACTTTATTTTGATCGTGTTCATGTCAGCTATTGTTAGTACCGCTTGCTCTAGAGTAATTAGAGTGTTCGCTTTACCACCATTAATCAAATTGTGTGAAATGCACGTTGTCCGGTCAGATTAGTAGCCATTTGAGGCATTATCAGAGTTTCCTGTGACTTCTCAGTTGCCCGGGAGTAACCGTTATACAACGTAATCAAGTATGCACAACTGAATATCTGTGTACAATGAAAACAATGTTTCGGCAAACTTCCAGATAGCCATCGTCAGGTGGGTTCGTGAACGGGCGCAAAGGCGATATTTATTTCTTCCTCCCCCCAACCTCTACAGTAGCTTCCTTGAGATGACGGGATTAAGAAATTATTCTAGGTTTCTCCGGTGTTGGGTACAATGCTCACCTTAAAACACTATGATATTACGAGGAAACACTGCCATATTATCAAGGTCGAAAAGTTTGCTAAATTTGTGATAAAACTATGTATTTCACACGAATATTCTGCTGCTGTTTATGACGTATAACTGCTTCAATGCTGTGATATCCGTTACTGCATATCATCTGGCACTCTTCTGTCGCCGGCCGCGGTGGCTGTGCGGTTCTAGGCGCTCCAGTACGAAGCCGCGCTGCTGCTGCGGTCGCAGGTTCGAATCCTGCTTCGGGCATGAGTGTGTGTGATGTCTCTAGGTTAGTTAGGTTTAAGTAGTTCTAAGTTCTAGGGGACTGATGACCACAGCAGTTGAGTCCCATAGTGCTCAGAGCCATTTGAACCATCTGAACTCTTCTGTCGTTTCAGATGGAAAAAGAAATGTAAATGGCGATAACATAGAAGTAATCCTAAGATAATGGACATATACGAAAGGAAAATAAGTAAATGAAACGTAACTATAAACACGTGATGGAATACTTACCGACATGTCACGGGTAATGAACTTAAAATAGCTATATAAATAATCTGTTTCTGTGAGGAACGACGTAGTAACCCTAGCTGCTATTAAAATTGTGTGGTTGCGTTTCATTCAAGGACGAACATCCAGCTATTTCTGTATCGCATTCAGAGGCTAGGTCGTAGTGTCCTGCTGTCGGCGTGTTAATGTGCTATGTCAGACACGCAAACTGTTAATTGGCCTTCACAAGTCAGAGGGATTTCAATTTATGTATTACAGCTACAAGTGGAACTAGAATTTATGTTTTCTTGAAATCAAAAAGATGCAAGAGATTAAGCTGAAATGCAATGATGAGCTGGAAGAAAAAAAGATTGTAGAGTTTCATCAACCTAGCCTTAAGACTGATGAGCGAACAAGGAAAGATTTCTCTCAAAGAGAAAATGAATGACAATGCACAAAACATAATTCTTCTTGAGAACTTGAAAGAAATTAGTTTGTTACCTTGCACTTCGAATGATAAAAGGAAGAAGATGTAGCTTTGTCGATTTGTATAATACTTGTACAGACACTTTCCGTTATCGATACAGCACTGTCATAGCAATCTACTCGTTAGATGTTGTAAGGGCTTCCACTACGAAGACTGCCTCACAGAGTCTTCTGTAATCGATATGTCATTTAAATATGAGGGACCGATAGAATTAAAGGGAATCTGTCAGCTCTTGAGACCTTGGTTACTGGCTATTTGTGTAGGTAACAGTGCTTTGAGAAATATGCTAAATCTCCCGTATTTCGTAAAATCCACAACTGCGAGACCGTGTAAAAGGCAAGAACTTTGGTGTATGGTATTTTATTCTTATAGAAGGCGCGTCGTAGAGAATCTATTTAGGAAACATACACCAGGAAAGGGTTGTTGATACGAGTTACAGATTTCTTTCTCAACAAGCTGTTTTTCTTACCATCAGAATCTTGAAGCCTGGTGACATGAAACAGCCGGACATCTAATCTTACCACAAGAAGTGGCACCATTTTCACTAAACACATTTCCTTGCATTCTTGCCAGGTTTGTATTACAGTAAAGATTAAAGTGCACTACCCGTTTACAGGGACGTGTGATAAAGAAGGTGAGTCTCACAGTGCACTTATTGCTCAGAGAACAAACTGAAGGTCAAAGCAATTTCCCACTTTTTATTTTAACGTGGCATATAAAACTCTGGTTTTAATATGTAGACTACGCGAGACTTGTGTGATATTTCCATCTAAACATTCGCCATCCTTCAAGAAACACATTGAAAGAAACTGCGTCATATTTCACAGAGAATATAACGACAAATTTTGTGGGGTTCCAAGTAACGAACACTCAAAAGGCAAAGAGACGGGAAAGGAGACCTTTCATCCATGGCACATCTCAGTAGATTGGCGAGCTCCGTAGCGTCGTAGACCACTCTGCGCGACAGAAGCAGGAACCGGAGGGTAGAAAGTAAAGGGGTGGAGAGCGGAAATGGGCTGTGGACCAATACTGGAACGGACGGCTGACGACTGGCACTGAATCTCATGACAGGGGCGGTAATAGAAACGTCGCCGGGAGCCACGTGTTTCGCATTTGTAAGGCCTGGCTCGCCTCGACTACTCACAGTCTGCTGCCTCCACCCGCCCACGCTCCAAAGTGGCTGGCGCTCACAGCTCGCTGGGTCCCAGGCACCAGGAGACTCGGCTTCACCTGGTAGAAATTTCGCAGAGAGAAAATTCTGTTTCGCCGGTTTATCTGGATGCCCAGTATAGGAAAATTTTTGATCTATATCAAACTCACAATTCTAATTCTTGACTCGTAACTCGCTGTTCGGAGCACCAATAATTGTCGAACTAAAGTCAGAGTGTCCATTTCACTGAAAGGTAGCCGTTAGGTATCCCTAAAAACGATTAACTGGCTCCCCACAGACAATCTATCACTGATTTGCGATTCTATACTGCACCAGGTCTCCCATACAGTAGAAACAGAGTAATCAGAGAGGGAAACGTCAATAAATGAAACCGAATATTTTTAATTATTGAGTGTCTACAGAGTGATTCCGTGATAGTGTTACAAACTTTCAAGGATGATGTTAAAGGGTAAATGTGTTAATTTTAGGTAAGGAACCATGGTCTGGAAATGACCCGAGTCGACAACCAGTCGATCTGAAACCCGTCTGTGAAAAACATGTACCGGTAGTGTTGTCGTTGCGATTGTAGGGTGGACAAATTTAGGAGGTGGTAGCATGCACCAGAACAAGGAAAAAAAAATTTAGTATCGTACCTTAAAAGCTATGATCACACCTTCATCTTCAATACTGCGAAACACAACCCTTTTACTGTGAGCTTTCTGCTTTCCTTAAAGAGTACGCTAAACATGGTGACTAGATTGTATGTCTCAAGAGCTATGAGCACTTGTTCAACTTCTCTACCGTGAAACACATATCTTCTACTGAACAACTGATCATAACTCTTAAGGAATGCACTTTACACTCGTCATTTGACGGATATTTTTTCCTTGTTTGGGTCCACACTATCTCCTCTAAAAGTATGAAAGCCGAAGAGGTTGCAGGAGAAGAGACGTATTTCACGTAATCGAAGATGAACAAGTGCTCAGTGCTCATAGCTAATAGAAAACATTAGTGAGCTCTTATAAATAAATTACGCCATAGACCAGTACCCTGACAATTAAGGACCTCGTGAGACTGATTAACAACGACGTGAGTAGGTTGTTTGTGGATAGTATGACTACATAAGCAGAAACAGTTAATGATATTTTAGTGTAGTGTGAGACCTTGCAATGACGATCAACAGTTGCGTTCAATGTAATGACGAGAGCCATATTTCAATTTGCGATTTCATCGTTACTTGAAAATGTGTCTAGGAGCACAATTACTGAGAAACGACGACATGGGAACAGCAGGAGTATTCCGAAACAACAGACCTCCAGAGCAACATAACATTTAGATTAGATTGACGGGTAAAGAATGTAAAAAGTGTGAAACTCAACACGACCTGGAGCATTGTTTTCACGGCAGTGGATGGGGAGTTATAACATTACCGTTGACTGCAAACATAACATTTATATAGTACATATTTTATAACAGTTTTGTTAATGGGTGAACGTAAATATAACGCAAGCAATAATTTTTCTCATTAGGTAACGGATGTGAAGATTCCATGAAAATGACTAATACAATGTGTTATTAATTCACCCGACGCATCGAAACTTCAAATAACTTGTGGGAATGCAGCCGGATAACGTCCTTTCCAATGACCGACATTTCGAAAGGTGATAAATTAAAAGTGAAATCTCATTAACAGCGATTTGTCGTTTTAATTGTTTGAAAATGGTTTGATATAGAAACAATAGAGGTTATTGAGGACGAAACCGACTGGATTCCCGTCAGTTATTTGAACAAATCCTGTACAGGTCGTTGCAAGTTCGTAGCAGGAATCAAAAATGGAACTATAAGTATATGCTACTCAAGAAAAGACAAACATAAATCGCAGGTGTGAGATAGAAGAAGAAACAGGGGTGCATATAGAAGAGATAGGGGATCCAGTATTAGAATAAGAATTTATAAGAGCTTCAGAAGACTTAAGATTAAATGAGGCTTATGGAATAGGTAACATTCCATCAAAATTTCTAAAATCACTGCGGGAAGTGGCAACAAAACTTCATGTAATGAATATGCTGTTAGGCGACAGCAATGAATAGCATGTTTCAGAAGAGATAGCTGTTCTGGAATAATCGTATAAGAATTGAATATTGTGTCAAATTCGGTTAAATGGGGACGTATTCTTCCAGAAAGGGAGCAACATCTACAGGTCTGTAGCTGATGCGGCAGTGAGCTTACAATGGCAGCAAAAAAATGGCTCTGAGCACTATGGGACTTAACATCTGTGGTCATCAGTCCTCTAGAACTTAGAACTACTTAAACCTAACTAACCTAAGGACATCACACACATCCAAGCCCGAGGCAGGATTCGAATCTGCGACCGTAGCGATCACGCCGTTCCAGACTGAAGCGCCTAGAACCGCACGGCCACACCGGCCGGCTACAATGGCAGCAACGTCATTGATAGTCTACTTGGCGCAACACTAAGATAAAGGCAGTTAGACTTGGTTAACGAAGGAAAACGATGTGGACTTTTTAAATGAAATCGTATAGCTGTATAATATCCGCCTCGGGTAGCTGAGTGATCAGCGCAACAGAATGTCAAACGTAAGGGCCAGGGTTCGACTTCCGCTGGGTCGGAGATTTTTCTCCACTCAGGGAATGGGTGTCGTGTTGTCCTAATCATCATCATTTCATCCCCATCGATGAGCAAGTCGCCGAAGTGGCGTCAAATCGAAGGACTTGCGGCCGGCGTACGGTCTACCCGACGGAAGGCCCTTGTCACACAACATTTACATTTATTTTAGAGCTGCATAATATCAACGAAAACATTGGATTCTGGGCTGCGAAATTTTTAGTTTATTTGTTGTTGGCCAATTTTGACTTGTAAGTCGATATTAATCCTCCAGCCACATGTGACACTACTTACAGACAGTATCATGATCTCAATCAAACAGGAACAAAACGTTTATTATACATGCGGGGAGAAACAGGTAGGAAGTATTTAACATCCAGCCACTGAGAATCCACATCATAATAGGTTGTAATAAACTGATGTTCATGCTTGAAACCTGTATTCTCGCTGGATGGATGTTGTATGTGTGTTTGAATCATTCTCTCACCCGTATTATAAACATTCTGGTTCTATCTAATACAGCTCACGATAGTGTTCATGAGTGGTTCCACATATGGGCTGGCGGACTTCAAATGTTCAAATGTGTGCGAAATCTTATGGGACTTAACTGCTAAGGTCATCAGTCCCTAAGCTTACACACTACTTAACCTAAATTATCCTAAGGACAAACACACACACCCATGCCCGATGGAGGACTCGAACCTCCGCCGGGAGCAGCCGCAGTCCATGACTGTAGGGCCTCACACCGCTCGGCTAATCCCGCACGGCTGCTGGCGGACTAATCAAATTATTACATCTGTTGCAACGTCTTGCAAAGACGTTATCTGTATGTTGCTTTATAACTGCTTAAAAGTCGAAATTATCCAATAATAAATAAACTGAAAAATGAGCAGCGCATTACGAACATCATTTTCATTTGAAAAATATGTCGAGGCTGTGTACTCCTGTGCGAACAAAATGACCTATATTGTACGTACTGTACGTGCTGGAAACCCACACGAGAAGGTATAAATAGCCATCTCCTTAAAGCTCTTATAAAGAACGATAATAGAGACTTGGATATCCAAACGCTAACTTAAGTTGTATGCATCATTTCTGCAACGAAATCTTGCTTTGTTTCGCTTATATATACTCAACTTCGGACGACCTTTTGGTATTTTGGATTAAGAGAAGGGGAGCAAATGTGGAAAACATTTATGTGAGGCCATGAAGTATAGACAGTGAAATACGAGCAGGAAAATGCTGATACAGCACTAATTATTAACAGAGGTTATTACTATCCCCGAATTGGAAGATAAGCTGAAGCTGGACTACACGTGATATTGAAACAGAGTTTTCCAGAAACATGAAAGACGCCTATTGAAAAACTCTGCTAGAAGGTCCAAGAGGGTGAGTGCCTGATATATTTCCTGCGCGATTTCATTTCTGGTGCGGAGCTACGTCCCGGCAGGGCCGTGTAGGTGCCTGCCGCGTTTGAAACACGGTCTCCAAGCACTTTTGGCGCTCCATGGAAGCCGGGAATCCAGCCCTGACGGCGCTGCTGGAATCGGCAGAAAGGCGCCCTCCCGTCCGCCATCGATCATCTGGAGTGGCGATGCGGGAGGCGGCGCAGGCAGCAGGTGGAGACGACCACGGCGCAGGCCGCGGGCTTTATTCGCGCCGATCCCACTGGCTTTTCTCGGAAACCCTGAAAAGAGACGGCCGCGAAATGGATGCCGCCTGCCGTGCGGCCACTATTTATATCCCTTGTCAAGCTTTCCGCTACGTTACTGCCGGACAATGGAAACTCTTTCTTTCTTCGTCTGTTTCTCTGAAAGCAATCGGGAATTTACAAAATCGCTTTATCGTAAGGCCCTGTAAGCCAAACGTACAAGAACGCCTGCACTGGAGTCTCCCTCGAATACTCTGACATTATGCTTGATAAACGATACAGTAAATTGAAGAAAGCAAATGGAAAATGTTGTAAGTGCCAGGTGTGATACATTTCAGGAGATTGAGAAAACGATGTTTCTGTGTTTGTACACAACAAATTTGTATCTAACAATTGGCCATCCGCGAGTAGTCTCGGGCTCTGAGGGTTCCGTATGTATGTAATTATGTATTTAGACAGTTCATCTATCCCGAGAATCAAGAATCTCGACTATTTTTGTCAGTTATCGAGATTGATACTCTCAACATATCGACCTCAAGAATTGCAACATTTCCGATAATGTTTTAATTATAAGTTTCAAGTCGCATAACGAACAATAAAAAAAAATTGTGTTATATAATTTCAAATTAACAATTTTATGATTTTGCCCTTTACTTGTACTGTGAAAACTTGCTTCTTTCCAAATTTCATGAGTTTACGTAAATGGGAACTACCACTATTTCGTAAAACTGAAATACTGATTACGTAAGTTACTAATAATTAGATTTTTTTATTTCAAATTCTAGCATTAACGCGTGAGACAATACGGTGGGGGTTACAGCCTGTGAAACGAATGTATGAACAACATCTTCCTTGTTCCACATATGGACCACTTAAGGTACATGTATTTTGTATGATGCATCTGTGACAGTAAGACTGAAACTTATATGCTTAAATATGTCATGAAAATACCTTCTCCGGGTTGTATGTAGTGTCCATAACAGACCAGTAGCTGCTTTATTATTCTCGTCGCTACAATAAACGATCTAATTGAGATCACTACACAGCAGTAATTATGTAACGCCTACTACATTGCTGTGGTGCAGTGATCAGTGGCACGGCACTTGCAGCCTAAAGTCTTCCAATTTCTACCAGGAAGTAAAGAGCCCAGGAATCTACTGCTACACAAGCCGATGGCACGGTATACACCCTTTGACAGTTTGATTTCAAAATGAGATTGCTGGGTGTGAGTGAAGCAAATGTCACTATGGAGAGGAAAGGTGCAGAGGAAGCGCGTTGTGTAATAAGTATCTGCCATATGTGTGGATAATTAGCTTTCTTCTCTGAGGAGGAGCTGTATGTGACACTTGTGATGCACTAAGAATTACTTCATCTTTCTGAAAATATAAATAAAACGTTGTTAGAACTAAGCGGTACCAATTGCCTCCTAATTTCGGGATTTAATAAAACACCTATGAAACTTAACATCATTTATATTTTAATTTTTATTTATAAAGTGAAAGCCTTCGAAGGAAGTTCTTTTTCATTCTAAAGTTTAGTTAGGCGCCAATGTTGCTGATGTTAGGGGGAGGGCGGTGGGCGTTAGCAAATATATGAAGGCACATAGGGGTAATAGTCTCAGAAATGTTGGGAACGACTGCTATAGATGTAAATGAGTGAGCTTGCGAGTGTATAAATCGTCGTATTTTTTCATAGCATTGACTTAGAAACTTGGTTTTACACCTTCAATGAACCATAGATTTTGGTATGTGCTTTTAATTTTTAACCTGATATGTCTACCTTTTCTGAGAAAAAGGCGACTCAACAGGCGGATGGACAGTCTTATAACAAAATGTAATGTGATATAATTACAAGTTAAGAATTTTCAGGTTTTTCTTATACTTGTACTGGAAAACTTTGCTTCTTGCCAAATTTCATGATCATAGATCAAGGGGAACTACTTTACAGGTGTTGATGAATGCGTTTGTGACATAAACGGCTGTATCCTTTGGTTGCATAGACTTACAAGTTTAATGTCCTTACATCGCCAAGAGACTCTAACGCCTAGTATATGGCATAGATATCAAATAAATACGTTCGTCTGTTTCTTTAAAGGAAAAGAGTTCTTAACAGGCGGACGCACAGACAGAGTTGGGTAACAACTGACAATTTTTTTCGTGTAATATAATCACAAATTAACAAGTATCGAATTTTTTCCTTTGGTTGTACATCGCGCCTTGCCAAAAATCGTGATTCCGGGTCAATGGAAAATGCCCTACATGTTTTGATGAGTGTGTTAGCGACTGTCAAAATATATGTGTACTAGATGGCCGTATCTTTCTATTTGCATTGGCTTAGAAGCTTCCACTTTTCAACCGCCAAGGAACCGTAGACCTTAGTATTTGGCAAATATTTCATTTTGGCACGTCTACCCATTCCCGAGAAAAAGGTGTTTGTAACGCTCGGACAGATGGTCAGACAAAAAAAAAAAGACAAAAATATGGCTCTGAGCACTATGGAACTTAACATCTGTGGTCATCAGTCCCCTAGAACTTAGAACTACTTAAACCCAAAAAACCTAAGGACATTACACACATCCATGCCCGAGGTAGGACTCGAACCTGCGACCGTAGCGGTCACGCGGTTCCAGACTAAAGCGCCTTGAACCGCACGGCCACACCGGCCGGCAGACAGTCAGTCACACAGACGGACAACAAAGTAATCGTATAAGGGTTCCGTTTCCACCGACTGGGGCACGGAACCCTAAAAGCTGATAAGGTGTTCTGATACCACAAAACTGTGCTGCTCACTACGTCTCCGTAATAAAAAAGGAGACAAATTATTTCCACAGGTGACAGTTGCTGAATTATATGAGAAAAAACGTAAATTAGTTACAAACTACGGCGTGCACACTCTTTATTCGACATGTAAACGTCACTACAGATATTGTGATTTAGGTTGTGACAAGTTCGTAATGCGTGCTATCATTGGTGATGATGCGGCACAGACGAATAGCGAAACTCTGCATGACTCGCTAAAGTGTAGGAACATCGATGCTGTCCATGACACCCTCTATGGCTGTTTTAAACTCAGCAGTAGTTTTGCGGTTATTGCTGTACGCAGTGTCTTTAATAAAGCCCCACAGCAAGAAGTGTCATCTGTTCAGATCCGGAGAATATGGCGGCCAACCGAAGCCCAAGTCAGTGGACACTGGGTACCCCAGAGCCATAATGCGGTCCCCAAAGTGCTCCTCCAGGACATCAGACACTATCCTGCCTCGACGGAGTCGAGCTCAGTATCCACAACTGAAATCATGAAAAAAATGGGCCCAATGACCAAGCAGTTTGGTCCCTTCCTAACCCCCCCCCCCCTTTCTCCTTTAAACCAAACAACCAACGAAATTAATTTTATTCCGATCTCCAACTTTGTGAGGGTAGTTAGACTGGACGGCCATTGAGGATTCTCCAAGTGAGTTGTATTCCTTCAAAAGGTCTTTCCTTTACGCACCTGTAAGAACTACACATTGCGCAAAGTGTGATTTTTACCCCATTGCAGTCGCACAACTGTTTTTCTATGGCTATAGTTGTTCAACAGTGAAATGTCAGGTCCCATCTGCAACACATTGTTGTCCACGCACGTTGACTCCAACAGTGGAAGTTGTCTCCTAAATGAGAACGCAAACATACATGTAGTGTTGCTGCCTCATTTCCTGCCCCTTTATAGGCCCAAGTTCGCATATTGGTAGAAACGAATGTCACATTTACTGAGTTCACGCAATTCCTAAAACCAAAAGCAGCGTGCTGTGCCAGAGACGCATGGTGGGGGCTACGTGTTGACGCATGATGTATTAACTCCGCTGATGTTAGTAGATGAGCATGAAACCTGTTGTTCGTAAGAACCCTGAGGGAGGTTTGTGTTCTTAAAGGAAGATCTGATCCAAGATCACTCTGGTAGTTAAGTACATGCAGTAATCCAGATCAAAACTGTGTGACAGACCGGGATTCGAACCAAGACCGTTGCATTTTGCAGTCGATCTGGGAATGTAGCTACAAACATTTCATTTGAAAAAAATGATGATCATGAGCTATTCAACATATCACCATTCAGAACATCAAAAAATAATAATTTAACCTCATTTTATGGATGACGGGGTGCTTCGGTATGTAGTAAAGTCCTTATAATCATTAAGGAAAATTAGTACTGCCAAATTTGAATTCTTCTTTACTTTCATTTTTTTTCAGTGTTAGATAATAATTCTCTATTCACCGAGAGCAGATTTCCTGTCTCGTTTGAAGCAGCACAGTAACTAGCCATTTCGTGTCTTAAGCACTGTTGTTGAATGGTACGGGTATATACTGTCTCTATCAAAATCTCCAACTAAGCACGTTGTAATTAGTGAACTGCAAAAATGAATTTGGGTCATTGCAAAGTAGGGGCTGTAAATGAAGAAAAATTTTAACTGACGTCAGCACATTAAAATAACAAATTCTGCAACATTTGATTTCCCCAATGATATTCAGTTTAGTGCACGTCAATCACTTGTGTTAAAATGAAACCACAGAAACACCACAGGCGGATTGACATTTAATTGTAACAGTGTTCCTGGCTCCAAGTATTTGCTTTTGCTTGCTATTTTCACGAATTTTTAGATACATTAATGCTGTGTATATTTTCAAGAGACTACTACATACTAAACGCAAAAGTGTGGGCGAAGCGCAGTGCATTTAGTTACGTTTGAATCATGTGTCTGCTTTAAGTAATTATTCATTTCCTGTACAGATAGTAAAATTCTCGTTTTCAATGGAATCCACACTCCTGGAAAATGAAACCGAACACCTTGTCAACACCGCAGAAAGACGTATACAGCAAAGTATCACGCCAAGAGAGGCATGCTAATCTTAATACAGTCGATAGAGTGTGTTAATTGTCAGCGCTGGTATCCAGTATACCCTCCTCTAGCAGAAATGCTGGCTGTAGTTCTCGCATCGAGACGATTGTTGAGGTGGCGAATACAGTCTTGCGGAACAGCCTGAGTTGCAGTTTCCATCTGGCATCTCAACTGAGTCAGATTTCCTGCAGGTCTTTCAGATCACGTATGATTCTTCATCCAGTCCAAAAGCATGCTCAATGGGGTACAGATCTGAGGATCGTACTGGCCTGGGTAGATGACGTACACTTGTCAGAGAGGAAGATGAGTGGTACGGGATACATGTGGACTTTCGTTGTACTGTTGGAGAAGCTCGTCGCCATGATGGTGCGCGAACAGTAACCAGGCGCGTTGAATGATATTTCGAATGTACCGTGCACTGTTCAGTTTTCTCTCTACGGTCACAAAAAGAGAAAGGCCTTTGTAACATTTGATTCCTCACACTATGACCCTCGATGCTGTGTGCCTGTCGTATACACTCCTGACGTTGGTGCTCAATTAAAAGACACCCCACGCGGGTACAATCATCATCGGCACCATGGTAGAAGCAACCTTAATCACTGATGGCAACGAGTGTCCAATCATCCTTCTGGACACCTATCTCTACACCACTCGAGATAGGCTGCATGATGTTGGGGCGTGGGCGGAAGACGCAGGATCGCAGCCCTCCTTCATCGAAACGGATTTGAATGTTCCTCACTGATACCTCCGGAGTAACACCGTCCCTAATTTGAAATCACTTTGCAGTGCGATACGGCACTTTGTAAGATGCGACGATCTTCTGTGCGGCGCTGCTGTATAGATCTAAGCTGACAGGCACGTGCATCGGTTGCTGACCACTGGAAACAAAATGGATGCACTGTGGAGAGTAGAGATCTGTGTCTAGCGTTTCTGCTCACTCGAATTGCTTGGTGTATGTAAGTACAGGAACGCCCGGCAGATGTCAAGGTAGCCACTTCCGGTGCGGGAACAACTGCAGTTCGTTTCCTATAGACTTCTTCGAGCGTGCCATGCTCGAATGTTCCGACCGCGTACTCTTACCCCATCGCCACTCAGTCACTCGCTGCAGGGTCGTGTAGCGTGAAGGTCAGGCGAAGGAGACTGTGAGAAGGAAGCTTAACCCAAAAGACTACATCCTGAGTGCAAAAGCAAGTGGCCGTAGAAATTTTTGGAAGAGATTTTCATTAGTAACTGATACGGATGGATATCATGTTGGATTTGTGTACTGCGGCAGGGGATAGCTCTCCTTCCTCACATATCCACCACGACGCATTTGAAGATATGTCTACAAAACACAACGAAGTCGAATTTATGAAGTATTACCAGCCTCAGTGAAAGTCTCTGTAACTGGAACTAGAAGTACGAAGAAATGTATACTAGGGTCATTCGTCCATTTACTTTGATACCTGGTGGAGTATTTCACTCCCTATGTCAGAGGCTTCTATTTTTCGGGTACGAATTTGGTCAAATTGATGTTTCCAACATTCAGCATCATCCTACAACGATGGCACAAATTATTGAAAGGAAAACCATTGAAGTACAGGCGAGTATGATTCCAAGCAATATCCAGGCCATGGCTGTGAATGCATGAGCATGTGCGGTGGATTTGTGGACTGATCCGTATCGGAAAAGGTGTTACATATTATTCTTGTAGTAATATGATGTTCTGACCATCACCACCCTCTTTTAATCTAATCGATTCATTAATTTTGAAGTAAGTTTAAACTGATGCAGCTGGTCACATTTTCAAAGCACTTAGCATTCTGAGACACTGATACACTGCAGATGGCGGTATCAACGGTAGAATCTGAATGAATAGTTTTCATTATACTCAATCTTTTATTGTCCTTCGTTGTTGAAAGTTGTCGGCTCGTAGTCCATTCTCAAATATAAGTTTTTTTACCGGTCTAGAGGGCACTCAGCTTCATTTTGTTAGAAAATATGAACACTGGTGTGTTGTTCGAGAGATATACTTTTAGTCATTTCGCTTCACAATACAAGTGAACGTCAACTACCATGCTAACACAACACACATACTCATACTCCAAACTCATATTCGAAACTTGTACTGAATAAGAACAAAGATTTACCTATAACAGCATGTGGCAACGAAAATGCTATCATATATCGATCTATTCATGCAAAATCGTCTTTGAAACATACATTACCAAAAAAACTACAAATAATTATTTATTACTGCTTATGATCTTAAGAAGTCCGTGATCATCATAGTAATAACATGAAGTGTTTATGTAAGTTGATATTTATACATTTTCGTATAGCTATAAAGTAGTGGATTTCTGGTTTTATGTCTTCAACTAAGGAGTGGGTCATTTCACATGATTCAGGATCGATTAGTACATTTACTTCACGGAAGCAATTTTATTTCAAATGAAATGCAAGAAAAATTTAGTACTGAATAATTAAACTGGTTATGTCAACAAGATTTTAGAGTACAACAAGTCAACGTCCATAGGATCTTCATTACATGATATACATCGTTTTTGACTATCTTAGCATCATTACTTCATTCAAATGGCGAGAAAAACAAAATTTCGTCTTACAGTATTCTTTTCTCACAAACATTCAAAACAATTACTAATTCTGACTCTTAGCTTGTTCTGTAGCTCTCAAATTAATACCACATGTCATGTAACATAAATAGGATAAACAGGAGATGCTACACATAACGAAAATTTCTATTTGTAACTCTATTCATGAACAAAAAACTACAATCATTGATATTTATAATAGTGGCCTGTTAGTATAACCAGAATTTCATGAAAATGTCTAAATATTTTGAGAAACCCTAAAATACTGTAATCGACAGACATATGTAAGTAACCACTACACAAAAACATTTCCTCTATACTCCTTCACATATTAACACAAATCTGACTCCAGCCAGTAAAATATTATTGACTGGTAATGTACTGTGACAGTAAAATATTATTGACTGGTAATGTACTGTGACAGTAAAATATTATTGACTGGTAATGTACTGTGACCAAAAGGAAACGTCTTAGCCCATGTAGAGTTATTTGAAGTTCTTTAAAGAAAATATAGCGGAGTATTTTAGATCAAAGAACAAAATTAATGTATTAGGTTAGGAACTTGCTTCTTTTCTTAACACACAAATAAAATGTTTTTGCAACAACATTTTACAACATCTTTTACATTTTTTACTAATATCTTCAAGCACTTCACAATAACTACAGTGTGTCCAAGTTTATCACATTTTAGGCCCATTCAATCTATGTGCTAGTATATCAGTTTTATAACTTATTTTGTTCTTTAGTCTCTGATTGCTACAAACATATTGCATTCATTAGTTTTCAGGTTATTTTATGGATTATACAGTGAAATATGAAAAATCGCTTTGCAAGTCTTTCAAATCCTGTTATGGGATAATTAACAGGATTAATTAAGTTGGTAGCTCTATAGATTTTCTTTAAAGTTTTTAACTGATTACCAATTATTTGTGTACGGTGAGCTTTCTTCTCTCTTATGGGTCATAATGAGGTCGCGACTAGATGCTACGATGCAGGACTATACGTCTACAGCATAATTGAATTAATCTTACGATGGTTCCATCAGCTGGGAAGGAGGGGGGGGGCGGGGATGGAGTAACACCAGCTTTCAGACAGACAGAGCTGCTACTATGATCACGGCAGCAAAGCAGCGAGCACGTCAGATGCAGCGGCCTCCGGCCTCTGCGCCTGTTCGACCGCAGCCTGCTCGCTCCGAGCTTTCATACGCGCGACAGCCTTTGTCAAGGGCGGTGCGCTGGAACGAGTAAGAGCTAGCGAAACCCACGATTTGCAGACCTCTATTAGAGACCTCTCGTCCCACGTGTAGCGCACTTCTCCGCTATGACCACGCAGCTTCCCGCTGAGACACAATACGCCCTCGCTCAAACGCCGTCAGTTGCACAAACGGTTCATCTCCACGCCGTTGCGGTATGCTGACAATGCTGCAGACACAGACGGAGCTGTGCATGCCACGGCAAATTGGCTACCTCTGGCTCTGGAGGTGAACATCAGATGCAAGGCTTGCAACAGTCCACGGCTGATAACACGGTTCCTGGTATGTCCGCAGCGCTGCGGGTTTGATCATCATATAAACTGGTTCAGCAGGCACACACAAGAGTGACCGACGATATCCTTGTTAAGAACTGCACATGCTTTATAAACTGAGGTACGGTATTGCTTCGGAATGTAGTGGTCTTCCACACAAACATCGCGCAATGAATGTAGGCAGTGATCGCTGGGATGTGTATTAACAGACCAAAAGTGTGGGTGCACGTCGCCAGCCGTATGAGCTCCAAATAAAATCACCCCTCTCATCCAATTTAAAAAGTGATTCAGCTAAAATTTCACCGAAATTTGCAACTTTTTCAGACGTCGTTTGATTGCAGCTACTGGTGAACCATATTCGTGGCACACTCATATTTCGAAACGAGTCACCTTTTCTGGACCTGACGACCCTATACAGAAAAACTCCAGCGCTGTTTTTTCTATAGTCCCTCTGCATCATGTAAGTCTTCCTCTTTCTTTGCCCTGCCCTAACTACAGCTTTGTCCACGTGATCGCTGCAATATATGTAGGGACGGAGCGGAAGTTAGAGAGACCATCTGCATCTCGTGAAGAAAAAAGGTGAGCTGAGGTAATGTGATAGGACCATGTTTTGACTACTCTGTGAAAATGAGGATATCGTCATAGCCCAGGCAGCTGTGTACAATGTGTATGGCCTGCGCCAAACGGAGCTTTCCCATGCAACACGAGGTAGCAGAAAGTACGAGAAGTTATGGTGATGTGTCTTATCAAGAAAATTAGGAAGACTCCACATCATACGGGAAGTGGAAAAAAGACGACGGGTTTGCTATTGTATTGCATTATGTCTTCAAACTACTTACTGGTACTGCAGTCCCTCAGGATGTATTCATGTCTATCAAACATTTTCTCTACTCTCGTTATTTTGTACAATCCTTCAGAGGAATGCCACGAACAATAAAATCTCTGCTAACGTCGCCTGGTAGATAACTGAGAGATAAAATCTTATGCTAAACTGATTTCATGGACTCAGGCCCTCCTTTCACTGAATGTTACCCTCACTCAACTTCTTAACATGTAGCAACGAGAGTTTAAATAAATATGTTATAATATAGTTATATATTTACAGAATATTACTCAAGGTTGATAATTTTCTAAAATAAGCTTATATTGTTATGTAACTATAGGATCAAGAGGAGATTTGAAGAGAAATATTAATATCCCGTAAAATTTATAAAAATAAACTTCTCTGTCTTATCGAGGACCCTCATACGGGTATATGTCGGATCACAAGCCCTGGTGTGACCCCAAAATTATCAGCAAAGTGTTCTTTGTATTGCCAGCTGGGGGCTGCAATATACAACTACAGAATCGATCTCATGTTTGATCCTGTGCAAGACTGTTTTGATGTTTGAAACCCTAAAAAACAGTATTTACAATATACCTCTTTGTACAGGTTCTCCAGGAGGGGGCGTACAAGTAGGTGGTTTGGATCTGCTTCAGCCCTGCAGTCGCAACAGGTGTCTGAGCTGGCTGTAAGGATTCATGTTTCTTCAGGTTGGTCTTGCATCGAGGGACGCCCACTCTTAGGCGGTTGAGGAACCTCCATACATGGTATTGTAGGTTTACACGAGAAGCTACTTCTTCTTTTGGTGATACGTCCACGGGCAGTGAGGTCTTCCATGTTCCAAGACGAATAGCCTCTGGTGCTCCCTCCAGTGGCGCAGTCCTAGCAAGAAAACTCCTTCGGGATTTAAGGTGGGATCTTCCTGCCCGATGACCATACAGAGGATGTCGGCGGTCATTCTCCTGCTTTGTTCCCTCATTTTCTGTAGCAGTGGTCCTCCAGATATTGGGTAGGGCTATTCCAACAATCGGATTCAATTTCTGCACCGGTGCTGGCTTCAAGCATCCTGAGATGATCCTTGCCGTTTCGTTGACCGCAATACCGACTTGCTTAGCTTGAGCTGAAGCGTTCCGCATAGGAGCAGTATACTCAGATGCGCATACACAAAGCGCAAGTGCAGAAGCCCTTAGGAGGTGTGGGTTGACTCCGCAGTTGCTGCCAGTCAACTTCTTAAGTATCCTGTTGCGAGCAATGACTTTCTGTTTCAAGCTTAGGCATTGCTGCCTGTACGTTAGAGCCCTGTCCAGTGTGACACCCAGATAGAATGGTGTAGGGCAATGTTTCAGTTGCTCTCCTCGCCATATGATGTCCAGTTTTTGCTACGCTTCCCTGTTTCGTAACTGGAAGGCGCTCACCTGGGTTTTACTGGGCATGGACTTCAGGTAATTAGAATCATAGTACTTGGAGAGTTCATCCATTGCTAGAGAGTTTTCCCTCTACTTCTTTAAAGGTTAGCCTCTGAACAGCTACTGCTGTGTCATCGGCATACATGAAGACACTAGTACTTGCTGGTATTGGCTGATCATTTGTGTAAATATTGTACGCTGCTGGAGCAAGCACACTGCCCAGGCAATTTTTCCAGATCTGCTACCTATTTGAGAAGCACATAACCGAGAGGAAATGACTCATAATCACATCAAAATCCATTCTCAGGGCCAAGCATGTAGGAAACTTGGAACAAGTATTAAAATATGTCAATTGAACATTGAGGGCATTGGTAAATCCAAATGCCAAATTCTTCAAAAGTTATTGACTAAGCACAACATTGATGTGGTTTCCCTATAGGAAACCCCCACAGACAACGAAGATCAACAATGCTCCACAGCAAAAATACCAGGATACGATATCATTGGTGCAACATACCATTAGGCATATGGAGTAGCCACATACGTCAAAAATATTATGGATAATGTTATTATCTTCAGTGAGAATAAAACAGTAAGTGGGTGCTCATAAACTGATATTACACTTTTTTAGCACGCAATGTGCACAAAATTCAACATAAATATCAAGAGCAGTGAGAAAAGTCCTTAATCCAATAACTTTATGTACATTTTACACTTCACCGTTTGTGTACTGAAACTGTATTTATTACCAGTTATGGTATTTAGTTGCAGTATAATGCTGCCCTCTGTGAGGACTTTTGCAGAACTGACAATGAAATGCCTAAAGGTTTTTGCTTATCGGACATAAAACTGAAGTTATGTAGACACACTAAAAGTAATGGATCCTATTTCGAAACATTTTTTAACCAATCAGACTTGCTCAAATGAAATAGAATACGGTCGCCAGCTCAATTGGATATAGAGATGTGCAATATTTCTTTTATAGAAAAAGTAAACAGTTTTAGTGGAAAAACACAGCCTATACTTCTTTCCTACGAAAGTGCAAGGAACCCAATCACAAGTAAAAAATGGAAACGTGGATACTAACAGTTACTGTACATCATGCCTGTTCTCACAAACGCAAAAGACACTGTTGCACTCATCAATTTTAAATTCTTTGCAAAACTTGAGTAACTCATCAATACAACAAATGTAAGCCAATGTTAAACTGGAAATTGGGCATGGGTCTTGTCTTATTTTGCCAGATATTTTCTGCACACCACAAATTGAATTAAATTTCACTTGTATAACTATTCACACTAACTGCGTTAATGGATAATGCTGTGCATAGTAACTTTAGCTTCAGTGAGAATAAAATAGTAAGTGGGTGCTCATAAACTGACATTACACATGTTTAGCACAATGTGCACAAAACTCAATACAAATTTCAAGAGCAATGAGAATATTCTTTAATCGAGTAACTTTATGTATTTTTGGCAACTTTCAATGTAGGGAGGGGGGGGGGGGAGGGGGGGCCTTAATCTTTTCCACTGTTGTAAAGCAAACTAACACACTTTCATGAATAATTTAAAAAATGTCAACTTTAGGAATTCTCCTTTTGAAATATTGACCCACCTTGTATGCATTTTTATAATAGATTTTACAGTAAATATGTTCACCAAGTACTGCATTTCAAACCAATCTTTAAGAACATTTACTATAAAGCTAACAAGAAACTGTATTGTCATTTGTTAGTTATTATCATAGTTCTTTACTTTTGAAACCGGAAGTTAAGCAAGTAATTTTAGAAGTCCAAAAAACTTTAAAATGAATTAGTTCAATCAGTGGGAGGCTTTCGCAAAAGCTACACTTACTTCCGCCACAACTTTACCAAAATCCACAGCAAATTTGGATAACTTGTTTCACTCAATTTTGAACGAATTTAATTAGATAAATTTTCAATTTTTTATGATCATTTCTCGCAGTCTGGACAGTCGGAAATCTTAGCTCAAAATGAAAGAATCCTCATAGGTGTTAGGATAGGGGAAAAACTCAAGGTACCTACTTAATTTTGGTATGAGTTACCTTCTATTGGCGCATACTAAAAGTGCTGATCCATCACTTTAAAATTCTATCATTCCTCCTCTCTGTTACAGTGATTGCGCAATGTTGGTGGCGAGTATATGATGGCAGATGGACTTGAAGTTGTAGTTGGTATGCTCTGTTATTTTCTTCATGGCGACGATCATCAGATTTTATAATAATTC
This sequence comes from Schistocerca americana, assembly GCF_021461395.2. Classification (NCBI taxonomy): domain Eukaryota; kingdom Metazoa; phylum Arthropoda; class Insecta; order Orthoptera; family Acrididae; genus Schistocerca; species Schistocerca americana. The sequence continues at coordinate 824,305,786 of NC_060119.1, forward strand.
CAGACCACAGAGCATTGTATTAAATCCATTCATCCTCCCAAAGCTTTGGCGTAATAAATCCAAGCACTAAAAGCCTCACTTGGCACCTGCACAATGCACTTTCCAATCACTAGCTGCCAACTGTACGGTAGCTAGTCTCTGACTGACTCTCATGTCCACCTTTTTACTCCCACCAACCGCAATTTGAGTGGGCTAAATAACTTCCGGTTTAGAGGGGAAGCACTCCATTCTTTATCATAACATGAACCAAGAGCCCTAGGTGTGGATCAGTAGTTACAAAGTAGCAAGTAAACATTTTTCAGCAAACGTTGCATTTACCTATATCCACAAATCAATATGAAATTATTTAACTAAAATCATCCATTTCCAAATACAATCAAAGCAATTAGTCAGTAAAGAGAAAACATAGTAAAACACATCAAAGAACCCATATAAAAGGAAATACACTTTATGCCAAGCATAATTAATCAGAAGAAAGAAAATTACATAATATCTTACTATGGTGTTACACGCTCACCTGCTATCCACTTCCACAAATGACAGTATCCACTCTGTGATAATCAGAATAGGTGAACTGGTCAAAAGTAACATTTGCAAACCACCAGGATCCGCATGGCTAGCAGTTGTGCTCCAATCACACCGCCATCCCGCGGTCTTTGTAGGGGACTTTAATAGCCACCACAAGCAATAGCGATAGAGAACAACTGATACAAATGGTGAAGCCTTAGCAAACTGGGCAGAAGAAAACAACATCCACCTCATATTTAATGCTAAAGATCGTGGTTCCTTCAGATCAGGAGCTTGGGAACGAGAGTATGACCCAGTCTTATGCTTTGTCACAGCTGATGAAGATCAGCAGCTGGTCAACACAAGCCGAAATATTCTGCCAGATTTCCCCCGTTCAGTCCTAGTAGAAATTCCATTGATAACCTCAACTCCTCGACTCAGATGTGACCTACAAAAAAGCGGATTGGAAAGCTTACTCTGAAGACCTAGATAAATGCCTGGGATGGATCCGTCCATCTGCTGATAGCTATAAAATATTTGTGAGAGCAGTTATCAGTACAACAAAGAGGCACATACCTGGAGGATATCGCAAAGAATACATTCCAGGCTGGGATGAGAAAGGTGAGGAACTGTATAATATCAAAGCACCGGTGGCAGAGAAATAGCAGATGAACTCATACATAGCCTTGACACTGCACAAGGACAGAAGTTGATGGAAACTACTTAGGCTGTGGACTTTGAAGTATCCAGCAGAAAAGTATGGTCCCTGCATCGAAAACTAGGAGAAGCCAGCCGTATCACTCGAGAAGAAAAACCCACAACACCTAACAAAATTGCTTTGCACATCGATAAAACAACTAAAACGGTAAACCACCGAGAGACAACAATACGCATTAAACGTGAACTTAGAAAGCTAAAAGCAACAGCTGAGCCGTGTTGCGGCTTGCGTGGATGCCATTGGTAGGTTGGCATCATGTAATAGGGATGGAGGCGTATCGTCTTCTTCTTGTGTTTACTGGCGCCACTATATTTACTAGCGTTGTCTGTCCAAGAGTGGCAGCAGCAGCGGTTATCGATATCTAGTACGGTGGTACTATCTTTGGAGGGACGTCAAGTGTTTTCTGGATGGGAGTGTGTCGTGGAGTTCGGTTGAGAGGGGGCAGCAGTGAGATCCGGCAGTGCAAGGACATGACGGGACCACTGGCAGCACGCAGGCTCTGCCGTATTGAGGGGCTGTAGTTGCGAGGGCCACAACCTCATTGCCCACCGGACCCAGTACGTTTGAGTGAACATTAATCCAGTAATGAAACCTCCACTATTTTGAGGTCACGCCGTTTATACGCGCGTTGCTGCTCGGAGGGTCGCTGAGACGAAGACCATCGAGTGCAGTGGTAGGAGTTGGAGAAATTAACTAGCTGTCCTCCACTTCTTATTATTAATCATTGAATTCCTTGTGTTATTATTGGTGAAGTTCAACTAGCGGTATTTTTCTGCCTAGTGGCCGCTAACGCCCCAGTTATCTGCCCTGGAGGTTAGCGTATTTTCGCAGCAGTGTTCCTTACCTCGCCTTGCCGCTGCTGTCTGGTAAGACGTGTAGTTCGACAGCCTCCTTCATTGTGGTTCGGATACTTTGTTGGTTTTGGACTGCTTTGGTCGTAGTGGTTTCTTCTGCTTCTGGATGTTCTCAAAACCAGATTCTGAAGACGCAGTGCTGTCCACCGGTTCCGCCTTGCCTGGGTTATTCCATCGTTTTATTGGTTATCAGACGTTAGGTAGAGTTTGCATGAGTGTTGGTCTGCGTTTAAACTAGTTTGAGTTGCCATCCGGTTAAGTGAATTGAGCTCTTGGCTGCCTGTCTCATCATTTACGAAGTTGAGCGACTTTCCCAGGTCGATCCTTGGAGCACTGTCTGAGGCCCACTTCTCTCTTGATTTGATCAGATCGTGATTGAAAAGCCTAGACTGGCAGGACAGAGCGGATTAGGTTGCGGAAAGGGGCCAAAATGAGTTCCTGTCACTTGCACTCAATATAAAATTTTATTTATCAACACACAATATTACAACAAGGATGTAAAACACTCAAAACTTTAATCGACCTCCTTTGATTAACTTTAGATGGGCTGAAGGCCACATTCAAAATCCAAGACACAAGGCCTAAGCAAAATTGAAATACAAGCTTCTTCTGGAGGTTTCACCCAAGAATATTTTTTAAATCTTCCATCTAATCGGCTGAAGGCCTTAGCAATTTAATTTTAATGGAACTAGGCTGGAGGTAGCATATTAAGCAATAAAAGGAGTTTCAATCAAAGAGAAGAAGACCTTATCTTAAAACATTTCATATAAAATAAATAATAACAATTTCATGCCGTAAGGGCAAGATAAGGACATTAATTTAAGAGATATTAATTGTCGGCTTAAGGCTACACATCAACATAGTAATTTAACGGCTGAAAGCCGCATATAAGGAATAACAATATTGTGTATAAAGGGCAAGACAGGAACATTAATTCAGGATATAAAAAAACTCGGCTGAATGTCACACATCTGCCAAATAACTAAAACTCAAACATGGAAGTTACTATGTAACCGACACAAACGGCGCTCAGAAGTTTCCAAGGGTCGGCCTGAAATTGTAGCACCAATGCCCGTTTAGGCGAGACAGGCAGCCTGACCAACAATCTCTAAATCGGAAGGCAACCCAACCAACAGACAGCCGACGATCCAACCAACTACCTGATTTTGGTCACCAGACCAAAAACACTACAACTAAAATGCTAGTGAGGAGAAGAGACCAGTAACATTCGTCTTCAAATATTGGTTTGCTAATAAGCCAAAGCACAATAACTACCGACATACATGAAAATGCCAACGCCTGTGGAACTATACTTCGTGGCGGACAGCATCAACTCGGTAAGAAAACACTCACTCGCTGCCCTGGCGCAGCCGACCAACTTACTACTGCAGTACGCAGACTGCATTACAGTATTTAAGGCATTGCTTAGTCGACTTAACACAACGTTGTTCATCAGTGATTCGTTTTACGAGTGTTCGATGTGGCAGTGTCCCTGGGGCAACATTGTTTTCGGGGAACACTACTGAGAAAATCTAGATTACCGGAATTTGAAGCTGACTGCAGTACGAGTGTACTGCGGCCAACACGTATTACGCTTAAAGACCACGAAGATGAGATATGAGAAACTACGGCTCATAGGGAGGCGTACAGACAGTCGTTGTTCGCTAGGTCTACTTGAGAGTGTAATACTAAAGTAAATGGCTAGTAGAGGCACAGGATACCCTCCGTCACGCGGAGTATCTATGAAGATTTAGATGTAGAAGTAAGAAAAATGTTCAAATGTGTGTGAAATCTTATGGGACTTGACTGCTAAGATCATCAGCCCCTAAGCTTACACACTACTTAACCTAAATTATCCTAAGGACAAATACACACACCCATGCCCGAGGGAGGACTCCAAACTCCGCCGGGACCAGCCGCACTGTCCATGACTACAGCGCCCTAGACCGCTCGGCTAATACCGCCCGGCTGCAGAAACGGTGCTGTGTAGGAGTGCTAACGGAAGTATCCTGTGTTACCACAAGCGTACTGTGTGAGGTGCTTTGGCAACACTATATTCATCAATACTGAAGTAAAGAAATTATTTCATTGGTCTATTGCACAAAACGTACCTTAATATGAGATTTCCAAGGTTCCAGCAACAGTGTAAGTGTAGAGCGACAGGGCGGACAATTATGAGGGCGTAATGTTCTCCTGTTTCGGTCAGCAGCACAATTTATTAGAAATAATTAAATTAGAACATGATCCACAACTATGTTACCCGCAGGTAATTAAACAAATGTAGCAGCGCTAAAAGAACCAGCAAACGAAATTCTCGAAGGAAGAAGCCTAGGAAAGTAAACATGCAATATTACAAATCTGGGCATGCGATTAAAAGTTCTTCAAGAGATGTGTGTGTTAACTTGTCGTATACCGTGACGAAATAATTAATTTAAAAAAATCCAAATGGAAACAATATGTCCTGGCACCTTCTGTAATAGGCAGTATGAGCCAAACGTACACTGAAAGCAATACAGTATTATTTAAGTTCAAAGCGCTGTCGGATAACACATTCAGTTTGTTAAATGTAACCTTCTCGCTGTGTTGTCGCTCACCATCTGTCTGCGCCGTTCCTGGCTCGTCTGTCCAGACGACGCGCCAACAGCAGCAAAGCGCCCGCCACGGTCGTGGCCCGGTGGTCTTCTTTTGCTGTCCCAGGTGTCCTGCTTTATAAACAATCCTCATACGGGACGAGGAAGCTAACGTTGACGTGGACGCGGGCACGAAATCCTGCCTCGCGAGTCGCAGCACTCGCGTCACATTGGACGTCCTAGTTAACGTTATTTCCGATTGTAATGCTCTCCAGCAGCAACTATCTACTGCATCTCGCTCCTAAACTACACAGTTGGTTTACGAAAATGTATGCACTTAAAACTCCCACTTTAGGTCTATTAGAACTAGAGTTGTAGAACTGCCGTACGCTACCATAGACTGTCGTAAGTAAGCGTAGTCTACGGTAATTTTCCTAGTAGTTTTGATCAGTTAAGATCGTAACCGCTTTACTTATATGTTAGAACCTCTAGAAACTGAGTGTGGATACGGCAGGGCAGCGTAACCTAAGCAACATTTTTGTTCTACATCGTTACCCTCCTACCTTGTACTTAAAAATAAACAGTATTTGTAACAAAATTGTAACTGTCGGTGTTTAATACAAGTTTTATTCGAAAATTGTTGTTTCGTAATGTCAAACAGAGGGATATGATGGTAAAACTAAAAAATAAATACAGATTTACCATATAGCGCTAGAGAAAGGAATTTTCTAAAAAAACGTAAAATTAAAAAGAAAAAACGCCAAACTACCTAACATCGCTTCAATGCTTAATCTAACTCATATAAAACCTGTAAATATGTTTTTGTTGTTCATAAAACAACTTTCCCACTTGTCAGTTTTAACAGTAAACTCTTGTCTTTGACCATGTTGAATAACGTTCTGTTGGCTACAAAATAACCATAATAATTACACAGACATCTTGCGTTTCAGCATGTAAGTTGTACTTGCATTAAAAGTGATTGATTTGGTTACACAAAAGCACAGAAGTTACTCTAGTAGCTACTTGTTTCTACTTATAAAGTGCAATACATACTTTGTAATTATTTTACGTGCAAAACAAACACACAAAAAACAGTCCCTCTCTCAAATATTCATTTATGTTTCTTCCCCTACCAATGCTACCAACACAGCCGGTTATCTTACCATTTACTACGTCAGTTATGTCCTGTGCGAAAACTATCCGACCGTAGTTTTGGTAGGGTGCAGCTCGAATTGAACACACGTTTCCATCCTTGCCCACAAGATGGTCATATTATTCTCTCTGTAGTATACGTAAATAGAATCTACTACTTGTATTTATTTATAAAATGCTGTACGTATTTTGTAGTTATTTAAAAGACAAAATTGAATGACACTGAAGACTGTGTGCTTCTAATTTTATGCGAAACAAACATACACATACAGTTCCTATCTCAAATATTCATTTTCGTTTCCTCTAGCAATGTTACCAATGTGTTATGTAAATTAGACTTACCACTGAACCGACGTTTGCTAGTTTTTGTTTTGCGTTTTTTTATTTTTATGTTTTTTTTTCTTCTTAGGAGAGTTCCATTTCTAGACAGTCACGACAGCAGATTAAGAAACTTAACAAATTCGGACAGACTAACTCTTGAGAGATAGAATATCACGAAAAATATTTCTATTAATTCAATAAGGAAGTTCCAAAACCTTTTAGAGTACACGAAGTTGAAAATAAACTAAGACACAAAAGGCCTCCATCCTCGCTTACAGATGCTCCTTACGCTCATCAATTTCACCTTCTTCGGCTTCTTCTACCATGACAATGAGTTACTTCCTATTATTTCTGTCCTGTAGCTAAGCTCCTTCTTGCTCTTACTGTTTCTGGTTTCTCTTCTTGGCGTAGCTTTACAGTTTAAGATTGTACGTATATGTAAATACAGAACTCATAAAGGAGGTAAGCTGCTTTTCCTTGATAACGAAAAAGAAGAAATAAATATATTAATAAAGTGAAGACGTGGAAGGGGAAAGGAATGTTCTCTCCAAAGTAATTATTATTTAGTAAGATATTTATCGTTAAATAACTTCCAGGACTTTGGATATGTCACTTCATAATTTTCCAACCCTTTTATCTGACTTTCTATTCTTAGAAAATTAACGAAACTCTCCAGTTCTGTGTCACTTATACTTAGGCTGCAGGAGACGAAGCTTCCTATCAGCCATAGTATAGTATTAAGTTATGCTGACAGATAGTCTCTCGTCTGTGATTTTGAAACTTTCGTCATCTGTTTTTGCTTTTGGTCCGTCCTGTTTTAAAAACAAGTCTCAGTTTTGTCCACAGGCTTATGTGCTCCCGTTTGATGCATAGAAATCTGTGCTCCGTGTAGCCTTTTCCTTCACAATAAGTACAATTAACAGTTTCGCACTGTTTAATTTAGTTAAGCTTTTCATTTGTTACTATTGTTTCAATCTCAGCCCGATACCATGTTGACTGCACTTGAAGGGTAAAATGTATGTTGGCTACGTTTTCCGATTTTTCTGTTTATTTCCTGTCGGTATACTTTCTTTCCATCTGTTCACTTCGGATATGTGGAACCCCTTTTTATACAGGTTTTATGGTAGTTTTGAGTCTCATTCGATCCGGTATATACTGTACTATTCCACACAATATAGCATAAACTGTCCAAGACGTGAGTGATGTGATACATACTCTCTTATGGGCTCAGACTTTGTGGTCACATCTGATTAAAAGTCCCAGCTGTTAAACAATTCGATAGTACTTTTGCTCCTTCCGCGATATACAGAAACGTAAGGCAACATATTGTCTTTTAGCACCCCTCTATCCCACAGTCAGAATCCTCCTACACTCTGCAGTCAGGCTGAAGTTGAAATTCTAACCAAGAAGGTAATATACGACCAAATAAATTAGTGTACTCCTGATATCTTTTATATCACGTCTATGGTCACAAACTTGTAAGTCCTCAAACTAGCGGTTTCGGTCAGCAATGACTATCTTCAAATCTGCAGCAAAATATGCGAAAAACACAAATACAACTACTGGATTACGTTTAGCTTAAAACCATAAAATAGGCCATGATGACAAGTATTACTGACATACACGGGAAATCTGTAGGCTTTAAATATGAGGAGGCGTACCTGTTTTATAAAAAAACATGTCCTAATGTACAGGAGCCAAAGTGGAATCGTCAAATGCCAAACACAAAATCAGCGCCAGCTTCGCCACACATATATAAATTATAGAATATGCAAGAGTCATCTTGTTAGCAGCGCTACTACCATACAGTAACGACAGAATGTTTGTGTTGCAAGCTCGCCAGATGTGGCTACTGTAAGCGTATACATATTCTTCAGTAATGACTGCAAGATGTAAATTAAAAAGAGGGATACAGTCAGCAAAGTGTGTAGTGGGCTATAAGATGTAAAAGTTATTACAGTGATAAAATGCAATAAATTAAATTAAAACACGACAAAAGTTAGAACGTTAAAAAGGAAAAAGTTAAGTGACTGTACTTCTGATACGCTCTAGTGGCGACATTTTAGATAATGGTATAAGTAATAAACAGCTTTCGAGTACATAGAATTTCATTCTACTTTAGAATAGTTTATTTATAGTTATTAACTATGCCACTTACAATATTTTAGCCAATAAGTTTATTAACAAACTTTACTTATTGGAATAATGAATGGACACCGTCGCCACATTGTTTCAGTTTCTCTCTGACAACTCTCAACATCTTTCCTTCATTACTTGCAGCAATTTTCGAGAGTCAATGTACATATCTATACCTAATACTTTAGGGGGTTTCTGACTCTTCAACTCCATGATCGTTGGCTAATTTATACCGTTTCCTAACAAAAGGAACCTCCCCCCATTAACCATGGACCTTGCCGTTGGTGGGGAAGCTTGCGTGCCTCAGCGATACAGATAGCCGTACCGTAGGTGCAACCACAACGGAGGGGTATCTGTTGAGAGGCCAGACAAACGTGTGGTTCCTGAAGAGGGGCAGCAGCCTTTTCAGTAGTTGCAGGGGCAACAGTCTGGATGATTGACTGATCTGGCCTTGTAACACTAACCAAAACGGCCTTGCTGTGCTGGTACTGCGAACGGCTGAAAGCAAGGGGAAACTACAGCCGTAATTTTTCCCGAGGGCATGCAGCTTTACTGTATGATTAAATGATGATGGCGTCCTCTTGGGTAAAATAATCCGGAGGTAAAATAGTCCCCCATTCGGATCTCCGGGCGGGGACTACTCAGGAGGACGTCGTTATCAGGAGAAAGGAAACTGGCGTTCTACAGATCGGAGAGTGGAATGTCAGATACCTTAATCGGGCAGGTAGGTTAGAAAATTCAAAAAGGGAAGTGGCTAGGTTAAAGTTAGATATAATGGGAATTAGTGAAGTTCGGTGGCAGGAGGAACAAGACTTTTTGTCAGGCGAATACAGGGTTATAAATACAAAAACAAATAGGGGTAATGCAGGAGTAGGTTTAATAATGAATAAAAAAAATAGGAGTGCCGGTAAGCTACTACAAACAGCATAGTGAACGCATTATTGTGGCCAAGAAAGACATGAAGCCCAACCTACCACAGTAGTACAAGTTTATATGCCAACTAGCTCTGCAGATGACGAAGAAATTGAAGAAATGTATGATGAAATAAAAGAAATTATTCAGATAGTGAAGGGAGACGAAAATTTAATAGTCATGGGTGACTGGAATTCGGTAATAGGAAAAGGGGGAGAAGGAAATGCAGTAGGTGAATATGGATTGGGGGGAAGAAATGAAAGAGGAAGCCACCTGGTAGAATTTTGCACAGAGCACAACTTAATCATAGCTAACACTTGGTTCAAGAATCATAAAAGAGGGTTGTATACATGGAAGAAGCCTGAAGATACTGACAGGTTTCATAGATTATGTAATGGTAAACAGAGATTTAGGAACCAGGTTTTAAATTGTAAGACATTTCCAGGGGCAGATGTGGACTCTGACCACAATCTATTGGTTATGAACTGTAGATTAAAACTGAAGAAACTGCAAAAAGAAGGAATTTGAGGAGATGGGACCTGGATAAACTGAAAGAACCAGAGGTTGTAAAGAGTGTCAGGGAGAGCAGAAGGGAACAGTTGAAAGGAATGGGGGAAAGAAATACAGTAGAATAAGAATGGGTAGCTTTGAGGGATGAAGTAGTGAAGACAGCAGGGCATAAAGTAAGTAAAAAGATGAGGGCTGCTAGAAATCCTTGGGTAACAGAAGAAATATTGAATTTAATGGATGAAAGGAGAAAATATAAAAATGCACTAAATGAAGCAGGCAAAAAGGAATACAAACGTCTCAAAAATGAGATTGACAGGAAGTGCAAAATGGCTAAGCAGGGATGGCTAGAGGACAAATGTAAGGATGTAGAGGCTTATCTTACGAGGGGTAGGATAGATACTGCCTACAGGAAAATTAAAGAGACCTTTGAAGAAAAGAGAACCACTTGCATGAATATCAAGAACTCAGATGGAAAACCAGTTCTAAGCAAAGAAGGGAAAGCAGAAAGGTGGAAGGAGTATATAGAGGGTCTATACAAGGGCGAAGTACTTGAGGACAATGTTAAGGAAATGGAAGAGTATGAAGTTGAAGATGAAATGGGAGATATGATACTGCGTGAAGAGTTTGACAGAGCACTGAAAGACCTGAGTCGAAACAAGGCCCCGGTAGTAGGCAACATTCCATTAGAACTACTGACAGCCTTGGGAGAGCCAGTGCTGACAAAACTCTACCATCTGGTGAGCAATATACAGTGGCGGTCGAAATAATAGAGCCACCTCTATTGACGAGATTAAGAACTAGGATATCTATTAGTTCGCGAAATCGCCACGAGTGCCGTGTTGTCAGTCCCTTGTAGACAACATCAGGGAAGACGTTGCTGCTATCTTTAGTCGTCCGAAAGGAAGCGTTTGAGCTAGACGTGTGAAAAGAGGCATAAAGGTAAGAATCTTATGGGTCAAAATAATAGAGCCGCTTTACACATGTGCCTTTAAATTGATTGTTATGCAGTTGTTTTGTATGTAAATTGACGTGTGGTTTTGTTTACATTCGTCTAGATGGGCAGAGCAAAGCATACCAGTGAAGATGAGCGTATAGTAATGTTCCGGATGATCAAAAGTGGGATGTCCATGAATAAAATAGCCAATGTCTTGCACGTTTCGCGAAAACGAGTCCAGAACGCCATGAGACGGTCAAAACAAACAAAGCCGCAGGTGGAGAACAGGGGGCGACCTCGTGTAACTACTCCTCGCGTAGACAGACTCATCACTAGGGAAGTGAAGAAAGACCCATTTTTGTCAACACCACGACTGAAAGCCATTTTGTTTAGCGACGAACATGATGTTCAACCATCAACCTCAACGATTCAAAGACGACTGAGATCTGCAAAATTGAATGGGCGCATTGCAAGAAAGAAGCCACATGTTTCACAAGCTAATGTTCGGAAAAGGTTAGCCTTTGCCCGGAGAAATGAACAAAAACCTAATACTTGGTGGAGGAACATCCTTTGGTCCGATGAATCCAAGTTTAATAGGTTTGCCTCAGACGGAAAAGTCTATGTGCGCCGCCCACCAAACCAGGAATTTAATCCCAAGTACACTTTAAAAACTGTGAAATACGGTGGCGGAAGTGTTATGGTATGGGGATGTTTTTCGTGGCACGGCATTGGTCCAATACACCGTATCAACGGCATAATGAACGCAGAAATGTACAAAGACATCTTGGCAAATGTGATGCTGCCTTATGCTGAAGAGGAAATGCCGCTGAAATGGAAATTTCAGCACGATAACGATCCAAAGCATACTGCAAGGATCATAAGGCAGTTTGTTCAAGAGCACAATATCGAAGTATTAGAGTGGCCACCTCAGTCCCCTGACGCATCACCCATTGAGAACTTATGGGAGATCTTAGACAAGAGAATTGACCGCTCAAAAGCTACATCGTCAGAAAAACTGTGGGAAGAAATCCAGAGAGCCTGGTATGCGATCAGTAGTGACGAATTCAGGCGTTTAGTAGACTCTATGGGTAAGAGGTGCAGGGCAATCCTCAAAAATAAGGGTTACCCCACGAAGTAATAATGCAGTCCTATGCAAAAAAGACTGTTCCTGTACGTTTCATAAGACTGAGATCAAGTACGATATATTTGTTTCAATTGGCTCTATTTTTTTTGACCCTGTGGTCTGGTATTCTTTTGAATATTATCGATTATTACTGATTATTTTGTGTTGTGTTATCGATATAACTGACTATAGTACAATGTGACTCGGTTGTAATGGTTTCCATCATAGTTCAAACATGTCAAGTAATAAATGTGCACTTTATTCCAAACCTTTGCCAGGTGGCTCTATTATTTTGACCGCCACTGTATATGAGACAGGCGAAACACCCTCAGAGTTCAAGAAGAATATAATAATTCCAATCACAAAGAAAGCATGTGTTGAGAGATGCAAAAATTACCGAACTATCAGTTTAATAAGTCACGACTACAAAATTTTAACGCGAATTCTTTACAGACGAATGGAAAAACTAGTAGAATCCGACCTCGGGGAAGATCAGTTTGGATTCCGTAGAAAAATTGGAACACGTGAGGCAATACTGACCCTACGACTTATTTTAGAAGCTAGATTGAGGAAATGCGAACCTATGTTTCTAGCATTTGTAGACTTAAAGAAAGCTTTTGACAGTGTTGACTGGAATACTCTCTTTCAATTTCTGAAGGTGACAGGGCTAAAATAACTGCCATCTGGTTTCTGTACAAATTGTAAGTAGCCTTCCGCTCCCTGTATAAGAGCCGAAGGACACGAAAGGGAAGCAGTGCTTGGGAAGGGAGTGGGACAGGGTTGTAGCCCCTCCCCGATGTTATTCAATCTGTATATTGAGCAATCAGTGAAGGTAACAAAAGAAAAATTCGGAGTAGGTATTAAAATCCATGGAGAAGAAATAAAAACTTTGAGGTTCGCCGATGGCATTGTAATTCAGTCAGAGACACCGAAGGACTTGGAAGAGCAGTTGAACGGAATAGATTGTGTCTTGAAAGGAGGATATAAGATGAACATCAAGAAATGCAAAACGAGGATAATTGAATGTAGTCTAATTAAGCCAGGTGATGCTGAAATAATTAGATTAGGAAATGAGACACTTAAAGTAGTAAATGAGTTTTGCTCTTTGGGGAGCAAAATAACTTATGATGGTCGAAGTAGAGAGGATATAAAATGTAGACTGGCAATGGCAAGGAAAGCGTTTCTGAAGAAGAGAAATTTGTTAACATCGAGCGTAGATTTAAGTGTCTGGAAGTGAAAGTAATTGTATGGAGTGTAGCCATGTATGGAAGTGAAACATGGACGATAAATAGTTTGGACAAGAAGAGAATAGAAGCTTCAGAAATGTGGTGCTACAGAAGAATGCTGATGATTAGATGGGTAGATCACATAACAAATAATGAGGTATTGAATAGGGGAGAAGAGAAATTTGAGGCACAACTTGACTAGAAGAAGTGATCGGTTGGTAGGACATGTTCTGAGGCATCAAGGGATCACGAATTTAGTATTGGAGGGCAGCGTGGAGGTTAAAAATCGTAGATGGAGACCAAGAGATGAATACCCTAAGCAGATTCAGAAGGATGTAGGTTGCAATAGTTACTGGGAGATGAAGAAGCTTGCACAGGATAGAGTAGCATGGAGAGCTGCATCAAACCAGTCTCAGGACTGAAGACCACAACAACAACATCAACAATAACAATAAAATAAACTTGTTCTTGTGGATATTAGTCTTAGTACGTAATGTTGCGCTGTAATTGTCGGGTATTTTCGTAACTTTAAGTGTCCGTTCCCGGTACCTGAGGGGTCAGCGGGACAGAATGTCAATCGTAAGGCACCGTGTTCGATTCTTTGGATCGGAGATTTTCTCCGCTCAGGGACCGAGTGTTGTATTGTCTTAATCATCATCATTTCGTCCCCATCGACGCGCAAGTCGCCGAAGTGGCGTCAAATCGAAAGACTAGCACCCGGTGAACGGTTACATGACGGGAGGCCCTCGTCACAACACATTTTATTTTTATAACTTTAGTCAGATGTCTTCGTCCTTTACTGCTACTCAGCCGTTGTCAACGTAACCGTTACATGTAAAACCTACATCAGAACTTAGTGGAACTTAATGCTCTGTTGCTAATGAAACGGGATCCAGCGCTTACTCCTACACCATCGTGAGTAAGGACATCCTTGCTTTACGAATTGATTTATGCACTGTCAGACTGTATCCTTAGGTGACGTAATAAGTTGCCTTCAAACAATCGGGAAGCTACAATGTCCCCTAGTTCAGTTGAAAATCGAAAATGTTAATCCCTTATATGCTGTTGTCAGTAGTAAAACTGGAATTAAACACCAGTAGGCGAATGCCAGTGTGGACGCATTGGGTGCTGAGACCATTAAGCGAATGTGAAAACGGTGACTGTTCTGCTAATGCTGCGGAATGAAAATTGGCGGTGTTGTACTAGAAGCTCGTATTAGCAAATAGTTATCACCAGTTTCATACAGTATATCATGCGATTCCCGAGGGTTTTTTGCAGAAACATCTTCATAAAAGCATAAAATAAATAAAAGAACTGTTATAACATGTATTTTCTCCGGCAGACGTGGAATCACTGCGGAAATATCCGCGGAACAGCTATCGTAGGCTGCGACTGATAGCGTTGCTTGCGGTAAACTGGGTCTCGAGCGACTATTAGAGCTCATAAACCTCATAATTAAAACAGATTCAGATACGTTATACTTGACGGGGAACGGGAATAGAAGTGCATTGGTGGATGTGTGAGTTACCGCAAAACCTTTCATCTCTATTTCTGTTTTATTACAATTCCTGGATGGTCCTCTTAACATTTTTAAATATGACAAATTCCATATCAAAGGATATCTAATTAGCATTATAATCTACACAATAGAATCACTGTCGACTTGTCTAAAGCAGTCCAAAATCACATTTATGGGCAGGGGTGGGGAGGGCGAAGTCGATATAACATTCAGTTCAATTCACACACGTTAGGACGAAGCATGCAAATATTCAGCTGTAGCAGATTTTTAATACAAACTGCGCCTTGGTGTGGTTCAGGGAGGATTAACCTCTTTTATACGCATACCCACGTGGCTGTACCACGTTACTAGAGACACACGTGTGTATGTGGTTTCACATTGGTTTCGCCAGCACACCTCGAACATCTGACAAGTCGTGCTGTTTCAGAAACCCTCTCGCCGAGTCTCCGGGCCATCATACTCTGCCTACGGTCAGACTCAGATAGATCGCTCCCTTTTCCCCTCCTACACACGTACAGCACGATCGATGATACTACACGCACCGTGCGTGTGTCTGACTAGATGCTACTCCTCGCCAGGTGACGCTGCTATCATCTGGATGGGTTTGTATTAATAGTAGGTCGGCTGTTTAGTGTATTTAATGTTGTTATTTACTTGGTGTCACCGCAGTTGCCAACAACGCTTACATGTACTTCGGGCATTGTGTTGATAGTGGCAATGGACCAAATGACGGATGCGCGCCAAAAATCTCCATCACTCAAAAGCTTACTAAATCTAAAGTATTTGATCTACACAGTTCAGCGAGGTATCACTAGTATTTGACGAAGTAATTCACGTAATTATCTTGGTTAAAGCGAATATGCATTAAATTCGCATATACGGGGTGATATTATGCTACCTCCTCATGAAGCTACAAATGAGAAATAATTTCGTAGAATTTTCCAGTTAAAGCTATTCACGTTACGTCAGTGAGCTTAGGGAACAAGCAACTCCGTGTACACTTCAGTTAAAACGATTTAAGAAAGATTCAAAAACCACTTGTTGACTGTGAGTCAGCGGCCACAGTTCTCACAAAGAAATCTGGATTACATACGCGTTAATTTGGTGGCTACAATCACCTGATAAACAGTTCAAAGTTAACAACAGGTATGCTATTCACAGGACCAACTGAAATAGGACTATGTCCAGCATTCCAACTGCAGCAGCATGAACAAAGCAATGTTACAATCGCAATCCTCGCGAAATTTACATTAAGATAGATCAAATAAATCGATTCATTTCGGAACAACTAAATTTAATTACTTAAGGAAATGAACCACATTCCGAATTACAAACTCGCCGTTCAACAACGCATAGCAGAGCACGCCAAAAACGTGCGCTTCTCACCAAGTCTAGGATACCTGAGTCGATTCAGCTTTGTGTCTTGTGAGGCAAAACACGATAGGGTCGGGTTGGTAGAGAAGGAGGGGGGCGGATGTGACAGTGCCTGCCACTACCTGAGCTTTACACGAGGTTAGGTGAGCATTTTCCGTCTCAAAACAATGTGAATCTCCCTTAACACCAAAAGAAATTACGTTAGTACCACAAATCTACTGTGCTACACTATTTTCTGACTTCGGTGAGGAGTATCTGAAACACACCTGCAAACTTTGATACTTACTTCACTCTAACACGGGAGGGAAAGAAAGACATGAAGGTCGTTTGCACTCGATAAAGAAATTTTGATACAATTAAGCATTTTGCTTCACCTCTGGATGGGCGTTTAAGTTGTAGTGACACAAAAATTTAAAAGCAGTTAACTGCTGGCAAAAGATCGTTACACCAACTGCACACCAACACTATGAAACCTTTCACATTTACAGCCTGTACTATTTATTTACTTGGGACAGCGTTTGTCTAGTTGCCTGGTGTGATATTCCTTATCACTTTCGTCTCATCTTCAATGCTGTATTTAATGTCTTGTAGCAGGAGTTAAAAAGAGAGATGGGCCTGAACTTAAAAATGACTCTGAGCACTATGGGACTTAACTTCTGAGGTCATCAGTCCCCTAGAACTGAGAACTACGTAAACCTAACTAACCTAAGGACATCATACACACACATTCCCGAGGCAGGATTCGAACCTGCGACCGTAGCGGTCGCGCGGTTCCAGATTGCAGCGCCTAGATCCGCTCGGCCACCCCGGCCGACGGCCTGAACTTAGATAAATATTTAAATCTTTGTCTTTTTTGGAATGAGCGCGACTAGTCACATTTTAAAATCTCGTGGGATATCGTCATGTATCCAAAACACAGATGATGACATCAGTAATTTGCTGTTTTCGCATCTTTGAAAAGTTCGTATTGAGCTCAGCGTGTATTTTGTGCAAGCGTGGTGACTTCCCTTTCGCTGCTTATGTTATTGATTTAAGAATTTCTTCCTCGGTGAAGGAGCTGCATGGTGACCGGTTATCTATTGTATAGATATTGTCTGTTAGATGTCTCAAAAGATTATGAGTTTCCTTACTACTGGTAACATCATCGCCGTATATGGAATAAAAGTATTTACAATCCTCTTGTAGAAGGTCTTTCTAATCTCTCAATGCATTGCCTTCCTCATTTTTAATTCTTTTGCTATTTGTTGATTCCTCCTGCTATTGTGTGTTAGATGGTACTAGGATGTTTCTTCTTGGCCGACTTCGTTGATTACCTTAGCTCATACATTAAGATCAATCAGCTCTTGTGATTTAATCTTAAATTTTGATCTTAACCTTACTAAAACTTCCTCCATCTCAATGTTCGTACGTCTTCCAGGGAACCGAGACATGAACGGTAGAAGTTTAAGATGTATTCTTTTTCCCTCGTTACGCAGTTTGAAAAGCATATTAAAAATTTCCTAACCGTTGCTATTACCACTTTTAATCACTAGTTCAATGCGTTCGGATACTTCCGCACTTTCTTTGTGCAGGTCCGCCACACGCTATGAAATTCGCTTTGTGATTCTCCTTCCAAGAAGATGCTGACAGTCAGATTCCATATTCCTCTTCCACTTTTGTTTGGTGTGGTTGCATCTTGATATACTTGTACAGCATTTGAGAGCGATGTACAGGCAAAGCGTGACGTTATATTTCAGAATCGACTGCATCTGTTTTCATGGCCCTGTTACATATTTTCTCTCTAGTCTTTTCGCTAATGTATTTTGTTATGTGGGTATGTACAAGTATTGGTTGTTTGTTTCTGTTTGTCATGGAAGTTAAGGCGTTCAATGGGAGTCGTTAGTTCTGCCGAAATATTGAAGTCTGGACGTTGATCAACAATATTTAATAAGCCATTTCAACCACTGTCTAAGAAAATTATCTGTGGAGTCTTGCACTCAAGTGAGACTCTCGTATCAATATATTTTGGATAAGCTACAAACAGAGCTTTGATTAGGAGTTTCTTTGGCACTAGTACGAGCACGTGACTTTTGAATGATCGGGCTTGAGTCACCACGCAAGAGCGAGAGAGAAGAGAGGGGCTTGGGCAATACATCGCTACCTAGTTCGCTAGCAGCGGGAGCACGTGAAATTTTCTTGGAACAAAGGAGCTTGTTGACTTTGAAAGGGGGTGTCTTTCCCTGTTTAGAGGTGGCTACGGGATGGGACGCCCCGTGTAAAATCGTCGCTTCTTTAATGGCATTTCCCTTGCTGTTAAGAAACTTTAAGTGTTGGAAAGGCAGACCCTACTTGGCTGCCAAAGTACGTCAATGAGGTGTACGTGGTGCGAAGCCGTGTGGCAGTCATTAATATTGCACAACGGAAATTAGAAACGAGCTACGTCTGCTGTTTTGCCTAATAGCTGATATGCACCAAATCCCAATAAACTTACTAGCTATTGTGGGAATTCTGCTGCCCCTTTTATCCTAAAATCTTCCTGGAAAGCCAGTGGTATCTTTGGTGTGCTTTGGCTGATTTGATGTCTGTAACGCTGAAAGATGAACAATATGAGCTATTCGTCCAAAGGGGAGTGTAGTAACTGATTATTTACTTGCTAAATTCATCTATGTTGTGAGAGATGGGAAAGATGCAAAAGTGATTCCTTCTCCTAAATTATATGTATTTGTTTTATGATGCTACTGTATGTGTGTGGTAACATCACTTTTTTCTGTACTAGAGCTCTAAAACTTAAGAATTTTTATTCTGTCTGTGCAAAATTTGTGGGACGGACAGTTGAAGACGACGTCGAATGTAAATACCATCATCTAGGGCAAGTTTTCAGGGTGTGGGCTTGGCGTTCTTTGTTGGCATAAATCCTGGGTTTCAATTTAACCTGCGTCACTGGAAGTCTGTTTCTAGCAAGCTTAAATCTATGGAACGGTTCTGTGTTTGTTCTGCTTATTGACCTCTTAAGCGATTTGGAAGTTGGTAAATGTACTGAAATTTTTCAAATAATATTTTGATATTACATAGTTTAATTTATGTTCGCCCCGATAGCTGAGTGGGCAGTGCGACAGAATGCTGCACAAAAGGGCCCGGGTTCGATTCCAGGCTGGATCGAAGATTTATGTCCGCTCAGGGATTGAGTGCTGTGATGTCCTCGTCCTCGTCATCGTGTTGTGTTGTCTTTCTCATCATCTCATCCACCGGGGTGGCGACAGGAAGGGCATTTGGCCACCCCTTAAATTAACCTTGTCTAATCAAACATAACGCTGCCGACCCTGCGGAAGTGCGGGATGATAGCACAAGGAAATTACGTAGTTTAATTTATCTTTGCGGTTTACAAAGGTTTTTTAATGCTAAAATATATAATCATTTCATGTCCAACAGAACAGACATCAAGCCAAATCCGCAGCTGTGATACATTTTATGTATGCTAATACCACGCTTTCATACAACTGATTTGCCTCACAGCTTCATTGCGGAGGCATACTTACGTTCTACATCCGGTGGGGACATCAAAGTAGCGAGCTTGGAGAACATGGAGGAAGACTGCAGATAGATGGCGCTGGGTGGGAATGTGAGTAGGTCGAAGGTATGCCAGGATAGTCCACGCAATTCCGATAAATATTGTCCAGGTGGTGGCGTGGTTAACACAGGTGTATGCTAACCAGGAGGTCCCAGGCTGTAATCCCACTCCGGCACACATTTTCATTCGTCACGTGGTTCCGTATAAAGTCCAGAGGCAACTGACATTAATAGTTCCTCACCTTTCCTTTCTATTTTTCTCTCTCCACCTTCAATTTGCGTAACATCTTATTATTGGCCCTTTAAATAATTTTTTGTGTCAAGGCCCACTGACGACCTTGCGTTATTTGTATCCTTTCAGAAAATGGTTCAAATGGCTCTGAGCACTATGGGACTTAACATCTATGGTCATCAGTCCCCTAGAACTTAGAACTACTTAAACGTAACTAACCTAAGGACAGCACACAACACCCAGCCATCACGAGGCAGAGAAAATCCCTGACCCCGTGTATCCTTTCAACACTCAATTTGCATGGTGGTGCTTTTAAATAATGTTTGATGTTGATGCCCATAGACGCTTTTAAATTATTTTGGAACTTTCAAATATGGAGTTTATAGATGAAATATGTACGCAGTTGCGAATATGGACAAACATCAGCTGTATAGTAGAATGACGACAACGAATATTCGTGCCGGATGCGGACTCGAATCAAAATTACCCGCTCGCGGTAAGTGGGAAATCCAGTTTCGAGTACCGTGCGTCACAAATTTTCATTGTCATCATTCCACTATAAGCCTGATGGTTGTCCACATCCCCAATTGCGAATACATTTAATAGACTTCATAGCGGCTGTAGTCGCCGCACTGCCTGTTCCTTTGGACGTGCATTCATGTCCGAAGGAATATTGCATCGTACTTCTGAACAACCCAGGGCATTGCAGTATCAGGAAGAGTTTATACATTGGTGTCTTCAACTTACTGTGGATGTAAATGCCTTACAATGCAGGAACATGATTTTATCAAATGTGCACAAATTACTAGCTTGGACCTTATGTAAACTGTCTGTGATTCAATAATATTGTTGTTTTCTCTGCTGACCCTGGACTCCTATATCCCTTCGTCCCTAACCATTTCAACAAGTATATTTCTTTCGTTCAAAAAATTGAGCTTTTTCTTTTGTTACCAGAAGCTGACCTAACCGAACCGCAAGACAACACCGGCTGCCCTGCTTTCTTCGCACGCAGCTCCTCGCCAATGTTACGACTCCTCTTTCTGCGGGTATCCCTCAAGACCAGGGAACCGCAAGCCGAGCAAACAAGGAAGAGCCACAGTGGGATGAAGATAACACATGATGGCGCACCCGCCATGGGGAGATGCCCCCATGAAGTGTTGTCCGCAAGATGTCGCCCACGGCATCGGAGCTGGCGCTGTGTTAGTTGGTTGGTTCGTTGATCCGGGGGAGGGGACAAAACAGCGAGGTCATCGGTCCCATCGGATTAGCGAAGGGAGTCGGTCATGCCTTTTGCCGGCCGCTGTGGCCGAGCGGTTCTAAGCGCTTCAGTCTGGAACCGCGTGACCGCTACGGTCGCAGGTTCGAATCCTGCCTCGGACATGGATGTGTGTGATGTCCTTAGGTTAGTTATGTTTAAGTAGTTCTAAGTTCTAGGAGACTGATGACCTCAGATCTAAGTCCCATAGTGCTCAGAGCCATTTGAACCATCAGTCGGGCCTTTTCGCAGGAACCATCCCGGCAATAAGATGAAGCGCTTTAGAGAAATCTCGGAAAATCTAAATCAGAATGGCTAGACGTCCCCCGGAATGCGAGTCCAGTGTGCTAACCACTGCGTCACCTCGCTCGGAGCGCTGTCTTCTATTTGTAGCTGTTCCCCAAACGTAGACTCGGGGCGCTACTATACTGCTACTGTACTGCTCTGCTTTCGTGCTTCGCAAGCTGCATGCAACAGACCTGTCTTGGTGCCGTACGTCATGCGTGGCTGGTCTTTGCCTGTGCTGTGTGGCACTAAATCACGGCACAAACATTAACGAATGAACTGTTTATTAATCCTACTAACGCAGAAACGCTTAAAAACTTAGAGTATTTTCTTACAGGCTACCAGTTTTTCAATAAAAATCCGTTCATGTAATAGAAGTTGTCCTGGATAAATATTTTATTTTACACTGAAGACTCTCTGCCATAACTATCTTAACACTTTACGTTATTGAGCAAGTGGTCAAAAATATTTTTACTATATTTGAACGCCATTCTGACGCCCAAACTTCCAGATGTCAGACACTCAGATCGGTATCAACCGTTGTGGGTCGATAGAGTATCAACCAAGACACTAATTTAGTTCATGCCATATGCTGTCGCCCAGTGGAAGATGCATAAACGGTAATTAAAAGTAACGCAAGAACTACGGAGTAGGAAAAGAATATCTGGGAGGTAGTAATGCAAAGATCTGCCGTAGGGGAGTGGCTAAAACGACAGATCGTCATACTTATTGTTCCAAATTCGAAACCCACTAATGGTGACTTTTTTTCTTTGTTAACACTTTTCCGACATGCAAAATGGCGTTTTGAAATTTGTACCAATGTGCTATTGGCGATGTGCCTTCGCTTCGTTGGTTGAAAGTAGCAAAGCTATAGAGTACCTTTGTACAGATAGGTGTGCTATTATCTATACTAATGTACGCTATTAGTTTGCTACTTTCAGCTAACGAAACGAAAGCAGACTGCCAAAAGAATATTACTGTTGTTGTTGTTGTGGTCTTCAGTCCAGAGACTGGTTTGATGCAACTCTCCATGCTACTCTATCCTTTGCAAGCTTCTTTATCTCTCAGTACCTACTGCAGCCTACATCCTTCTGAATTTGCTTAGTGTATTCATCTCTTGGTCTCCTTCTACGACTTTTACCCTCCACGCCGCCCTCCAGTACTAAATTGGTGCCTCAGAATATTGATGCCTCAGAATATGTCCTACCAACCGATCCCTTCTTCTAGTCAAGTTCTGCCACAAATTTATCTTCTCCCCAATTCTATTCAATACCTCCTCGTTAGTGACCTACCCATTTAATCTACAGCATTCTTCTGTAGCACCACATTTCGAAAGCTTCTGTACTCTTCTTGTCTAAACTATCTTTCGTCCACGTTTCACTTCCATACATGGCTACACTCCATACAAATACTTTCTGAAGCGACTTCCTGACAGTTAGATCTAAACTCGATGTTAACAAATTTCTCTTTTTCAGAAATGCTTTCCTTGCTATTGCCAGTCTACATTTTATATCCTCTCTACTTCGACCATCATCAGTTATTTTACTCCCCAAATAGCAAAACTCATTTACTACTTTAAGTGTCTCATTACTACAAACTACAAAATGTCCTTTTATATGTGAGAAAAATGTTCTCTCATATAACAATCTCACTCGCAAACTATTAAAAATGTCGCTAGTATTGAGTTTCGAGTGTCTAATTATTTGAAGAACTACCTATCTGACCACGGCAGGTGAACACCAAATATTATTCTTACGGTTCGCGTTTTTGCAGTCAGTGCTTCCCATCTGAGTGATGAGTTACCCCAGGATATTATTGCACCAGACACAAATGAACGCAAATATACAAAATATGTCAGGATCTTCATAACAATGTGTTAATTATAACCTTCTGAAGAAGGGCATTGGGTGTGTGAAATCGGAAAAAGAATGAAGTTACCTTTTTGCAGCTGCCTGCTGATTGTTTCCAAATAGAAATACAGTTGCTGATGATGGATAAAACACCTATTAGTATTGTCTGCACAGGTACCAACTCTGCTTCATGATTAAGCAAGAGAAAGATCATTTTCATATACAAGGGTGGCTCGGAAAGTAAGGAACGATCGGTCTCGTAATGGAAACCACAGTGAAAATCAAAACTGTTTTCTTTGCACATTTAGCTACACCTCACAGGTACTTCTCTACATAGTCGCCGCTCCGACTTAGACATTTGTCGGAGCGTTATACCAAATTTCCAACACCATCATCATAGAAGGCAGCTGGATGTGCTTCCCGATAATTCTCTACGTTGGTCTATAGAGTGTAGGCTGCGCCCAAGTGTTGTCTTTTAGCCTGCGCCCAAGTGTTGTATTCCTTGCCAGCATTTCATGTGAACAGAGATGATACTCATGACGACCAAATTAGGGCTGTGTTGTGAGTGATCGAACACTTCCCATCGAAAAGGCTGCAGGTGCGTCTTCAGTGCCCCTGCAGAGTGCAGCTGAGAATTGCCATGAAGAAGCAAGTGCATGGCTATTGTGTCAGGTGGGCTGCATTCATTAAGGCGGAGCCTCTCAGAGGACCCTCCTATTTGGTGGGAGACATTGTTGTTCTAGGCATCTATACTCGCTCACAGTGCGCTCACAACTGAAAAGAGCGTGTTGAAGCGATCGACAGGCATACTCGAGACACTGCCCAAAAGGTGTGTGGAAAGGCTCCTTGGATTTTCACAGTGGTTGCCATTTCGCGACTGATCGTTCTTCACTTTACGAATAGCCCTCGTAACTGATGGAAAAAAGTCGCAGCACCAAGAAGCAGTTTTGCGACATAAACGAAAGTTGATAGGCGAGTTTCTACACCTGAGAGATGATGTGTGTTCAGATTCCGTGTCAACTGGATAAGAGTTGCCGTACTACAGCCATATAAGAATCCAAATCAGGTTTGCTTTAAATATACGTTGTAATGATGACAAAGACACATCATTGAGTTTAAACAAGGTCGTGTAATAGGGCTACAAAAAGGTGGATTTTCCTTGTGCAGTATTGCAGAAAAACAGCAGGAATGTATCTACTGAACATAACTACAAGCAGCAGTGGCTACGAGAATGTACAGCCACAAGAACACCGATCTCAGGATAACCACGTGCACTACCAAGAGAGAGGACCATTGTGTTCGGAGTATGGTTCTGGGGCATCGTACTGCATATCAGCAGCAATCTGAGCAGCAGTCGGCACCGCAGTGATATAATTAAATGTTGGAAATCCGTTATGTAAAGGACAACTTCGAGCCGGACGCCCTGCTACGTACATTCCACTAACCCCAAACCACCGCTATTTGCGACTTCTGTAGTGTCAAGGGAGAGGTCATCAGAGGGCATGGTGCACGTCTGTCGTGTTTTCTCATGAAATCTGGTTCTGCCTCGGTGCCAATGATGGCCGTGTATTCGTTAGAAGGATTCCAGTTGAGGATCTGGACCAACCTTTCTACACCTGGAATTATGGTGTGGAGTGCTATTTCTTACAACGGCAGTAGCACTCTCGTAGCAGCAAATTAGTATGTTAGTCTGGTGATTCGACATATTGAGGTACCATTCATGAACAGCATTATATAGGGTGTTTTCCAACAGGATAACGCTCGCCCTGTTAACATGTTGCCTTGGCATGCTCGATCACCAGATCTGCTTCCAGTCGAGAACGTATGGGACATCATCGGACAACAACTTCAGTGTCATCCACCTCCTTAGCTGAGTGGTCAGCAACTCAGACTGCCACGCAGGAGGCCCAGGTTCGAATCACGAGGGGGAGGAAATTTCTCTGCTAGGAGACAGGGTGTTGTGTCTTTCTCATCATAATTTCAACATCATCGGCATGCAAGTCGCCCAGTGTGACGTCAATTGAAAAGAGCAGTAACTCAGAGGCCCAGGTGGGCCATCCATCATTGCCACACGATCATTTCATCCAGAATGAGCACGGACCAGGTGCAGTAGGCATGGAACTACATCACACAATGTGACATCCGGCAGCTGTGAACCACAATACATGCACTTTAGCATGTTTTCACTCAACATTCTGAAGGTTAGGCCAGTTATTAATGTAACTGCATTTCACATCTGCAGTGGCTTACGTCGCGCATATATCATCTGTGTTCTTGAAATGTTAGTTATTTAAATATGTTACCTAGACAAACGTCTTATTGTGGTTCCATTTCTCTGCAGTAATTATTTTTTGGTGTTGCGATTTTTTTCCATCAATGCATAATAAGAAAGGACCTAAAGCGAAACTTTTGAAACATTCTTCGTGATTACTCCACACTGACTAAAATTAGTCCCCTTCAAACATTGTTTGAATTTTTCAACAGAAATTTTTACATTCTATTTGTTGCACACGGTGGTCAGAAACAGTTTCGAAAGCTTTTATGGATGTTGCAGGGTAGGCTGTGCTGTGAAATAATTGTTAAGAAAACAATTCGATACGGTGCGTCGTTCTCGAGTTAATTAGCACTGAAGTTAGCCAATCAGGCCACTGCAAGGACAAATTCAAGAGGACCGTCAGATACGGTTAGTACCAGTTTTTCCCATAGCGTACAGGATAGTCTAGACACTGCTCAGCCTTTGGCTCCAGTTCGAAACTTTCTAGGGCCTCTTTTCCAATACTTGTATCGCTCTCTCGTTTGGTTTTAGGAAATCAAATTAAAAAGACGCTTGATGACGCCGTCTCTGGCAGGCTGCTTGAACTTGCGCGTACCATGTCATGATTGTCTAACTTCCGTGCTAATGAACTTGGAACTGGCGCAGTATATAGAATTTTTTTCATAGCAGTTACTTCTCAGCGCAACTTACCCTGCAAACATTGTTGCTATCTTGCCAGACCATTACTGATCACCCCATATATGATTCAAACCAGTTTTGTGTAGAGTAATGAATTCCACACAACACGTTTTTTTTAAGAGATCAACGTGACCTGTGCAATAAAGCACTTTGGAAAGATCACAGATGGCACCACTGTCGTTATTTTGTTGTTTATGTATAAACAGAAATCTCAGTCAAGAAGCCTTACAGAATCCAAAATATGATATGATAAGTAAACAGTTTCTCCTTAGATGTGGGGCCCCTCTTAAGCAAATTACTCTCTCAAATGCTAAGAAACAAGATACCAGTAAGGAAATTGGACAGCAAATATTTAAGACTTTCTTATCACCTTTCTCATAAAGAGGTTTAACAATCACACGTTGTAATTTGTCTGTAGAAATTCCTTCGCCAGTGATGCATTACATATGTATTACAGACGATATTATTTATTATGTCATGAGAGCTATCCAGAATTCTGTCGAAAATTGCATCAACACCCTTGAACTTCAGTTTCTTTTTAAATTTTTACGATTCTTTTAATTTTCGTGAATGATGTTACTCCTACTTCTAGTTGCTGGAACCGTGTTTTGAAATGCTACATTTGATTTAAATTCTTATGATTTCTTGTACACTGACACGACTTATCACGCACTTTTACTTTCGAGGGTCGCTGAGCCCTTCGGCCACAAATCGATTCACTCATTAAATTAACAACGATGACCGCTTTCCTGGCCAGCCTAGATGTCGCTTTTAGGCGAATTCCCACAGGTGACTAGGCGAATACTGGGCTGGTGCCCATGTCCGTCATCAGTTACGCGATTAGCAAACATGTCTAAGACCTTCTAACACTAGACGCAGATAGATGAGGCACATAAATTCCTTTCCAAGGACGAAAGGATGGGAGCAGAAAGGGCATCTGGCCACGTTACACTGCGAGTAACATCGCCAAATCCAAAACTTAACATGCTGACCCAATGAAAATACGGGGTACAGGCCAGAAAAAAGGAAGGGTCTTGTAACCCGACTGGTGGTCTTGTCTCCTGATAAGCAGTGACCCACATATTTGTAATCCTAATACAGGGTGACAGTTATTGATCTACATGACATAAAATCGTCATAGTGTCTCAACGGCTTGCGTTAGGACGTTCAAACAGCACTGTTGGCCGTAGGGCATGATGGAAATTGTTGATCTGAATATGGCTTGATTTTGGGAAGAAGCCCACTATCATTTGGATGGGTTCGTCAGAAAGCAAAATTGGGGGGACTCAGAACTCGCATTTAGCGATCGAAAAGTCTCTTCACCGTCAACAGGTGACTGTGTGGTGAGCAGTGTCCAGTCACGGAATAATCGGTGCGATATTACTTGATGGCACGGTGACGAGCAGTAAGTGAAGGTTTTTGAAGATGATTTCATGTCCATTATCAAAAGTGACCCTGCTTTCGAGAAGATGAGGTGCGTGTAAGACGGAGCTCGACCCTATAGAAGCAGGAGAGTCATGTCCTGAAAGAGAAATCTAGGACCGCATTCTGGCTCTGGGGTACCCAGAGGCCATTGGCGTGGGCCTCGATTGGCCACCAAATTCTATGAACGCAACGGACTTCTTTCTGTGGGGCTATATTAAACACAGGGCGTACAGCAAAACCCCAAAACCATTGCTGATCTGAAAACAGCCATTCATGCTGTCACTGACAGCATCGATGTTCCGACACCTTAGCGGGTCATGCAGAATTTCTCTATTCATTTTTATCACATCATTGCCAATGATGGCAAGCATATCGAACATCTCTTAACCTAAATTCGAATATTTATAGAGACGTTTACATATTGAATAAAATATGTACACGCCGTAGTTTGTAAATAATTTACGTTTTTTTCCCGATACTTCAATAAATGACACCCCGTATCTGCGTTATTAATTTCTGTCTGATTATATATATTTTTCAATATTTTAGTAACTTACATTTAAATATTGGAGTTTTTATGGAACAATCCAAATTTTCGACCTGACTAATTCTGGCATTTATAAAAATATCCCTTTTCCTCTTACACGAAGTCTTAAATGACATGGCTTCCTTGTTTTTTTTAATGTATTGTCTTGATAATTTTTGGGGAATACTGCTTTCAAATACTGACACAATTTTAGTATTGAGTTTGTTGAATTTCATTTTAATACCTCTTTCCATATTTACCTTATAGACTCTTTTAATTTATTCTTTAAACGTTGTATACTGTTCTCATTAATATGCGTCACAGCCTTGTACTGAACTATTTATTACCATTAATGGTACATCGTAATCAGACAGTTCAGTATAGATTTGGTACGCTTTAACTTTGTCAGCCTGGGCACACTATAAAAAAGTTATCAGAAAAGCCCTGCTATCTTTCTGCAAGTGATTTGGAAAATTCACTTCTGAAGTGTGATAGAAACACCCAAACAACGATTCCAGTTGGTTTTTCCTGTCCGTATTTTTAAGAAATCTATATTGATATCTCCTAAAACTGTTTCTTCTTGTATGACAGGTAGATCAACAATTCATCCACAGTTTTGATAAATAGGTGAAAGCTCCTTGAGGTAATCTATGTACAAAATTTAAAGAAAAGTACTCTGCGCTGACGAAACTAAGCCACACGTTCCTAGGTTTTGAACGACAAAAATTCTACTTATTTCAATATTCGTAATTTTGCGCCCAACTGCTGCGTATGTTAACTCTACACACGAATTATGTTTTTCACCAATCCCTGATCTTCTTCCCTATCCCCGCGGTTACACGAAGTCCAGAGAGTCATATAGAATATATCATTTCAAATGTGTACACACAACATTAAAATAGACAAATGGGGTCCCCTCCATAACTCAGGAAATATTAAATTTGCTTACATCTCTTAAAGATATAATTGTCCTATGCACAACTGTGCTAATTAGATAAGAATTCACAATAGAAGACAACACTAAAGCGACATAACATTTGAGGCAAATATTAGATAAGGACACCACTGACAAGAAAAGGCTGCAATACATGCCAAGACAATTTACAAGAATACGGCCCACATTCTGATGAACCGCATTTCGTCACACGCAGCCAAACTCGCAACATAAAGACTGACCCACTACGTCGATTAAACACTGTCAACCCACAGTCTAGGTACAGCTTACATTGATATACCAGCACGTGGCAGCAAAGAGGAAAATGCACAAACAGCCTGTGCCGGAACAGACGCTCAGTGAACCACAACAAACATACCATGACTTCACTCTGCCAATCCTGGCATGGTGCCTATTTGTCCACTTGCAACCACAGAGGCAAACGGTGGTAATGTGCACCAGTCATTTCCCCATCCACCCAAACGTTACAAGCACAGACTAAATCGGCGAACCGTACATTGCACACGCAGCGAGAAGGTGGTAGGCAGAAAGCCGGCATGTACAACCTGTAATTCTGCAGCATCCATTCGGGCGTCGCACTCCATACACGGCAGCAAAGCAGGACAGGCACACAGCGTGCATATGTTGCCTGTGTCTGAACATCACCCATCTGGACGTTTGGCAGCAAGGAAAAAGCAGACAGATGATGGTTCAAATGGCTCTGAGCACTATGGGACTTAACATCTATGGTCATCAGTCCCCTAGAACTTAGAACTACTTAAACCTAACTAACCGAAAGACAGCAGACAGATGACCTTCACTCATTTACAGAGGCTCAACACTGCCCACGTGTCTCAGCGCTCATACCTCAGTGAATCCGTTCACAGGCTGCCTGATCCACACCACGCACCAGCCGAGAGTGTGTTGACTGCCTCACCTACCGGCAGACAGTTACTCACAAGAGCCGATGCTGGTAGATTTCGACCTCAGCCGCAGATAACAGTCGCTACGTAGCAGTCATGGCAAAGCCCTATGATAACAATGAAAGAGAAATTCTCTGAACACCTCTATCTTCCATGCCCTACTTAAGCCGGTAGCTAGGAAGGCAGCTAAGTGCAACACAACAACCAAAAAACCAGGACGAACTTTCCAACAGGATCACAGTGAACATCTATCAACCTTATCACAAATGTGCAAGAAAGTGAGGAAAATAACACAGAAGGCACTGCACAAAATCTCGACAGCAAAAAACACGTAGGCTAGCAAGTGAATAACTAGACAAGTACAAACCATAAAATATAAATGACCAAAAATCACTCAAGCCATACAGCACCGTCACTCAACCAATGTGCCCACTAACTTCAAAAGAGGCAGTTGTGCCACCTGTCAGGCTTTTTCCACCACAATTAGAGCAATATAATTTAAACAGTTTTTTTATTACTCACCAGCTCCTATCACAACCACGCTCTTCAAATGGTAGGAACGTGGGCAGAGGGGAGTGGAACGTATTGGGGCTTTGCTTGGACTCCGCACAAGCTGTTCCACTTCTGCTTTGGCCACATATAACATTCGTCACATAGTAATGGCCACAATCCCGTCTGATACCGATGGCGAAGACATTCATGGGATGGCTCAAATACTAAAAGTTGTTAGCCAGGCTTTTGCTGTTCCTCCTACATCTAAATCTCTCCACAAAGCTCCTATGTTCTCTGTAACAGATCAAAGCTTGGTACTAGGTTGCACGATGTTTGTGACTGATGTTCTACACCAGTCATTTCCTGGGCATTTAGCCTATATCGCTCATCTGATTGCTTTCTTGCAGTCTCTTCTTTCTAGTTGATTTTTCAGTCTTTCTAGCCTTACAGTTGTTAATACGAGTCTAATTTATTACAGTTTGATCAGAAACTGATTGAAGCTTTTCACTTATTTTAGATAAAAGTCAAACAAGTTGATAACTGGAATCTGAAATGAAATGTAAGGTTTTCTCCATTTGTTCACTACTTGTTTTTCTTTCCCAGTTCCAATGTTTCTTTACCCCTTCAGTCTGTCTAATTATAAATGCACTGTTTGTAATTCTGCCTGAAAGGCACATATTTTTAATTTGTATTACACGGTTCTCTTGTCTCAACGATAAAAAACCAAATACCGCCCGAAAAGGCCATGAAGGCCCAACGATACCGACCGGCCACCGTGCCATCCTCAGCCTACAGGCGTCACTGGATGCGGATTTGGAGGGGCATGGGGTCAGCACACCGCTTTCCCAGCCGCATGGCAGTTCACGAGACTGGAACCTCTACTTCTCAATCAAGTAGTTCCTTGATTTGTCTCACAAGGGCTGAGTGCACCCCGCTTGCCAACAGCGCTCGGCAGATTGGATGGTCGCCCATCAAAGTGCTAGCTCAACCAAACAGTGCTTAACTTCGTTGATCTGACGGGAACCGGTATAACCACTGCGGCAAGGTCGTTAGCCTCGTGTCTCATCTATGTAATATAAAACTCCATAGAAGAGTCTCATCTGATACTTTACTCTTTCTCGCTACAGTCGTTCTAATGGGTAGCTAACCTAAAGTCATGACAAGTTTCTACCACAATCATTAATCTACATAAAAATCCAAATTTATAACACATGATTCTACTTTTACAGTAAGCCGAGAACAAACATATGAAACACAGTAAAGTAAGAACTAGTGATTACATGTTTGCCGACGAGTTGTGTAGGCTATGTAAATGGGAGAATGTAAACACCTCAGAATACACTAAATGGCCGAAAACTAAAAAGCAAACTTTTGGTAACGAGATTGAACAGACTCTATTAGGAAATTGTGAAAGCAATGTAATGTGTCGAAAGAATATTTAACTACAGGACATTACCTCTTCGGGGGACACCACATTCACAAAGCACTCTCCGTGCAGGTGGAGAGGCTTGTGTATCCGTAGGAAGCTGAGGGCTATGCTGAAGGTATAGGACCTACTGCCGGAAAGGCTCAGCCGATGGATCAGACTAAGAGTGTCCCACAACGTCCCATCTCCCCTATCCACTCCTAGTCTTACCCAATTCCCTGACCCAACCCAAGATGTGATGCGATCTGTGCTGAAGGGTGCGTGGCACATGGAAAGATATGTCGCAAACGGATCCTCAAGGATACCAGGCGACCTCCCTGAGTAATTAGTTTTACAGCACGCATGGTATTCGTCGTGTGGACCTTCTAGATCCCTAAATCTCGTGGGACCAATATGGACACGATTATAGAAAATAAAGAAAAACAAACTGAGGGGCTAATTGAGACCTCAGATACCCAAACATCAGGGACAGAATCGATGGAAGGCATTCCCACTACTGAATCAGCGTCTAGACCCGAGCCAGAAGTGGGAACTGTAACCGAGAAGCTAGACCAGATTAAGATCAAAGGCTTGTCTGGAGGCCAGAGGAGAAAGGTACTCAGGGAACAGAAGAATGGCTTTCTAAAGACAAGTGGAGGGAATTAAAGGGACTAGAACCTAAGACCCCCAGGAACAAACTGTCTCAGGTTGAAGGGACACGCAGACCATCACAGCGGCAAGGACAGGTAGGAAGTGGATAAGGGAGGAATCAGACTCCCTCCTCCCTGGATAAGTGAGTCCAGAAGAAACCGAGGCAAGTAATACCGAAACACACATATAGTACTGCAGTCTCCGTTTTTAGGATGGCAGTTATCCAGGAAGGTTATACACTGGCGGCCATCACCTCACAGCAGGAGGAACTAGTACAGATGGCCCTCTTTGAAAAGGGGGGGGGGGGGGGATGCTGGCCCAGGACCCAACTTCAGTGGGGTTCTATCTAGATCGTGGTGCGTTCATTTTTTTCTGTGATGGGGAGCACACGGTAGAATGGCTGAAGAACAAGGTGCCCATGATATTCCCGTGGGAAGATATGTAACTGCTGATTAAGACGGGAGTGGAGCTCCTTAAGACCGCAAAGATATCATTACGGGTACCTAAGATCCTTAAGGAAGTCTCTCCCAAGATTCTGATCAGGAAAATAGGGGCCCAGAACTCAAAATTGTCGACAGAAGACTGGAGAGTGATTAACCAGAAGGTTGCTCAGGAAGAACGAACCCTGGTGGTGGAGGTCGGTGAGAAGACCCTGAAGGCGATAAGGGAGCAGGACGTGAACTGTTTTAGGGTTCTCGCAGGTCACTTCCAGGTTTCTCAAAGACCTCAAAGATGGCAGCAAGACGGAGCCTAAAGGTGCCAAAGATTAATCTGCAGCACAGTAAAGGGGCCTCTGCTGCCCTGAGCCGCTGCTGGGGAGACAGGTCGTGGATGTGGCCCTGATACAAGAACCCTGTTTATGCAAAGAGGGTGTATCAGGCCTTGGGGGTACTGGAGGTAAGCTATTCTATGTTAGGAATATGAGAAACCCCAGAACTTGCATCTATATAAGAAATGGCATTTCTTTCATGCCAATGATGGATTTCCGCTCTAGGGACTTAGTGACCATTAAAATGCAGCAATGTGAGGAAGGTATCATGAGGGAAATTATTTTGGCGTCAGCATACCTTCCTTATGAAGACAGCTCTCCTCCTCCCTTCGAGGTGAGGAGACTGGTAGAGACTTGCCATCAGCAAGGTGATCAATTTCATGTGGGATGCGAAGCCAATGCCCACAACCTAGTGTGGGGCAGCAAGGACACCAACAGTAGAGGTGAGTACCTTCTTCAGTTTCTTTTAGATACCAACTTAGAGGTCCTAAATAGGGGCAATGTACCTACAATCAGGAATAGCAGAAGGGAAGAAGTAGTTGACATATCCTTTAATTCCATGACGATGGGTAGCCATATCAAGCAATGGCATGTGGTGTTTGAGCCATCCTCATCGGACCACATGTACATCAAATTCAAGGTAGAAATGGGAATCAGACACACCATGACCTATAGGAATCCCAGGAAAACAGACTGGGAGACATATAGGAGGGACCTTGACTTAGGCTTATCGGAAATTAAAACCTTGATAAGGAATTAGTACCAGAGGCTGTCACATCTGCCATTGTGACCTCATATCAGGACAACTGCACAATCACCAGGAAGAGCACAAATAGGAGTGTTCCTTGGTGGAATAAAAAACTATAAATGCAAAGAAAACAGGTACGGAGACAGTTTAATATTCAATACGTAAAGGACAATGGGCTAAATATCGTGATGCTCTTGTCAATTACAATCTTGCAATCAGATTGTTAGACCTAGGATTTCCTACAGGGCCATAGTGTGGTGGAAGAAGGTAGACATCCTGGAAAGCTTTTTGTGAGGAAGTGGAGGGCATGACTGCACAAGCCAGACTTCACAAGACTCTCACTGGAGTGCCAACCAATCCAGGAGGTACATTGAGGAAGGAGGATGGGGAATATACAAAGACAGCACTTGAGACGCTGGAGTTGCATCTCAAAACTCACATTCCTCAATATGCTCTGCTGGACAACACAGACCAGTGTGTGACCCCAGAGAAACAACAGTTCTCAGGCATTGGAAGAGAGTACTGGGAATTGGCCAAGGAGTGTGCGAACTTCAACAAAATCCAATGGTCGGTAGGAACATTCCAACCTTTCAACTCACCTGGCCCAGATGGAATTTTTCCAGCTCTCCTGCAACAGGCAGGAGGAAAGTTCACAAGAGTCCTATGCAGGTTATTCAGGGTTAGCTTAGCAGTAGGAATCATTCACAATGCTTTGAGCGTAGTGAAGGTTGTCTTCATTCCAAAGCCAGGGAGAATTGATCATACCAAAGCCAAGGATATGAGACCAATCAGTCTGTCCTCCTTCATTCTCAAAAGATTGTAAAAACTGATTAATGTAGATGTTTGGGAGAGGAGACTAAGTAGGGTCCCTCTACACTCTAACAAACTTGCACACCAACCAGGTAAATCATGAGAGACAGCTATTCACTTCCAAGAAATAGCCCTCTGCATCTTTCTGGATATCGAGGGGGGCCTTCCGTAAAACAACCTTCGATTCCATGGTAAGGGCAGCTGAGGTGCATGACCTGGGGACCACTATATGTAGGTGGACCAGGGCCATGCTTAGTGGAAGGAAGGTAGAGGCTACCATCATGAATGGAAAGATGGTAATCAAGACCACTAGAGGCTGCCCACAAGGAGGAGTTTTGACTCCTCTATTGTGGATTGTAGTGGTGAACGAACTCATTGAGGAACAACGTTCTAGACAATGCTTCTGCCAAGGATACACAGATGACCTTGCCATAGTACTATTTGGCAAATTCACTGACACAGTGGCACAAGGAGGTGTATGCACTGGATATACACCACATTTGTTAGACCTAGGATTTCCTACAGGGCCATAGTGTGGTGGAAGAAGGTAGAACAGCGGGTAGCTGCTAAGGAGCTTGCTAAGGTACAGAGATTGTCTTGCTTAGCCATAACGAGCGGAATTAGCAGCACACCAACCTCTGGGATGGAAGCCATGCTGGATATGCCTCCACTTCACCTTTGGGTCAAGATGGAGGCAGGAGCTGGGGCACAGAGACTTAAAACTGGCAAAAACTGGGTCTCATTCGGATATCCAAAATCACACACTAACATAGTGAGTGAGGTAAATATAGGGATGGCTGGGGAAATGCCTGCCAACTGTATAACAACTCCCAGCTGCTTCGACAAGACTTACAACATAATAATTGGAAGTAGGGGGCAGTGGGAAAAAACAGTTCGACAGCACACAGGGGACATCTTTTGCTTCACCGATGGGTCGAAAACAGACCAAGGCGTTGGGGCAGGGGTGTATGGGGTTCAGCCATGATTGGAGAGTATTATCTATCTAGTGAAACTGGCCTCTGTATTCCAAGCCGAAATTACTGCAGTCAGGGCATGTATGGAGGAGAATATGTGTAGGTGCTACAATGACTGTAGCATCTACGTCTATTCAGCCAGCCAGGCAACACTGAAATCATTGGCAGCTCCTGCAACAAGATCTAAGATTGTTGCAGATTGCCACAGGGCTCTGGTGGAGCTAGGCGGAAGCAACAGGGTAAACCTAGCGTGGGTCCCTGGCCACTCAGGGATCTGTGGCAATGAAGAAGGCGATAGATTTTCTAGCATGTTGCCAATATCTCCATTTATTGGACCCGAACCTGTCCTGACAATCACCAAGGCTATGATCAAATTAGAATTACAGAACTGACTTAGGAAACATCACGTAGGATATTGGACCAAGGTCCATAAACAAAAACAAACATGGTAAGGTAATGATGTCCAAACCATGTTTTAAAAGAAGCTCTGTAATACTGGGATTGAACAGGGAAGAGATCAGACTCATGACTGGACTGATGACCGACCATGGAAATTTCAAAAAACACTCACACACAATGGGTATAACGGAAGAGCACCCTAAATGTAGGATCTGTGATTAGGGTGAAGAAACTGCATCACACTTAATCTTCGAATGCATGGCATTGGAGAGTAAAAGATACAGAATCTTCAGGACAACTAGACCTGAAGAAATTGTGTCTAACAAAAAAACTGGTAGAGGGACTCCTTGCACTATTTAAGGGCGCTGGTTGGCTTTTCTAGATATACAGGGAGCGATACCGCACAATGAACCTAGTTTCGTTGCGAGCAGTGGCGGGTCAAACCGAAGCTGTTTTAGCTTCCCTGTTAAAATCGACCAATCAATCACTGGACATTAGGTGGACATAAACACGAGAACAACAAATTGATTCTATTTATTGCTAGTATTCCTGTTGGAAAGTTATGACGACGAGAATAAACTCTTTGATCAGCTGTAGAGCAACTAATAAAAACCGATTGAGGTAGAGCAGTGGTTAGCACACTGGACTCGCATTCGGGAGGACGACGGTTCAGTCCCACGTCCGACCATCCTGATTTAGGTTTTCTGTGATTTCCCTAAATCGCTCCAGGCAGATGCTGGGATGGTTCCTTTGAAAGGACGCAGCCGACTTCCTTTCCTAATCCGATGAGACTGATGACTTCGCTGTTTGGTCTCTTCCCCTAAACAACCCCAACCCAACTAATAAAATCTATTCAAGTATACCTACTCATAAAGTTACCATGAGCTACTGCTACGTCACTCACATTCCAGGGAATGTATTTATGACCATATATGAAAGCTCTTACGCACTTTGAGATAGAACAAGAGCTGAGAACGTGTAGATGTTTCATGTAGCTGGACGCAGGTAACCGATGTGAATCGACAGAACTAAAGTACGATGATACAGATGAGTCTTCCCTTGTTGCTCAATGGTTAATGTGAATGAAGAATATTTATGAGCATTTAACAATATTGTTATTCACCCGAAGAATCTCTAATGAAATTATCGCCTTTTGCGAATTTTCCGGGAAAGTGCATAATGAGTTAGAAAAATAAATCTATATAATTCTCGAAGTCATACCTGGAGCAACAGTGACCTTGTACAACAGAAAAGTATAGATCACAAACTGTGTTTACTTTTCTGGTACCTGGTTTCAATCATAGAACCAGTATAAGTGTTCACTGGTGGAGTTGATGCACGAAGTTGTACGAGTGTGCTACGAGGCACATTTGATCAGCTGTTTAGTTGGCTTATCAAGTCGAGTGCAGTGCATTTTTTATGAAAATTTAACTAAGAAAGGTTTGTGCACTCTTAATTCCGCATTAGATAAATTATGTACAAGGAAAATTATGAAACGTATTAATTAGCAATTTTGTGATGTTTTGCACAAGAAAAACCGATTCCTGGTTTGTGGAAGAATCGTTAAACCTTCATTTCTGCAGTAACAAAATAGTTATAAGTGAGGTATCAGCCGGTTTCCCTTTCTGACAAACTACTGAGTCGATTTTACACGATCATAATAATACTGCCACTGTTTTTAGGTGTCGAATTTGTATTCTCCTTACTGGTTCCTTTCGAAATGCTAAAAGTATAATAATCTACTAGAAGAATAGTTCTCAAAGTAAAGACACGGGGGAAATCTTCTGTAAAAACTCTGCCTTTATGACCCATGTAGATGTATTTTCACTTTACATTCGTATAATTGGATGAAATGTTGTTGATTCGCGTCCGCAGTCTAGAAAGGAAACGAAGTTTTCCGTTTTTAAGTGACTGACATATAATATCTGACCTCATCGACTCCCTGTTCGTCTAATTATACACGGTAATTTCATTTACTTTTTTTGTGTTAAAAGATTTTCTGTAGTTTCTTCCTTAAGGATTTCCCAGTGCTGCATCGAGTAAAAACGTTATAGTGTGCGACAGAGGTTGGGCTCTCAACGAATAATATTTACCCCGCATGGCGTATTTTCGAGGCCTCTACACCCAGCCTCTACGCTGGTCTCTCTTTGGGAAGGGACGAATGAAAGAGGGAAACCTAATTAGAACGGAGAGTGATGGCGCAGAAGTGGAGTGTTAGCTCTTCAGACGGTTGCCTGATGGGGGAAATTGTGGCAAACTTTGCCGGTGTACTCGTGGGAGTTAATGGCTAAAGTTTCAGAACGACTGATCTGCGGTTCTCACAAACCAGGATCGGAAACTGCTACCCAGGTGATGGAAGCGTACCGGGTTGAGAGCGCAGAAGTAATTCAGAAGCAATCCGCTGGAGCGACATTCCAGGGCAGAACTTTTTGGTCGTAAACTTCTCGAGATATTAGATGAAATTACTGATGGCTAGAGCCCTGTAACGAGAAAACTTTATTGGTGTAAGTAACGAGG
The DNA here is from genome assembly GCF_021461395.2 of Schistocerca americana. Taxonomy (NCBI): domain Eukaryota; kingdom Metazoa; phylum Arthropoda; class Insecta; order Orthoptera; family Acrididae; genus Schistocerca; species Schistocerca americana. The sequence goes on from NC_060119.1 coordinate 824,344,336, forward strand.
AAAAGAAAGCACATTACAATATTTATATAGTCGCAGTGACATTTTTAAATGTTTACTAGAGCTAATATTGTATAGGCTTTAAGGAAACGTGCTGCAACTTATTTTAGCACAACGACAGTTTCCTCAGCGTCAGATACGATAAAAGTACGTTCCATACACCCACAGAAAGATAACATGGAAGCGGAGAAATATTGATAAAATATTTGTAAACATTCACGTTACAGGTACTTAAATAGTTAAATCGGTGTAAGTAAATTTACTTAATACCAGAGAAGTAACAACAACATCATATAACCTTATAATGTGTAATATCGTACTTGAAGTCAGTTACTGGACACACACTGTATCTCAGGACTACTCATTCTGACACCTATGTAGTCTGATGGAAATTAATGTTAGAAAATCTCTTATCCTAACTCATTACTTCAGTGTTAAAGTTTATTTTACAGGGAGGTGGAGAATATGCCCTGGAAACTACGGTACTTTATTGCTCATAAAGGTTCACAACATATTTAACACAATAAGGAGAATGGTAGCCTTAACTGTCAGTTAACGATTATTGTTGCATCGAAAATACGCTTTACGTTATTTAAAGTTATACGATTCAAATATAAAACGTTTGAGTTCTTATATGTGTAAGGTCATAACGGAAGAACGGACTGGCGTTAACACCAGATAATCTGCTAAAGAAGTCAACAGTAGGCTTCGGACTAACTTCCAAATTTCAAAGATTATTTCTATCATTTGATACGGATTTTCAGGAAAGCTTTATGTGTGTGAATATTTTTAATATGGGTAACAAACTGAACTGTATTTACTATGTAAGTTGGACAGTTCAGGCAACGTCTTGATACGGCATATCTTATGCAGCTTATGCAGTTTATTGTCGAGCATTAATGTTCCCGTATTATAGAGTGGATTGGTGTGTGTTCTACGTTTTTCCTAAGAGTCGGAAATGAAATAACGTATCACAATTTCGTGCCATGATGCTTCAAAAGCGAATGGCTTAATTCTTGCAAATCGAAGTATTAATAAGCATTATAGGTGCCCATTGTATGTTTCATGAGCACTAATAAGTAATACATGAGTCGATAAACCATCATACAACTTCTATCACATGCGTGTGATCAACTGAAATGATCTCTAGTAGAATGAGATTGCCTAAGTGGCGCTGCGCCGGACCCTGGCAACGCTACCGAGTTGCCCCGCTTGCTCTACCCTGCCGGCAGGCATCCCGCAACGCGGTGCTTTTCCGGACCCCAGCCTGCGGGGCTGCATACACTGCTTTGAAACCCCACCCACACGTGCTCAAGCTCCAATGCACCGACATTGTTCTGTACTTTACAAGGTAGTGTGGCTGACATTTGCACACTTATCGCCTGCGGCGCATTGTCCGTCGTGTGCGTTTGTTTCCTGACAACAATACCAGCAATCCTTTTTTTTTTAAGTTAAAGCCTTAGATTCAATGCGTCTCACGATTGTGGAGAAATAGTTATTGCATTGTGAATAACAGGCTTTGTTCTCACGTTTTCAGTAAAACAAAATAAAATACAGCAAACGGACGGGAAGAAAACTTCCAGCGTCCCTTGTCATCCATGGCTGGAGTTTGCGTTGCTACACGACGGGAGTACAAAACTAAAAAATTTCCTTATTTCTATGTGCTCTGTAGGAGGCGTTTGGAGAGTTTAATGTTCAAATCATTACGTTAAATACACATAATTAATATTTTCTTTGACTGTGTTGATAGTCGATCCACAAATATGTGTGTGTGCGTGTGTATGTGTGTATGTGTGTGTGAGAGAGAGAGAGAGAGAGAGAGAGAGAGAGAGAGAGGCAGAGGGAGGAAGGGAGGGAGGGAGGGAGAGAGAGAAAGAGATTTGGAGCGTCGAAGTCCAAGTAAGAGAAGAGAGAAATCGTCTCGAGAAGCTGTATTAACGTCTTAGTTTCACTTTGTGGTGCTTGACGCAAGGTATTGTCCATAGCTAAAGTGCACGTGTGCACTTATATTGAGTACTACAATGTTTTATTCACATTAAGAATGTCTTCACTGTTATGGAGATAATTTTGCTTGGAATGGTCCCCAGTGGCTGTTAGTGTACAACGGGGACGTGGCACAAGCCGTAAATAACTACCATATATTTTGGTCATAATGGACATGAAACACAAGTGTGATGACTGATTTCTAACGATATACGCGATGAGGTTCACAGATTTTTTAAATTATATCAGAACAAAGATTCTTAACTTCTCTCTTCGATAACAACTGTACATGTACCAGGGAACCTTATAAGAAATCAACTCTACTCAAATTCAGTGCCTAATTTGTGTAGTGGCATAGTGTCTCCGATGCGATCGTCAGAATAAAGCATTCGGTTCCCGGAGGAGTACGATGTACACAATAGGACGTCGAGTCAGTAGGAGGTAATCACCTCTCCCTCAAGCATTTCATCAGGTGGAGTCCGGCAAGGAAACGGAAAAAACATTCAGGGAGTGAACAAAAGAGTCTAAATTACTGAGGATGCTGGGAGAGTAGAACAACGGTGCAATCCCTGTCATGTCATTCTGATTACGGTTTCCACAAAACGATTAAAATAAAAGTCGGGGCTGTTCCGTTGAAAAGGAAATCACTGACATCCTTCCCCATATACCCATCCTCCCCCATTTTGACAGTATGCTCCGTCTCTAACGACATCCTCGTTCGAAAACTATTGATAAATCTAGTGCAACGCTATTTACTCAACAAAGGAGAAAACTGGAAGAGTTAAGAAGTTAACATGTGCTGATCGACACAATATTAAAAGCAATGTTAAATCTTCTCGTTTTGAATGTAGATACCATACGCCAACATTATCAAAGTGTAAATCGGAAGCTGTGCGCACGGTATTACACAAAGGATATGTTTTCAATAGTAGGAACGAATGTAAAAACTCTGTACATTAACTTGAACTATACAATAACGTCCCCGAAGCAGTTGAGTTACATTGTATAGAATCTGCAGAGGGCGGAACAGATTCATTCACATCCCAACACAATCTTCTGCAAGTCAACAGAAAAACTAAAATTCAGTCTTCCACGGTAAGTTTTTGCATCCTCGATGAATTGCGTTTTATAGGTGTTAGGACTCCGTTGAAGACATATTTCTGTGCCTGAGGTTTCGTCTGCCAATGTCAGAGATATCGTCAGATTCTGTAAACACGCACTTGAACAATGTCATCAAGCTAATCTGTTTATACGGATTTACGCGAAGTTCTGGACCTGTCGTCATCAGGTTTGTGATTGTCTTGTGAAGTATACAATATTCTGCACATTCAGTTAAGCGTATATAATAACTAACAAAGAAAACATTAATATCCGGATTAAGGAACGCAAAAGCAATAATTGCACCTACTGTTCTCTAGGAAACGCGAATAAATCAGTAGATGCATCTCCTTCATGGAACTAAGCAACAATGAAATTCCTTTCTCCTATACTGCTGTTTGTCAAGATTCGATCACTTCTCTGCTGTGATGTACAGAGAAATTCAGAATACAGAAACAACTTTATCATGAAAATGGAAATGGAAATGAGCGTTTGGCGTCATTGGCCGGGAGGCCCCTCGCGGGGCAGGTCCGGCCGCCATATCGCAGGTCTTATTACATTCGGCGCCACATTGGGCGACCTGCACGCCGGATGGGGATGAAATGATGATGAACACAACACAACACCCAGTCCCTGAGCGGAGAAAATCTCCGACCCAGCCGGGAATCGAACCCGGGCCCAGAGGACGGCAATCCGTCACGCTGACCACTCAGCTACAGGGGCGGACTTTATCATGAAAGAGGATGGATTGAAAATAGATTAGTCGCGGCGGGCCTTAGTGCTAAATGAAGTGAACCGTCCTACCCCTTCCCCACTACGCGATCCATAACACACGTCAACCCGAATAGGCAGCGTTCTTACCATGCCACGATCTGATCGTTGCGTGGACGTATAAGCTTGTATAAATTCGAAATTACTAACTGCGTCTTTGCGTCCTCTGATGATGTCTCCAGTATTAGGAAATGAAAAGTTAAACACAAACATTTGCATGGTACCACGGTCTAATCCCCTAAAACAGAACTGACAGAAAAACAGAACTACTAAAAGTTTCTTTAGCATATTGACTCATAACCAAGTAAACTGTGGCATGCATTGGCGAATGAAAGTAGAGTTAAAAATAAAGTTAAATGTTTTTCAAGGCGTTTATGGTCAGACTAGATTTTCTTTCATTAGATAGGGTACAAGGAGGTGTAATTTCCAAACCACATAAAAGGAAAGGACCATGATTGAGCACATGACGTCTGAGGGTACCGTGGTCAACATTCAGCCACTTATGCAGTTTTAAATGAAGCTTTGCCCTGGTGGCGAAATGCGACTCGTAGCTATTAGATTTCGATCTGAATATAAACTGTGGCAAAGAGCGAAACGGCTGATCCCAATAAAGATAATAAGTGACCCGAATAGTGCATATTTACATTAACTTTAATGAAGGTAGTATATTACCCCATGCAAATTGTAGTGTAAGTGTCCATTGGAAGAGTCAGCAATACAGGTTGTTTCAAAAAGGAATTTACAACTTTAAAAATTCATATACATATATTGAAAGAAAATATACAGCAGGGTTTAGTGTTGTTTTGTAGGGAGACACATCAAGTTATTTTACGTTAAATTAAAGATGTTATACGTGGCTTCTGTTGGTTATCCTGCACACATCCCATCTGAGGTCAAATTTCTTTCCAAACTGCAGGTGTAACTTGCCCAGTGGCGGCGTAAATTCTTGCTCTAAGTCCAGGTACAGATGACGCAATAGGAAGTACGAACACAATATCGTTGATGAACCCCCATAAAAAATCTAGTGGTGTCCGGTCTGGGGAAAGTGAGGTCTATGGAATTGGTGCATCACGGTCAATCCATTGAGCTGGAAAGCGTTCACTGAGAAAGGTGGTGGGGTGGTGCACCATCTTTCATGAGGTAATCATTTCATTCTTGGTCATCCTCATCGATCTGTGGTAACAAAAATTGTTGTAACATAACCAGCTCCACTATTCCGTTTATGGTTCTCTCACTGAAAAAAAGGGACTGCACACTTTGTTTTTTGCTCAGTGCACTTCTTGCGAGCAATTTTATCAGTGGCTTTGTTGCTTGTAAGATTATCAATCTGTACGGTTTCAAATGCAAATTGTTTCTGAACACGCTCCAAACAGAAGTATGTGGGATCTGCACTTCGCAAGATGCACGCCGGGGCGATTTCGTAGGGCTGCTGACAAAACGTTGTCTCACTCGTCAACGACGTCGTCAGATGTGCTTGGACGATCTGATGATTTCCCATATCTTACCGAGCACCCTTTTTCTACAAAACATTTACACCACTCATAAACTGTAAGCCTACTAGGAGGATCTTTAGCGTACTTCGTACGAAAATTACGCTGATTCTTCAAATCAAAACACACAGCCAGCACGCTCGGCTCCAGTGAAGGCAGCCATCCTTACCGCAACTGCCGCTAGCGCTCCTTACAATGCGGTTCGGCACTAGTGAACTACGCGAGACCAAACTTGATGTATTTCCCTACAAATTGACTTCACAGTCATCTCAGTAGATACTATGAATTAATTTATATGAATTTTCGAAGTTGTAAAGTCCTTTTTGAAGCGCCTTGTATAACCCTTATTACGAATACATAGGTAGAGCAAGTAGTTGGAAGAAAACATTTGAAATGGCCAACTACTTTTTTCCGCAAAAGTATCAACATTATTTTCAATTTTTAATCTCCCAACTATATTTTAATGTACTGAGTGTATCTCGTATGAATCTCCAGGTGTATTTTCTCTGGTCTTTCGGCAGATATTTGCAATTTCGGTTTTGCAGTGTGTAGCTCGAGCCAGCTCAGAAAATAACTACTCGTCACGTCTTTCATGCGTCGCCCGATGTCGACGAAAACCGTCAGTTTGTTTCCCGTTACATACAGAAAGATTCTTAGAGTGAAACTTTACGATCTAAAAGTTAGTCTAGCGTTTTATTCATTTTTCACCGCTATGCCCCGCGCTAACTCCTGCTACCGAGAAGTGGACTACGTAGTCACTGTTGGAGTGCAGATCATTTTTCCCGTTTTAATATGTCTGTTAATAAGTATCAGTAAAATGACTATTGAATTATGGACAGCTCTGTCGAAGGGGTAGTTAAAATACCGCTTAAAATAAAATTTTGTTTGTAACGGCAAATAAACCGTCACTTTCCGTTGACGATAGACGTCGCATGAGGGACGTAATGACTTGTATTTGTTTGGTCTCATTCCATCTACATATTGCAAAAACGAAATCTCAAACATCTAGCATAAGCAGAAAAAGTTCTTAGGGGAGACACCTTGTGCATATTATCCCGCATATCGCGAAATTCCTTCTGTTGCGATAGTTTTGTAAATAATAATCTGTGATTAAGCCGAAAGACCGTGTAACCAGGAGGGATCGTGTTACACTTAGAAGCTCATTACACTGAAGTGCGAAGACAAAACTGTACAACGTCAAATATTGAGAAAATTAAAGCAACTATTGCACTATAGTCTTGATGTAGGTATGGGAGCTCGAAATATGTTGAAAGTAACGACACATCAGGCTGCACATTCTGTCGGATGACAGTTTCCGTGGTCTCGCGGTTCTAGGCGCGCAGTCCGGAACCGTGCGACTGCTACGGTCGCAGGTTCGAATCCTGCCTCGGGCATGGATGTTTGTGATGTCCTTAGGTTAGTTCGGTTTAAGTACTTCTAAGTTCTAGGAGACTAATGACCACAGCAGTTGAGTCCCATAGTGCTCAGAGCCAGAGCCAGAGAGCCAGACAGTTTCAGCGGCAGCGCATTACTGGTGCGGTGTGTAGTCCCTGTTAATCCTAGTAACAGTATCAAAACGCAGTTATACTACAGTCTCACAAATGCACTTACGACACTCTCTTGTGAGAAAGTTGTTACCGTTTGACACCTGGAGCGACTCTAGCGCTCCAAGCGTTGAGAAAGCAAAGAGTCACATGCGTCGTAAGGATAATGTTTGCGTTTAATTATCTTCTACTTAATTAGCGGAGTAGTTGTTATATTTTTCCGCTCCGTGCATCAGTAAGTTACAAAGAGACATGACTTATCGTGAAATACATGTAAAAACAGTCGAAGCACACCGATTTATTGACATAAGCTATAACTCATTCATGAAGGAATACTTTCGAATTCCTGTTATCAACTTACTCCACTGAAATCTAGATAATATAAACACACATTTCACGCATCAGAAACGTATATTTGTGTTGTTGTCTGTTGTAATTATCATAGACACTTTCTTGGACACTTGTAAATTTTTTATAGAATCCAATCATCCGCTCTTTGTTACACTTCACTCGACTTTCTAATACATAAATATTTTTTAACTGTTATTACTTTTGCTTCAAAAGCGAATATATTGAAGATTCCTACCGTTTCACCGTATGTGATTCAGATTTAGCAACAATTGTGGAATTTGTTTTTCCAATGTTGGGAAATAGTGTTATTGCTTTTGATGAGTTAGTATCACGTACGTATAGCTTTAACCTTAAGCTACAGTTGTGGTGGGTTATTTGGTACGTTAAATAATGTAGATAATACACTCCATATAAGTTTCCTACGTTCCACATGCTCTGATTAGGCTGAGAGCGTAGCGAACAAAACTATGCTCTGTTGGACAGAAATACGTCTTTGTGTAAAAGGTCAAGTCTTCTAGTATTTACTAGCAATTTTTTGTTATAAACGTATGGTGAAGTTGGTCAAAAAGTGAAATTTTCTGATTGTTATCCCTTAAAGATATTTGATCTCTCCAGAATAACTTGATGCATCATTTGTCGATTAATTCCAAATGAAAGGGCAGTTTTTATTATTTCAAAGTTAGCAGTGTTAGTGTAAAGAAATCCAGTCAGTCTGCACTGACTTCCATAAATATCTCTATCGCCGCCACTATTAAACCTAGAATGCTGTGGTTTTCAGCTATTTATTCTTTGAATTCATGCTAAAGTTCGTGTTAAGAGGTTGCATGGTGGTATTGCACATGCATTTAGTGGAGTTAGTTTGTGATTGTAATGTTTTACATGTTGTGAACGGTAATCATAGTGGTTTGGTGCGTTCTCACAGTTTCGTATACCTATTTTCAACATGACGAAAACAAAGGGTCGTTTCAAGAAGCGACGTTTCCATGGAAATCTGCATACATCTGAATCACAGACACATGATAAGGATACGACCGCTAGGGTTCGAAGAGAAAACTTGGAAACCAAGAGAATTTCTTTATTCGCAAAGCAGATCATGTAAATAGTTTAGTTAATGTTTTACTAGATTTGTGTGTTAGGACAAGCTTTACAAGATATTCTCTTACGTAAGGTTTGCGGCGGGCAAATTAGCATCAGTGAGGACACATCTGCAAAGACTGGACTTTCTAACAAACTTGTTAGTCAGTGCTAAGTTTACAGGCTCTCTGCGTCATTCTGGACTTCTCAAAAGTGCGTGAATGACTTGTTTGAGAGCAATGTTAGACTCTTATGTGGAATGATATGCATAGATAAAGGTCTGACTGCAGCTCAAATATTATGTCCGTCAATGAACTTGCCAAAGCCACAAACCAGATCAGTTAAATACACCGAAGTAATTGTGAATGTGTCAGATCTGTTGCTGTTGCTTCTATGAAATCTGTTGCTAAAGAAGCAGAAGAATTTAATAACATAACAGATCATGGAACGTGGGAGAAAAGAGGTCACACATCTAAAAATATAGTTGCAACTGTCACTAGTGTAGACACAGGTAAAGTTTTAGACATCGAAGTGCTAACTAAATACTGACGGCAGTGTGATTCAGTAGACAATGGAACAAGTGAAAGTAATAAATCAAATTATGCTAAGAATTATGAGGGAACTAGTGGCGTATGGAGTCTGCCGCAGTTGTTTCTATGTTTAGATGCTCACAACAGGAGAGAGGTGCGTACTACGCTGAATACTTGGAGGATGGTGATCCGAAGACTTTCAAATCAGTAGTGTAAAGTAAACCTTATGGTGAAAAGCAGATTATAAAGATTGAATGAGTCAGCCGCGTTCAAAAATGGATGGAAACACGCTTCGAAAATTAAAGCAGACAAAAGAAAAAGAGAAGTTATCAGATGGAAACACTCTAAATGGTAAAGGAAGACTTACAGACAAAACCATTGATGAACTCCAATAATATTATGGAACGGCAATAAAAAACAATACAAATAACCTACTAGGAATGAAAAGAGCGTTGTGGGCTCCATTCTTCCGTAAACTAACCGTTGATGATATACTTATACGTGGTCATTGCACACCTCGTGCTGATACATGGTGCATGTACCGCAAAGCTCAGGCAGCGGGTACAGAGGAACAATTTAGGAACAAAAATAGCATACCATCTGTGGTAATGGAAGACATTAGACCAATATATAGAGAGTTAGCTCACCCTGACCTTACTTCCAAATATCTCCATGGTCGAACGCAAAACCTAAATGAGTCTTTCAATAATATCATGTGGACCAATAGACCAAAAAATGTGTTTGTAGGAATGAAACCTCTACGCTTGGGCGTTTGTGGAGCTGCAATAACGCATGATGGCAAGAGGCAGGAGAAGAGAGAAGCTTTTAGGTTTGCTGGATGGTCAAGAACAGGATCCAGATAATGCTGATTATTCGCCTGGTTGTGTCTAAGAGCTGATATGCCTCCATATGCGAGTTAATATCAAATGAATCGTTTAAAGTTGATTTGCTGAAAAGACTCTTTTTTAAATATTTGACACATTACCTCAGGAACTATTGCAAACACGTATATCTAATTTTACACTGTGTTACCTATTAGTATGTTGCTGCTGCTGCTGCCTCTGCTTAACCACCAAAACATATGTACCTATAACGGTTTTCTAACTACGGAAGCAAAACTGGATTTAAAAAGAAATGAACATAATTTTTAGACAATCATAACTAACTAATTATTTGTCTACATAATATGATTCTGGTTCCGTAATCAGAAAATCAGTGAAACTATATTTACCAAAAATTTCAGATCTCTATCTGTCAAAGGTTCTGAGATAGTGGGTCATCAATATTTCAAATTTAACGCTGTAGGTGTAGGATGTACATACTCCTCTTAACGGATAACGACATTATTCAGCAAATGTCTGTACTTTACAAGAGAATATTGAATAAACTGTCCTGTAATGCACCATTTTGTATCACCCAGAGTCCTTAGGACAGTATCTCGGTACGGGCTTTTGTCAAAGTTTCGAGAACATACCTTCACCGAAGAGTCAAGCAGTATATTGCTCCCTCCTACGTATATCTCGCGAAGAGGCCATGAGGATAAAATCAGAGAGATTAGAGCCCACACAGAGGCATACCGACAATCCTTCTTTCCACGAACAATACGAGACTGGAATAGAAGGGAGAACCGATAGAGGTACTCAAGGTACCCTCCGCCATACACCGTCAGGTGGCTTGCGGAGTATGGATGTAGATGTAGATGTAGATGTAGACACCAAATAATCACAAATGTGGTCTATTTTTTACTTATTGTCGGTTTTCATATCACTACATACACTCCCTATTGTAAAAATTATGTTACCTATGTTACAAATCAATGTAAACGTTAGTATTCACACTCATCCGATATCAGAAGTGTCACTTGCTGGCCGCTTGGGGAGTCGCTATCGTTGAGTGTAACAAAAACGAGACGGAGTGCCGCGGCTGTTATGTCAGGTTGTGGTGATACTCTGGATGGAGGCCGTCACCTCGCGGGGAATGACTGACATCCGTGACACTGGTGGCGCACACCTGTCACCCGTCACTCGTCGCTCCCGACGCGCGGAGCGCGTATAACTCGTCGTTCCGGCGGAAAACGCAAATTATTGGACTGCTGCTACCTTTAAAGCAAACTCGTATAGATGAACTGAACGAAAATTGAAACAAGTTACGCAAAGTGGCATTCGATAATCGTCAGAGCGGTTCAGCTATAAATTATAGCAACTTGGTGTTGTACTAGTAATCCATTGTGGTTAACAGAATGAAAGAAGTTTACCTACAGTAATGTCTCTGTAAATGTTAACATATACAGAACACATTCTTCTGTGGCCAAAACGCTTTTCTTACTTCATCAGTATTTCTGTGTAACATACTCTGACACATTTGAGTAAGTGCGCAAATTACTATTTGGATAAAAAGTGACATCGAGCACCCCTCCCCTCCTCCCTCCCGCTCCACTACCCACTCTCCTCCTCTCACCTTCCCTTTCCCCTCTCTTGTGACACTATTCGTAAGCCGCACGTCTCCCCCCGTCGGAGTTTAGAGTCCTCCCTTGGGCATGGGTGTGTGTGTTATCCTTAGTGTAAGTGAAAGTTAGATTAAGTAGTGAGTCAGCCTAGGGACCGATGACCTCAGCAGTTTGGTCCCATAGAACTCACCACAAATTTCCAAATTTCCGTAAGCCACACACAAACTTCTCCCCTCCCTGTTGCTTTGTTGGAGACATCTAGGTCTGTTACGCAACCCAGTGTCTAAGATGAGAAATTTTCTCAGTATTTATATTGTAATTCTTAGTAATGAAGTAATTTTTAACGTAATATATTATGTCACTGTTTTGTAAATATTTTTAGGAATGAATATGATTATGTAATTTAGATACAATATCTAAAAAAGAATTATGGGATAACATGTAGTAAATACGCTGGTCTATTCGGAGTCATTTTCTATTGTGGAAAGCCAAAGAGTATATTTAAAGTACGGAACATCGTCTCTGGGCGCTGACGCACACAATGCAGTTCAGTTTGGCGCGAACTCTTATGCAGTAGTCTCACAGAAGCGCTCGGGCATAGTGGTTGTTAGTGACACTTAGAGCGGCACGCTGTAAGGTACAAAACAGGAAGAATTGTATGTTTTGGTCAGGAATAATTGTGTTGTTAACTGGGCACAGCGCAAAAAGCATCAAAAGGGATTCATATGAAAGAACAGCACTATGGACCCTAAACCGTTTATTGTAAAGTGACGCTAAGAAGATTCTGTTGCTAAGCAATGTCGATGATTATTACCATACGCAGTATCAGCAGCCACTCACTGAGGTAAGAGCAGAGCGACTCTAATATTTGGTGGTGTATCAAGGCTAGCCACCGTGGTAGTCATATTTTGGTGAATAATTAGTAACTTAATGTTACCGCTGTGTTACAAGTGCTTAAACCTGAACAAATACCAAGTAAGCTTACATCTTGTCATTGTTAAATAAAACAGAGTGTCACTGTTGATGACGACAAAACTAAAATTGATGTGCAGATCTACCTCTCATAAGCTGTCTAGAAAGTGAAACGTGTCAAAACTTAAAAAATAGCTGAGACTCACTGTTGTGTCTTGGCAAGACAGCCAAGTCTCTATGAGAGGAAGCCGAAAGGCACGCGTTTAAGCTCACGCAGGCTGGCGTGAGGTCTGGAACAGGTAAAGTAATAATACTATCGAGAAAAGTACGTAGCTTCAGGAATACTTAACTTTAATCCATAATTGGTGAACATCGGTCTGACTGTACAGGCATCACAAGATTAATACCAAATGATAATGGCGCCTTGCTAGGTCGTAGCTAATGACGTAGCTGAAGGCTATGCTAACTATCGTCTTGGCAAATGAGAGCGTAATTTGTCAGTGAACCATCGCTAGCAAAGTCGGCTGTACAACTGGGGCGAGTGCTAGGAAGTCTCTCTAGACCTGCCGTGTGGCGGCGCTCGGTCTGCAATCACTGACAGTGGCGACACGCGGGTCCGACGTATACTAACGGACCGCGGCCGATTTAAGGGCTACCACCTAGCAAGTGTGGTGTCTGGCGGTGACACCACACTCACACTTAAAGTTAATGAACTTTGTTGCTCAGCGAGATCTTCACTTAAAAAAGCAGTATTAATATTCAGTAATTACGGAAAAGTAATTTCAGTGAGTTTTTAAAGATTATTGTAGATCGGAATATCTAAATTCGTGAGATCAATAATTTCTGCTCTCATTTCCAAAATATGTAACGGTGTTCTGCAAAACTTAATCAGCAGTTACTTAATGAAAGCTACTCGCTAATAAGACATATCTTGCTTAAAGCAAAACATTTGTATACAATTACAATTACAATTACAATAGTAGAAATATTAACAGTAGGCATTATGGTCGGCTGTGCGGAGCTATTTATTACGCAAAGTGAGAGCCAAACAATTAGCAGTCAAGGTCATATGCTTAGCACAATTTGTTTTACTGATCTTACGATTATATTTATTTCATGTCGCTAACAATTATTTTGAGTCTGAGATCGAATCAGTGTTATTGTGCCCCTTCCCACCAGATTTTCTTACGTTAATTATTATGTAAGTACTTCTCCAAATTTGTTAACAACTGTAATATATTGTTTAATCACGCAATGAGCTGGCGGCCGTTTTCTATAACTATTGCAATATAAAGAATATTTACCTCATCTATCTGCCATTTCACCAGCTACCTTGCACTTTTCATCATTTGTCATTTATTGTTTCATCATTTGTCATTTGCTTCGGATTTCTAACGCGTAGAAATAGTCGCGCAATAAGGATTCGGTTATAACTGATTCTACACCTCCTGTTTCTGGATTTAATTTGTTCTTCGGAACCGATGCTTTTCCCCACACAACAGAGACATTAGCACACGTGTCACAAACTAATTCAATTATCCGAAACTGTGGGTCCGTTATGTCAACACTCTAATTTAGTTCAAGCATTTAAGCTCTACGTTTTACCATCTAGTCATATTTCTCAACTCATCAAGCCAAGCTCCTTCTTGGAAATAGCCCACGTGCTCGGTAGTAAGAACAAGAGATGAAATCCTCCAACTGAGTTCTGCGAAAAATTTCGCGCAGGAATAGCAAACATACTACTTAAGAATCATAAAAGTAGGAGATATATTTGTTAAAGGCAGGGAACCACGTGAAGATTCCAGCTGGATTGCATCATAGTCAGATAGAGATTTCTAAAACAAATGCTGGATTTTAAAGTGTTCTGAATAATAGCTGTATACTCAGATCCAATTAATGATGAAGATTAGGATGAAAATAAAGTTTCAAAGTGTAAAAATGAAATTAAACTGCATTTGAGGTTCCTTAATGCTACAGACACAGCGATAATGAGTACCAAAAGAAGCATTTCAGTTGAGGAGGAATGGACATCTCTGTGAAAGGTAATCACAAAGTTGGGAAATGTAACAGCTAAAGTACCTTGGTAAACAGCAGAAGTAATTACAATCACCAACGGACTGAAATTGATACACAAATATGTCACTAGGAGTTAAATCAAGAGGACGTGGACGACAGATTAAGCCAAACGGATCTAGGAGAAACGTGAAAATTTGGAGAAGTCTATGTTCGGCGAAAGGGCTGATTCAGACTATGGAAAAGTCAAGGAACGGTCGGTGAATTCCAAAGCAAAAAAGTCAACATATAACTCGCAAAAAGTATTTCACAATTAAAGGCAGACGAGAGAGCGTATACGTGAAAAGAATACTTCAACGGCTCTCAGAAGGGTACGAACTCGGTACTGAGGAGATAGGAGATTTAATTGGTGTCAAAGACACAGGACTTCAGGATTTCGTTAATAAAATATTTGGTTTGGAATACCTGTAATCAGACAAGGCATTAGTCATAGATAACATTCCGTCGGAATTTCCTAAATAATTGGACGATGTTGCAACAAAACGAATTTTATTTTGTCAGCCAAATGATACTCAAATGAGGTCTCCGTACAGGATCTATTACACATATCATATTCACAATCCGAAAATATGAAATGAGTATAACGACAACTTGGGTATAATCAGTTTAACAGCTGTTGCATCCTAGTCACCGACTTGAATAATATACAAGTGTTAGCTGACGTTTGGTTTTGTTGGGTTAAAGGTAAAAACACCAAGTTTTGGTATTACGTTTGGCAGTGATAACGTAAGAAAAATAAAACTCTTCTGTGGGTTTGTCGATTTAGAGAAACCATTTAGAAAAAGAATTTGAATGAGTGTATGATGTTTGAAATTCTCAAAAAAAGAAAAAAAGACGAAGTTTAAGTAAAGCTATATATAGGTAGTACACAGTATGTACAAGATATAGAAGAGAGCTATAAGAGTGGAAGAGCAAGAGAAAAGTGGTCGGATTAAAGACAGCATGAAGCTATGCTGCAGCTTTTCTCGCCTATTGTTCAATTTAGAAATCGAAGTAGAAATGACGGAAATAACACAAAATTTAAGAAGCTGCGAATGAAAGGGTGCGCTGGTCAACAAAACGTGAGTTTATTAATGCTAAAAGAATTGTAATTGGTGATTTTCACTGTTTCTCGTGCTGGTTTGCAATCTTTTTACAAAACTTTTCCATCACAAACAGTTTATGAACAATCACATTAACAACATTTCATGTAATTATGCACTTCAGTAAATCTCAAACTTCAGATAGGATACATTTTACATATCTAAAATCGTTTTAAAGAAGATTTTCGATTATCCTTTGCTCGACGAAGATTTCTCTTCAGTGTCCAACAATACTTTTCCAACATATTTGGAGCCCATTTTCCCTAGTAGTGTTTTTCCATTTCAGAGATGTCCTATTGGAAACGTCCACCACATTCTTGGCGGACAGTGCCGCGTTTCTCAGGGAAGAAATCATTACGGAAGTGTAACAGGTGTCTTTTCAGTCACATATTACATCCCATGAACTTGTTATTAGTCAAGTCACTGACTAGTTTCTGTAACATTAAGATTTCTTGTTTCCTGAAAATTTATGACAAAGTTTATGAAAGAGAACCGTGCAGCGGATTGTTGAATATTTACAGGCTTTCAAACTGTCATTATTTCGTAAGCTCGCTAAACTGAGGGCAATCGAATATTTCCTCTTTCGTTGGACATCAGTGACAAATGCACCCCCATTACGATACATTGATTTCACAAAATACTTAATCAAACCTACTTTGATACGTAATGGAGACAGTAACATTTCATCATACAGATGTCTCATCTTCTTGGAAGTGTTTTCCATACATTCCTCTGGTCACCGATTCTGCAAAGAACCGCCTCCTTCCTTGCCTCATCGATCCATCTACTTTTCAACATTCTTCTGTAGCGCCACATTTCAAATGCTTCGCTTCTCTTCTTTTCAGGTTTTCCTACAGTCCATGATTCACTACCAAACAATGCTGTATCAATGGAAGACATAAATTCTGTATACCAAAAGTACATTCTCATCATTTCTCTCGCAAACTGTTCCGCAAATTGAGTCCTTCGTCTGATACTGGTAGAAGTCTCTTGACCAGGAAAGCCCTTTTTGTTAGTGCTAGTCTGTTTTTTTATGCCCTCCTTGCCCCATCCAATAAGCGTTGATTTGCTTCCTAGGCAGCAGAATTCGTTAACTTCGTCTCTTGCCTGAACCCCAACACTGATGTTAGATATCTCACTGTTCCCATTTTTACTACTTCTCATTACCTTCACCTTTCTACGATTTGCACTCAGTACATATTCTGTACTCTGTTAATTCCACTCAGCAGATCCTGTAATTCGTCTTCTCCTTCACTGAGGACAGCAATGTCATCAGCAAATCATAAAATCTTACACTCTGAGACAAAAGAAACGATGATCCACGAAGGAATTATCCGAATGAATAGATGTCATATACTTACACACACTAACCAAGTGATTACTATTTCAGAAAAAAATGGATGATATATCAAGAGAAAGAGCTTCACAAACTGAGCGGATCAATAATGCATTGGTCACTTCTGGCCCTTATGGAAGCAATTATTGCATTGTTGGACGTCATATTGAGGAATACCGAGCCAAATTCTGTCCAATTCTGTCAAAAACCAGAGCTGATTAGAGGTCCCTGGTCATAATGCTACAAACGTTCCCAATTGAGGAGAGATTCATCGGCCTTGCTGGCAAAGATAAGGTCTGACAAGGTCGAAAACAAGCACTAGAAATTCTCGCCGTGTGCGGACAGGCATTATCTTGCTGACATGTATGAAGGACAACAAAACAGGGCGTACAATAGCGTCGACGTACCGCTGTGATCTAAGAGTGCCGCGGCTGAAAACCAAAAGGGTTCTGCTATGAAAAGAAATGGGAACCGAGACCATCATTTCCAGTTTTCAGGCCGCATGGCGGGTCTTATTGAAGTTGATATGGTCGTGCGGTTCTAGGAGCTACAGTCTGGAACCGAGCGACCGCTCCGGTCACAGGTTCGAATCCTGCCTCGGGCATGGATGTGTGTGATGTCCTTAGGTTAGTTAGGTTTAATTAGTTCTAAGTTCACCCCAGAAGTTAAGTCGCATAGTGCTCAGAGCCATTTTGAAGTTGATACCTCACCGTCTCCACACCCGTCTTCCGTCTTGAAGCTCACTGACTGAAGTAGAGCTGTGTTCATTGATGAGGCCCACTTAGAACTGAGCTCTGATGACCCTGACTGTCGTCTGCCATATGGTCCGGCAACTAGGAGTGATGGTCTCGATGCCATTTCTTCTCATAGCAGAACCCCTAATGGTTTCTTCGCAGTTATCTTCCTTGTACTTATGTTTAGCAGTCAAATATGAGTGATTGCCCTTTCAAAATATGGCCATTACTCTTCAGCAGACATGCCTACTGTTCCTTGTCGCAGTATTCATATACCTAGTAAACTTCAAACGCATCTCTTCACTCGTCAGTACATCAGTACTCCGTTTCCTTCCAGACTTCTTCCAGAGTATTCCCTTTAACGTCAGTCTACTCTTCATCATTATTATTAAATTGTGAGCTGAGTCTATACCCACTCCTGGGTATGCCTTACAGTCAGGTATCTGATTTAGAAATCTCTGACTGGCTACAATGTAATCTAAGAGGAATCTTCTCGTATCTCCCGGCCTTTTCCTAGTACGCTCTTGCAATTCTTGAACGCAGTAGTCGCTATTGCTGTCTGAAATATATTAGTCTTTCTCCTCTCTTATTCCCACTAACAAGCTCATATTCTCCCGTAATCCCCTACAATCGCATTCCAATCTTCCATGACTATTACATTCTCCTCTCGTTTTCCATCACCCTTTCATTATCTTCATACACTTACTCTAGCTCTTAATTTTCTGCTTGCGATGTTGGCACGTATACCTGAAATGTTGTAGTCGGTGTTGGTTTACTTTCGATTCTGTTCACACTAATTGACTCTCTCCCCTGCCTTCAAATTCATAATATATCCTACTCGCATTATAATATTTTCTGTTTGCTGTTGATGTTACCCTACAATCGTCCGACCAGAAATCCTTATCTTCTTTCCATTTCACTTCACTGACCTCCACTATATCTACATTGAACCTCTTTTTAGATTCTGTAGCTTCCGTAGCATGTTCAAATTGCTGCATTCCACGCGCCGGCTCGTAGAATTTTATTCTTCATTTGTGATGGATCAACGATCCTCCACCATAATCGAGTCCATATACATGAGGTGGTAAGTATGAGGTAGCCAAGGAGGTGGAAACGTGGGTTCTGCTATGCCAAGACTGCTTGGTAGCTACAACAGGAAAACACAATTAATTAGCAGGAGTACAAAATAAGAAAGTATTTATTATTTAACTTTTCTGTAGTCCATGATCAGTTGGTTGACAATTAGAGAAGACGCGGCTAGACTAAGCGTCTGTAGAATGACATAATTTACAAGTTACAAATCTTGCAGTGACGAATTAATCTGAAGTAATCTCGAAGGTCGAATACGGTGAATATGAAGGCTAACTTGGAACGGAGCTGCAAAGACTTGATGGCAGGAATGACTGAGCTGCAGACGATGACTAACATAGGCGCTGGCTGACCACTGAGCGCGGCTACGAACTGTAGACTGGCACAACTGCACTACACTCCTGCTGCACATGAAGTGGCCTAGCAGCGCCTCGCGGCAAGCATAAGTACTGCGACTGGCTATATACTCTTTGGCTAACACAGCCGCTCTTCTGTTCCGTTTATCGAGAGAATCGCATCCGGCGGATCGATCTCTCAGGCGGCGGTGTGATCGTATGACTGACGGCATCACACGCTGTTTATGCAATATTTTTCATATGGTCATCTTCCCCTCAGAGTCTCCTCCAGGAGATTCGAATGATGGATTATTCCGGAATATTCTGCCAATGGAGAGATCATCATGACACTTTTTCAATTACATGCCGCATGTCCCGCGGATTCACATTATGTGCCTTCTACATCCTCATGGCTTTGATTATTGCTGACTCTTCTGCTCTGTTCTGTTCTGTTCTTCTGCCTTCTACGGGCAATTTCCCACTGCAAATGCAAGAGAGCGTCCTGAACTTCTTTCCGCTCCTTCGCCTGCTTTGACAAGATCGTTGGCAGAAGAAGGGTGATTTCTTACGCCGGAAGTCTTCGGCTGTCGTTTATCATGTTTTTTATTCAGTTTTTAAAAAGTAGCGCGTTTTGAACCTGAGCTCAAGACATCCTGAATACGAATCAAAGACACTACTCCTCTATCACAGATGAACGCTAAAATAGCTTTCACGTTATAATCTACCGTTACTCGAATATTAGATAGCAAGAGATGCGTGTTTATGTAACTTTCCTTCACACCAGCTGCTTGAGTTATAGGAATGGATGTAAACTTATTTCTAGTACGTATCAGTGACCCATTTCAAGCTGATTTGCGAGAAGTCAATTAACAAATGCCACTCTTCTGGTTTATGTTCTGATATGTACATATCGCAAAAATACTATGCAATTTGAGCAACTACAGCATAGAAACTGTGTCTTGGTAAAAGGAAACCCGCTTCAGCTCTATGGCAACGTCGTGAGCAAACAAAAAGGACTGTCACACAGTTGAAACGTGTTTCCATTTTCGAAGATGTACGTATCGATTTCTGTCCCAATTCAGCTTCGTTAGCGCAAGAGCGAGAGGGTGCCCGCCGCGGTCTTGACTAGTTTTAAGCGGTGGGTAAGAGCTAAAAGTGTGTCTAGTTTTGACTTCTGACGAGAGAGCGGTGTTTACACTGGTCACTGAAGGAAGCCTGCACTTTTACCTGGTCACGTACTGCTTTCACGCCAGAGAGGCGCTGGCAGTGGGGCAGGCGGTCTTGTAAGCGCCGTTGACCACAACACTTACACGCGAGTCCAGCACGTTGTTGCTGGCCCAACGCTCCATTGTCCGTAATTGTAAGCCGCACCGTGCTGAGGGCTGCGGTCTTGGCTGTTGTCTCCGCCGTCTGGTGAGAACTCGCCCTATATTCCATTTCGAGTAAAGTTTCTTTAGGTCGACTGAACTCAAACTCACTTGGTGGTTAGGGTACCAAGTGTCGGTGTTGAACTACAGGCAACTATTTTGACCTTTTGGATTAAAGTGTGGAATTGTATCTTGTGCTTTTCGAATGCATGGATAGCTTGCTCTGTGAGCGTTGGAGTAAAAACTTTCCTTTTCTTCTCTGTATCAGTGGTGAGAAATATTAAGAATTCATGTATCATTGGTTTGCCGTATTGCAGTGTTTAAATTAACGCCGCCTCTCTATCTCTGTTGCACAAGGTGGCGTGGAAACACTGGCGTATTAAGCAAGTGGTTGTTTGAGAATGTTTGCTTGTGTCTATTCTTGTTGATTATTGAGGTACGATTTTATTAACTGGTGAAACTTTATTATATAGTGTAAAGTAAATTGTGGCTGCGAGCCGTGCATTATATTTCTCAGTGTCATACAGAGTGGCGTGGTATTTGGAGGTTTTGGGTTTCAAAATTTTGAATAGTTGAGAGACACTCGATGTTCAACTTGGATAATTAAATTTTGACTTAATGCCCCAAAGCGCTTTCTTATTGCAAACTTGGAGTAGATGTGTAGAGTTCCTACATAAAACAATTTTTTGGTTACCAAGATCCAAAGCCCGTTGGTCTATCTACATCTACATCCATACTCCGCAAGCCACTTGACGGTGTGTGGCGGAGGGTACCTTGAGTACCTCTATCGGTTCTCCCTTCTATTCCAGACTCGTATTGTACGTGGAAAGAAGGATTGTCGGTATGCCTCTGTGTGGGCTCTAATCTCTGTGATTTTATCCTCATGGTCTCTTCGCGAGATATACGTCGGAGGGAGCAATATACTGCTTGACTCCTCGATGAAGGTATGTTCTCGAAACTTTAACAAAAGCCCGTACCGAGCTACTGAGCGTCTCTCCAGCAGAGTCTTCCACTGGAGTTTATCTATTATCTCCGTAACGTTTTCGCGATTACTAAATGATCTTGTAACGAAGCGCTGCTCTCCGATGGATCTTCTCTTTCTCTTCTATCAACCCTATCTGGTACGGATCCCACACTGTTGAGCAGTATTCAAACAGTGGGCGAGCAAGCGTACTGTAACCTACTTCCTTTGTTTTCGGATTGCAATTTCCTTAGGATTCTTCCAATGAATCTCAGTCTGGCATCTGCTTTACCGACGATCAACTTTATATGATCATTCCATTTTAAATCACTCCTAATGCGTACTCCCAGATAATTTATGGAATTAACTGCTTCCATTTGCTGACCTGCTATTTTGTAGCTAAATGATAAGGGATCTATCTTTCTATGTATTCGCAGCACATTACACTTGTCTACATTGAGATTCAATTGTCATTCCCTGCACCGTGCGTCAATTCGCTGCAGATCCTCCTGCATTTCAGTACAATTTTCCATTGTTACAACCTCTCGATACACTACAGCATCACCTGCAAAAAGCCTCAGTGAACTTCCGAAGTCATCCACCAGGCCCTTTATGTATATTGTGAACAGCAACGGTCCCATGACACTCCTCTGTGGCAGACTTGAAATCACACTAACTTCGGAAGACTTCTCTCCATTGAGAATGACATGCTGCTTTCTGTTATCTAGGAATTCCTCAATCCAATCACACAATTGGTCTGATAGTCCATATGCTCTTACTTTTTTCATTAAACGACTGTGGGGAACTGTATCGAAGGCCTTGCGGAAGTCAAGAAACACGGCATCTACCTGTGGCCCTCTGAGTTTCGTGGACGAATAACGCGAGCTAGGTTTCACACGACCGTCTTTTTCAAAACCCATGCTGATTCCTACAGAGTAGATTTCTAGTCTCCAGAAAAGACATTATACTCGAACATAATACGTGTTCCAAAATTCTACAACTGATCGACGTTAGAGATATAGGTCTAAAGTTCTGCGGATTTGTTTAAAATTTTGTATGACTGTTTCAGTTATTGATTTTTTGAAGGCTAATATTAACGATCCAATGGAATTGTTTAGTCTGATGGTTTTCTACTGTTTTGCTTTCCGTTTGCTTCCTTGGCGCGGGGAGGCTTTGCAGGAACTACCACAGAAAAGGCTGAGGCAGTGCAGGATTGTTTACAAGACTCTGCCTATGAATGTGCTGGGTGCTATGTAATGTCAGCAAATGTGACTTTTTCTGACGTTCTCGGGGAGGGGGCTATGAAATAACTACAGCTTCGCAAAAGCAAATCCTGACAAAAACAGGTATTAGTGCTGATACCAGCAACCTCTGTTTGCAAAGAGGCATTAGCTGTCAGATTAGGCTACTTAGAGGCTGATGCAAAATATGCAGTTAATTTAGGAGGCTGCATGAACTTACAGATTTTTTTTTGCCTCATGCTTTGTTGTTTTAATTTCCTGTAACTATCTTTCTTCAATAAAGACGCTAAAGTCTCTACTCTAGACAGAGTAGTTTACAGACTTGGTGTATAAACGTCTTCATGGGTGGCATTACTGCATTTGCTACAAGTGGCTTTTCCCTTACAGAGTGGTGTGCTTAAAACGCTGCCACGTAAAACAGCGCGTGGTTTGGGGTCATAGGGTCGCATGCTAAAGCGAAGGAAATCTGCTTGATATCTCTGGGAATTTCTTGCTGTTAAGGATAACGATACAGGAGTCGGACTTTATGAGATCCTCACCCATCCTTTTCATGATATTTTGCACGTCGACGATACCTTCTAAAGCCCACTCATATTTCAAGCCTTCTTTGAGATGATCTACAAGATCTTTTCATGACACAACATCTTTTCTGTGACTCAGTGTGTTGTGTGACTAGGATTCGGTTGCGTGTTCGTCGAGGCATTTTACTTTCTGGAGGTTCTCCACTTTTTGGGAACTAGAGAATTCTACCAACAGTGTCCCATTGTGCATTCGCTTGAAAGATTTTAAAGGGGCAGCTAAGCCCTCTGAATGCTTTGAATATGGAGTGACGAAACTCTCAAAACTGCTCTCTGTTCTTTTAACGTATAAACACATTTTGAACTGCAGCATCGGATATGCTTCCACAGACCCAAGCATTCTGAAGAATTCCCGAGACTGGAGGACTGACTACAAGAGCCCTCTCGTTAGACTGGATGTTCGTACCTACCAGTGGCCCACCCACCCCTCTGGAAGGTGGGCGGGAAAATTTTGAGTGTTCCATATCGGTCCTACGAACAGCTAGGGAACTAAAAGTGCACAGAGACAGAGCCCCGCGTGCCTACGTAAGCCTTATACAACAGAGGTGCGGCAGGGTCCAAAGAGGTTGCCCGCTAACGACTGTTCTGTCTCAATAACAGAGCCTCATATCGGCAAGCCTCGTGATTGAGGTTTTTTATAGCGCATGTATACACACTGAAGCGATGAATGACAATTTTCACCAAGGCCATAATACGAACCTGTGTCTCCTGCTCACTAGACAGACGCGCTAACAACTACGCCACCCTGGCACAATTACTTTGCACAACTGCACGGACTACAGTAGGACGCCTCCTTCCTCTGTCCACATTACCATTCACGCTTCATCCCACTTGGTATTCCCCCTAAACTCGAACAGTTTACAGAGATACTCCATCTGTATTACAATAGTACCTCAGTATCGGACGAAATGGGGAATCATGCCTGAAACCCAGGCATAGGTGCTGGTACTGTTGTTCGAGGTTAGGGGGGACACTAAGTGGTCTGAGACGTGAATGGGAATTTGGACTGAGGTGGGAGGCGTGCTAGTGTAGTTCGTACAGTGCTGCAAAACCTCTGTGCCAGGGTGGCGTAGTGGCTAGCGCGTCTGTCTAGTGAACTGGAAACTCTGGTTAGAATCCTGGCCTCGGTGCAAATTTTCATCGTCGTTTCAGTGTGAATACACACATTAAAGATGACTGAGATTTGAAAAGGTCTCTGGAAAAATGTAGTTTCATTTGATTTGTTATAGAGTTTTTACCAACCTCACGACATGGGCAGTCAAGCCGAGATGCCCCTCCCTGTGCCAAACAACATACCACTACCATACCCATACAGTGAAGTGGTCGCTGAAGCTAGCCCAGAGCTTACGGCGACAGAAGACTGGCGGCGGCTACCAGTGTCCAGCTCATGAACCCCAGCGACGTCAAGTGCGCACCCAGAAAAAGAAAGTTGAGCCACAGAGGGCTAGAGTACTTGTAACTCCAATCGTATTTTCAGTCCCGCTAAATGCGAAGTCAACTATGTGGTAAAAGTGTTCCAACTGGATACGGATTTGATTAGGAATCACCTACGGCTCTTTTGGCAATTGTCAAAAGCACCTTGGGAATTATACGGAAACTCAAAGTCGAGAAGAACGAACGAAAATTTAGAATCTTCTCCTGCCGAATATGTGCCCAGTTCCTCAATTTTGCACCGAAAATAATAATTTACTGACTTGTTGCTCGTTAAATAGCTAATAGAAACACTCATTTGTTTGTTGAATGTAATGATGGAAAACAGAAAATGAGACGCAATTTTCACCTTCAGGATGGAGTATAAAACATCCTGTTTTCAGACGGTGCTGATATTTCACACTCACGGAAAAATACTGCTTCTTTATTGATACATGATGTAGGGATCGGAAAATGGCAAAAAATTTAAAGGTCTCAATCTGAATCTAAGAAATTTCAAAACATTGAGAAATGTTTTTACCATGAACCTATAACAGTAAACGAACTACACACATGGAAACATGATCCTGTTGCAGTAGAAGTCGTGGCGGGCTATACTAAACCAGTTACGAAAATACTGAAACAAAAATTTATTTTTTAAAGAAAACAGAAATGCTTTTTCCACTTCCTCTCACATATTGTGAAAGGGATTTCACTAAAATTTTGGTGCCAGCGTATTGTGCAGATAGAGTCTGAAAATAATTTAGAGCAGAGTAAATAATGATAATTTAGCGCTCAAATATCGACTTCAGTGATTCCCTTGTCTTGCCTGTTGTTTGTGTCATACGTCCATCGACCATTTCATCTCAGTTGCTCGAGTAGTTGAGAATAATACAAGAATAGAGAGAAAACAGCATGAAGTTTCCTTTTGAGAGAACCTTTTCCGGCTGTGTCAAGGTTCTCAGGTTAATTCCGCCATGTCTACCATTAGTCTGGGAGACTGGAAAGGAAAAAGTAGCTAACGTAGCTAACGTGGCTATTGAGTTACATGTAATCCGGCTACATGAGACTTTCTGGCACTTTGCATGCCCCATAGGAGCCATAAACCAAACGCTAGCGCTATTCTGAGGGATTATAGGAGCCTGCGGTGCGGAAAGAGGATTACTCTCTCAACTCCTGGTGACGAAGAGTGGACCTGTGCCTCAAGAGATCCTTCGACGTTGGAGACTGCGTAACGGTTATTATTTTGTTATAGTCTGCCGAATAGTAAACTAGTGCTTAGACTGTAAACCAACGTCGCGTAGCATGTTTGGTACATTTCGGTTGACAAATACTGTATTCCTAATACGACAACCGCTTCACTGCGTACCTGTATTATTACATAAAGGGAAGTCACTAGCAGTCATGCTATCTCTTATCGCTGGTAGACAGGTCATAGGAAATTTATCTGTTCGCTACAGTACAGCAACGATCATCCGATAATTTGGTACCCTGTGTTATCGACCGACATACTTCATAGTTCAGCTACCATTGTTTTCAACACGCACGAGGCCAGTCGGTTCCTAAAAACATTCTTATATTCATGAACGTACCTTAATGTAACCTTCGTTAACAGGACCTGAACTGCGTTAGCAAACCAATACGAAATTTGCTTGTCAGTCTGAGATCGAGATCGGATACAATTTATAGAGGAACTAAATAATATCTGAAGGAGAAGAACGGATTTTATCTACATCACCACTTAACTGCCTGGAGGGGGTTCATCGAATCACCTTCAGACTATTTCTCTTCCGTTCCACTCTCGCATAGCACGCAAGAAAAAACGAACACTTAAATCTTTCCGTGCGAGTTCTGATTTCTCTTATTTTATTATGATGATTGTTTCTCCCTTTGTAGGTGGAAGTCAGCACCGTATTCTCACATTAGGAGGAGAAAGTAGGTGACGGAAATTTCGTGAAAAGATCTCGACGTAATGAAAGAAACCTCATTTCAATGATTGCTATCCCAAAGCGGGTATCAAGTCGGTGACATTCTCATCCCTATTTAGCAATAGTACAAATCGAGTTCTTTGCGCGTTTTTGATGCCTTCTGTCAGTCACATCTGGTGAGGATCCCATATCGCGTAGCAGAATTACAGAAGAGGACGGGCAAGCGTAGTGTAGGCAGTCTCTCTATCAGACCTGTTCCACCTCAAAAATAAGACGTGATCCTTAGTTCGCCTCCCCTAAAACATTTCGTATATGATGGTTTCAATTTAGCTTGCCCATACTGGTAACACTAAATTATTTAACTTATATGAAAGCATTCAAATTTGAGTGATTTATAGTGTACTCGAAATCTAACGGATTCATTTTATGGAATAAAACAGTCACTAGTTGCAGAAGATAGTAGTCAAAAGCTCTTGACCTAGGTTTCAACCCATATAAATGGGCCTTATTCAGAAGTCTTATTACTTCGAAAGGCAACGTTCAAAAAATTTAGATTTTGCAAACACAACATACATACAGTGGAGTTTATCACAATATGCAAAAAAAAAAGTCCTCTTGTTATCATAAACGCAAATCGAATGGCCACCTAAACACAGTAGCGTGGCCGACTGGCCAAGCGCCTAAAACGTGCATTAGTACATTTCAAAAAGTCCAAAAGTTACAAATTATAAAAAAAACAAAACTTACGTTTTACGTGTTGATCATGAAGTGCCGCCAATCGGCTCAGTTCTAAATAAAATTGGTAATCGTACCTATGTTGATGACCTCGCACTTCTTACTGCTTAGAATCTGTTGCACTTTTAATACCATGCAGGTGTCTCAGTCATTTTGCAACTGAGTTTGACTTCTGATTTCTTTAATACACGACAAACTATAGTATCATCTGTGGATAAAGTAAGAAGGATTTTCAGATTGTCTTCTAAATAGTTTACAAATATTAGGAACATCAGATGGCCCACAATACTTCCTGACGGAAGTTCAGGTTTACTTAGTAAGAAAAAGTGTCACAGATATTCTTTCCCAACTCCAGTAGCAGTCCCTGCAGCACAGGCATTGAGCATCGAGATGTTTTTTACAGTCAAACTTCTGAAATCTTATGTTCCTTGAAGAGTCAGATAATTTTTTGTTCTACTTGTATCTCCCAAAAAGACTAAGAAGGTAAAAGTAAACATATCGAACTCACATGGAGGCTCAACAACACTCGTTCTTTCCATAAAGCATTCGAAACTAGGACAGGCAAGATGGCAAGAGACAGTAGTAGACAAAGCAATCGTCCCTACAGGCCATAAGCTGCAGCTGCGGAGAACACATGTAGTATACCACCATAAAAAGGATAATAATTACGTAAAACATGAAGAAGATGTGATGACGTAGCGTCTAGCATGATTTGTCAGTAAATTACAACGATGTGTCTCCTTTCGGTCACGTGAGAATATCGCGTCAAGTATGATACCACAAACTTAATGCTTATGTAACACAAAGCGTAGAAACTATGGCAGGAGAAATTTCACATCAGCACATGTTTTAAAACGATAAATACTCAGTCTAATATCCGTTGCGAAATTCTTAAGAGAACTGAGCGATGGACACAAATTGTAATGCGGGTAATTTTTGTTACGAAAAACTAGCGCAAATGAAGCTATTAAGGCCGATGGTAAATTGTGCTTCGATGAATCATTCGGCAGCACTGCTGGAATACAGATCAACATAAACATCATTTCCGCCCTTTTTTTGCTCATGAAAACTACACATTGCTTGTTGTACCACTACACAGCGAGACCTTCAGAGGTGGTGGTCGAGATTGCTGTACACACCGGTATGTGTAACACCCAGTGGCACGTCCTCTTGCATTGATGCATGCTTGTATTCGTCGTGTCATACTATTTACAGGTTCATAAAGGCACTGTTGGTCCAGATTGTCCCACTCCTCAACGGTGATTCAGCGTAGATCCCTCAGAGTGGTTGATGGGTCACGTCGTCCATAAACAGCCCTTTTCACTCTATCCCAGGTATGTTCGATATGATTCATGTATGGAGAACGTGCTGCAATGTCGTTATCCTGAATGGAGTCATTCACAAGATGTACACGATGGGGGAGCGAATTGTCGTCCATTAAGACGAATGCGTCACCATTACGCTGCCGATATGGTTGCACTATCGGTCGGAGGATGGCATTCACGTATCGTACAGCCGTCAGGGCGCCTTCCACGAGCAACAACGCCTTAAACCGGCCCCACATAATGCCTACCTCTACCTTGCTGCACTCGCTGCCTAAGGCGTTCAGCCTGACCGGGTTGCCTCCCAACACGTCTCCGACGATTGCCTGGTTGAAGGCATATGCGACATCCATCGGTGAAGAGAACGTGATGCCAACCCTGAGCGGTCTATTCGGCATGTTGTTGGCCCATCTGTACCGCGCTGCGTGGTGCCGTGGTTGCAAAGATGGGCTTCGCCATGGTCCTCGGGAGTAAAGTTGCGCATTATGCAGCCTATTGCGCACAGTTTGAGTCGTAACACGACGTCCTGTGACTGCACGAAAAGCATTATTCAACATGGTGGCGTTGCTGTCAGAGTTCCTCCGAGCCATAATCCGTAGGTAGCGGTCATTCACTGCAGTAGTAGCCCTTGGGTGGCCTGAGCGAGGCATGTCATCGACATTTCCTGTCTCTCTGTATCCCCTCCACCTCTGAATAACATCACTTTGGTTCTCTCCGAGACGCCTGGACACTTCCCTTGTTGAGAGCCTTTCCTGGCACAAAGTAGCAATGCGGATGCGATCGAACCGCAGTATTGACCGTCTAGACATCGTTGAACAACAGAAAACTACAGACAACATCACGAACTGTGTACCTCCATCCTGGTGAAATGACTGGAACTGATCGGCTGTCGGACCCCTCAGTGTAATAGACGCTGCTCATGCATGTTTGTTTACATATTTGGGAGGGTTTGGTGACATCTCTGAACAGTCAAAGGGACTGTGCGTGTGTTACAATATCCACAGTCAACGTCTGTCTTCAGGAGTTCTGGGAACCGGGGTGCTCCATAACTTCTATGATGTGTGTATTTCGAATAGTCACAACAAACTCAATAACAAGAAAAGCAAAAGTAAATGCTTTCCTAAAATTGCTATACGTCACCGAGTTCATGAATCGTCAGCACTAACCATAATGCTTACAACAATGTGAAAAATATTTATAACTTTTTCGAAAATTCTTAATTGTCTCCCACTGCGACGCATCAGGTTCAAGTTTCTACATCTACATATACACTCCGCTAGCCGCCAAGTGGTATGTGGTGGAGGGCACAATTCACGCCAAAGTCATATTTATAGTTTCCATTACCTTTGAATGATGATCATTCAGCGATTTGAAAGTTGGTGGTAATAATATATGCTCTACATCGTCGGCGAAGATCGGATTTCGGAATTTAGTGAGCCCCTTCCGCTTAGCGCGCCGTCTATCTGCAAGTGTGTCCCACTGAAAACTTCCTATGAGATTTGCAACGCTCTCGCGATGGCTAAATGTATCAGTCACGAATCTTGCCGCTCTTCTTAGGACCTTCTCATTCCCTTGAATCAGATTCAACTGGTAAGGGTCCATACAGACGATCAATAAGACTGGACGAAGTAACGTATTGTAAGCTATTTCCTTTGTTGAAGGACTGCATCGCTTCAGAATTCTACCAATAAACAGGAACCTAGAGCTCGCCTAGCCCGTTATTTGTGTAATCTGATCATTCCATTTGAGATAATTCTGAACAGTCACACCCAGATACTTGACGGATTTTACCGCCTCAAAAGACTGGGCATTTATTTTGTACTCTTACATTAATGGGAATTTTCGCCTTGTTATACGCAGTAGATCACACTTTCTAATATTGAGAGATAATTGCTAGTCATTACACCACGCATTAATTTTCTGCAAATGCTCATTGATTTGTTCACAATTTTCGCGTGATACTACTTTCCTGTACACTACAGCATCTTCAGCAAACAGTCTAATGCCGCTGTCAGTACCATCAACCAGATCGTGTATGTAAATCGTAAAAGGCAGCAGACCTATCACACTGACTCGGGGGCACACCTGAAGTTGGGGTTGTTTCTGTTGAAGTCACCCCGTTCAGGACGACATATTGCTCTCTGTCTGTTAGAAAACTATCTATCCAACCGCATATGTCATCGGATAGGCCGTAAGCGCTCACTTTTTGGAGCAAGCGATAATGTGAAACTGAGTCGAATGCCTTTCGATAGTCGAGAAATACGGCATCAACCTGGGAGTCGGTATCTGGAGCCTGTTGTATATCATGCACAAAAAGGGCCAGCTGTGTCTCGCATGCCGCTGTTTCCTACAACCGTGCTGGTTTCTGCAGATGAGCTTCTCAGAGTCTAGAAAGGTCATTATGTCTGAACACGAAATAGGGGTATGTTCCATGATTCTACAACAAATCGATGTCAGTGAAAGTGGACGGTAATTTGCCTACAACCTCCCTTCGTAAGCGTGCAAAAACTCGGCGCCCTGCAACGTCGCCTTCGGGTTTGGTGACGTTCCAAACAGCAATCTGTCGACACATACGGGAAAAGTAGCTGCAGCTAAGAAGATCGTGTGAATAGGTAATGTGGGATAATGATGTCACACTGGCACCTAATGGACAGTGTCTTGAAAGGAGGATAGAAGATGAACATCAACAAAAGCGAAACGAGGATAATGGAATGTAGTCGGATTAAGTCCGGTGATGCTGAGGGAATTAGATTAGGAAATGAGACACTTAAAGTAGTAAAGGAGTTTTGCTATTTGTGGAGCAAAATAACTGATGATGGTCGAAGTAGAGAGGATATAAAATGTAGACTGGCAATGGCAAGGAAAGCGTTTCTGAAGAAGAGAAATTTGTTAACATTGAGTATAGATTTAAGTGTCAGGAAGTCATTTCTGAAAGTATTTGTATGGAGTGTAGCCATGTATGGAAGTGAAACATGGACGACATATAGTTTGGACAAGAAGAGAATAGAAGCTTTCGAAATGTGGTGCTACAGAAGAATCCTGAAGATTAGATGGGTAGATCACATAACCAATGAGGAAGTACTGAATAGGATTGGGGAGAAGAGAAGTTTGTGGCACAACCTGACCAGAAGAAGGGATCGGTTGGTAGGACATGTTCTGAGGCATCAAGGGATCACCAATTTAATATTGGAGGGCAGCGTGGAGGGTAAAAATCGTAGAGGGAAACCAAGAGATGAATACACTAAGCAGATTCAGAAGGATGCAGGTTGCAGCAGGTACTGGGAGATGAAGAAGCTTGCACAGGATAGAGTAGCATGGAGAGCTGCATCAAACCAGTCTCAGGACTAAAGACCACAACAACAACAACAACAACAACTGGCACCTAATTGCACCAAATACTGTAAAACGCCCACCTGGATGTGTCACATATATCAGAGTCGTCACACCGGCTCTTACCCACACTTCACCTTTTCTTTTGACGACTCAGCAATGAAGGTCAGAGACGCGACACCCAGCGTTAAAGCAACGCGGTGGCCAAGGAAAATATTTTACACACACTCCCCCTCAGAATCGACACGAAAAGCCCTAAGGAGGTGGCGTAAAGGGAGTCAATGAAACCGCTCCTTCCCTTAGGGCGTTGATTCCCACACATTACGCGGTCGGAAACGAAAGTTCGCAGAGTTCGCAGAGTTCTTGACAACGTTGAACATTGCTGACAACCCCATACGATTCACCCCTACGGTAAGGACATCGTAGGGCTGAAGCATGGTTGAACGTGACCTGACCACAGCTGAAGAAGCATAAAAATAATTTTATGCTCTAGATCACGTTCAAAACTCCTCGAATGGTCCTGAACCGTCCCTTGCGGTTCCACCCTTTATTGTTGTTGTAGTCTTCAGTCCTGAGACAGGTTTGATGCAGCTCTCCATGCTATCCTATCCTGTGCAAGCTTCTTCACCTCCCAGTACTTATTGCAACCTACATCCTTCTGAATCTGCTTAGTGTATTCCTCTCTTGGTCTCCCTCTACGATTTTTAGCCTCCACGCTGTCCTCCAATGCTAAATTTGTGATCCCTTGATGCCTCAGAACATGTCCTACCAACCGGTCCCTTCTTCGCCAAGTTGTGCCACAAAGTCCTCTTCTCCCCAATTCTATTCAATACCTCTTCATTAGTTATGCGATCTACCCATCTAATCTTCAGTATGGAGTGTAGCCATGTATGGAAGTGAAACATTGACAATAAATAGTTTGGACAAGAAATGTGGTGCTACAGAAGAATGGAACCTCCGGGATGGCCAGACCTGGCTGTTAGTTTTGAAGCTGTTGTCAGATGTACTCAACAAAGGGATTGCATGTAATTTTATGCTGAAACTGTAAATGGCTTATAGAAGTTTTGTTCTTCTCATTGGTGGCCTTTATTGTTGTTTTGAAACTTTTACGCTCAGAAATTTTATTAGAGTTATTTGCGAAATAAAGTTATGTAAGACATTGTACATGGTTATTTCTCAGTATGTGTGTTTGGTACCTTCCACTACTGAACTGCGTGTACTATCTTGTGCTAATTTTGAGACAGCTCACTCTTAAATAAAATTTGAACGATTATAAACACTACTAATGAACAACCATTGTTCTACAGTTATGCCAACACAATGACAGTTATTTGGTATATAAGATTCATTGTCAAACTTACCACTTGTTATCTACATGTCGTATTTCACACCTAAATCTGACACCATATTCATGAATTTCACCGACCTCACGCTAACTCTGCTTGTACTTTGAAAATTTATGTCTTTGAGGAATGAAAACTGATGTGACAGCTTTCCAACTTCTTAAAAAAATTGAAACTTCGTCGGTAGTAACCTTATACAATTAAAAACTTGAGGTTCCCTGAGAATAGAATATATAAGCGACACATGCATAAAATAGCTTCCATCAATGTGGGACACACAATGGCATGACCTTTAGAGCTCAGCTAGATGATGTTTCTGATTTCAACCATGGTATATTGGAATGCTTTAAATTACCGCCATACTTTATAGAGCATTAATAAAAGCAGGAATACCTCTGACAACGAGCATTAATCAATATGAGGAAACTACAGACGGCGCACGACAATATATTGTACTGGCAACGTTTTAGGAAGAGGCAGGCCACCTGCAGACAAGTTACATAGAGGCTGAGACACTACTGAAGAACGAACTCCCATCCGTGTAGTATTTATGCAGATTCAGTGAACCCAGGCAGTTACTTGCTAAGTGTTTCTAGTTTCACACTACCTTTTTACCTGTATCTAAGAGGAGTGAATTTTTCATCATTTTTATAAAAGCGTATGTAATTTAAGGGAATAACGTATATGTTCAGAATTAAGTTTCGAGGACAGAAGATAACGTACTGGTGAAAGTAAATATGTAAGGACTGCTAGTGGGTTCTTGCTTGGGTAGCTCAGTCGGTAGAGCATTTCGCCGCAAAAGTCGAAGGTTCCGTTTTCGAGTCTCGGTCTGGCAGTAAGTTTCAGGATATATATTGGTTAAATATAGAAGGGGCAATCAAAATGTTTCCCTTTGAGGGCGTTGCGAAGGCGTATATGCAATGTAGCGCAACTCCGTTGCGGGTATACAAGCATCGGCATTTAGGCAAGGTATTAGTGTGGCATGCATGTGTGCCCGAAAACGCGGATTATGGCGACGTTATTACCAAATACTGTTATTCTTTTCTTGGCTGCCGAAGGAAAAATACCGGTAGACATCCATCGGAGAATGAGGAACGTCTAGGGCACATGTCTGTCGAAAGCCACCGTAGCGGAATGGTGCTCTTATGTTATGTGCTGGTCGTCATTCGACACAAGACGCAGCCCGATCTGAACAGCAATCTGAAGCTACATCTCAAGGCGAGACTCTCGAACACTGTAGCCCTAATATCTCCCAGCACGATTATAACGCCTTCTCTCCCTTAGAAAAAGGCGGGACAAAGTTGTGCGGCAGGCAGTTACGTGCTTCTTCACGCAGCAGGATACAATCCTTTAACAGACGGGTATCTTCAGCTTGGTGCTTCAGTGGGATGACTGCCTCAGTGCTAACGACCATTTTGCCCGATTGGGATTTTCAATTCAGTTCTATTCAATTTACTTTATTGCCACTAATTTCAGACCTTCTGTCTGGAAATTCTCGACAGGTTGCTTATATTCAATAATCATGGTGACAGACGACGTTTTACATTATGTACGTAGTAATAAATCATGTTAACAGTAACCTTTGATAATGTTAATGTACAAATAAAGCAGAAAATTTGAAATCAGTTGAATAAAATGAAAATGATAGGAATATCGATTCTGGACTTTATGACCTGCGAATCCTGCGAACGGCAAATTTTGTATCGCTCCTTATACTTGTCATGGCTGAATTCAGACACTCTAAAGCCAAAGAAACAAAAATAAAATACCCTGAACAACTCATAGTTTGTTACTTCTCTCAGTGATTTATCCCCATAGATTGTACACTCTCTCTTCCATTTACAAAGCCAGTCAGTCATTTCATCCACATAATTTGGTCAATTAGCATTTAATACCCTTGTGTATTCTACCAGTCATTCGGCAGTTATCAATTATTCTGTAATAGAGGCTAACAACGCGATGTATTTCAAGAGCAGTACGTGTTTTTGATACTAAAATGACGTGCACAATTTCACCGATAAATCCAATATTGCAGATTTTCCTAGCAATTTCGTACGGAGCAGCAACTCGGTAGGTATGGAGCAAATTTGATTCGAAATATTTGTCGGGGATTGATGTAACAAATGGCTCTGAGCACTGTGGGACTTAACATCTTAGGTCATCAGTCCCCTAGAACTTAGAACTACTTAAACCTAACTAACCTAAGGACATCACGCACAGCCATGCCCGGGGCAGGATTCGAATCTGCCACCGTAGCGGTCGCGCGGTTCCAGACTGAAGCGCCTAGAACCGCTCGGCCACCACGGCCGGCTATTGATGCAACGGTTCGATGCCCTGCAAAAGTATGTTACTGGTACATCTCATCCGCTAGGGTCTCACTGGACTAGAAGAAGCGATTATTTCCTGTAAAGGAAAAGTGCGAAGTGTGTAAGAGGAGCCCGTATCTTTTCCGGGGCCAACGAGATACACAGGCCCTGTAACGAATTTGTGACGTTACACTAGTCAACTCCTCCACCAAACTTTGTGCATGTTCGGCTCCGTTCATTGCCTACGGGAAATCAGTATTTGATTGTAAAGGTTCCCAATGAAGCGGTTATTTTGCATCTATTTAAACACACGTTCCAAAAGTATTAAATTCGTTTGAAATTGTTACTGGTTTCCTGCCAAGACGGCTGCTGGCACTCGTAAGACCTGCAGTGCCACGTGTTTTGACGTATGTGCCACGGCTCGTCTTTCTCTTGCACCTCGATCTCTGCTTCATGAGCGGCGCGAGGTAGCCGCGCGGTTAAGGCACGTTACCACGGTTCGCGCGGCTCCACCGTCGGAGGTTCGAGTCCTCTCTCGGGCATGGGTGTGTGTGTTGTCCTTAGCGTAAGTCAGATTAAGTAGTGTGTAAGCCTAGGGACCGATGACCTCAGAAGCTAGGTCCCATAGGAACTGACCACAAATTTCCAAAAATGTTCTGCTGTACTCACTTACGTATTGTGTTGCAGCAAATACGACTGGTGGTAAAATGGGGAACTGTGTCGTAGACGCCATCAGTTAAAAATAAGAGTGTCAACTTGTATTTCTGAAACTATGTTCAAGTCCTCATAAACTTTCATCAGATGTATCTCCAGTATATTTTTACACGTCGCTGCACCGTGCATGTGGTGAGACACGGGACGGCGGTTGGGAAGACGGCGCGTCATA
Source organism: Schistocerca americana (assembly GCF_021461395.2). Classification (NCBI taxonomy): domain Eukaryota; kingdom Metazoa; phylum Arthropoda; class Insecta; order Orthoptera; family Acrididae; genus Schistocerca; species Schistocerca americana. Next base: position 824,380,588 of record NC_060119.1, read on the forward strand.
TACTCCTCCAGACATCCGGATTTACAAACTATCTTGTAAGTACGCCATCTGCAAGTAAAATAATTATACAGACTGAAAGGAACACCCAAACAATTTAAAATATACTGAAGTGTAGAAATGCTAGTAAAATCGACTGAAGTTGCAATATTATGCGTTAGCTGCTTTCTTGTATTCGCTCAGAGTCTGCTACAACCCGTTTCGTACCAAGCAGGTACATCCTCAGGTGTATTTCTGCGTAAAAATTCTTTAAGCAAAATTTTATAAGATCCGAGCTATGAGTTACTAAGTTCATATCCTTAATAGCAGAAAATAAAAATCATTGTACGTGAATAAATAACAAAAGACATGAGCCGCTAACATAAAATTATTTACAATTTCTAATGTCCTATGTTATCTAAATGGCTCACTGAGCGTCCGAAGGTGCAGTGAGGAGCACTAACTCACGCAACCACCAACGACAGTCAGACTTAATAAACCCAGCTGTCACTGATGATTTACATTCAAAGAGCGTCAGATGCCCCTAAAATGAAAGTGATATAGAATTAATGCCGAGGGAGGAACAACAGCGGCTATAAGTAGACCAAAATGAAAGAATAATTGAAACAATTGTGTCGAGGTCTCAATGATAAGGTGTAACCATCAAGAAAATATGAATTAGATGACATCATATGTTTGAGATGACAGTAGTAAGGCCGTCAGAAAAGGCTTCTGTGCTCAAGAACGACTGATGGACGTGAGGAGTTCAGGTAACAGTAGACCACTAAACACTGTAAATAGACGTAGTGCGCGGATGACAACAAGAGCGCAAGTCATGCACGCCATGTACCACTGTGAGGTGCCTGAGAGCAGTGCGCTGATTGGACCTTGGGACTCGCTTACAGAATAGATTGAAAATGTAGACACTTTAGCTGCCATATACAACGATAAAAATATAAAAGATCATGTTAATATTCCATTGCATTAAAAGACTTACTATTATATAGCGTTTGAGGTATGAGAGTAGCCGGCCGAAGTGGCCGAGCGGGTCTAGGCGCTGCAATCTGGAACTGCGCGACCGCTACGGTCGCAGGTTCGAATCCTGCCTCGGGCATGGATATGTGATGTCCATAGGTTAGTTAGGTTTAAGTAGTTCTAAGTTCTAGGGGACTGATGACCTCAGCAGTTAAGTCCCATAGTGCTCAGAGCCATTTGAACCATTTTTGAGCTACAAGAACAAGGGTGTGACGTAAAATAATAAAACTAATAGCACGTAAGAGAAAGATACGTGGTGGGGATGGAAGAAGCAGGAGGGGGGGGGGGGGGGGGAGGGGAGGTGAGAGAAAGGAGGGATGATGGTTGGGGACGGAATTGGGGAGGAAAAAGGAAGGAACATGGAGAGGTGAGGACGGTCTTGGAAAGAGAGGATGAGTACATGCGAAGACAAAATATATTGAGTTACAAGAAGCCGTAGGTACAATTATTATACAGCGACTCCATAATTAAAGTTAGTCCAAAGATTTTAAATAATCCAAATTCATTAAAAGATTGCGACGTTTGAGATCTGTTTGCATTTTCAATACTAGTGGGTCAAACAATGGTTCAAATGTCTCTGAGCACTATGGGACTTAACATCTGAGGTCATCAGTCCCCTACAACTTAAAACTACTTAAACCTAACTAACCTAAGGACATCACACACACCCATGCCTGAGGCAGAATTCAAACCTGCAACCATTGCGGTCCCGCAGTTCCAGACTGAAGCGCCTAGAACCGCTCGGCTACAACACTAGTGAAGGCGCCTGTCTACTAGCTCTTATGACCTGTATCTCTCCTAAAATAATCAGCATGGTTAATTTGCCTTCCTTGAATGAAATTTCCAAATTGTGTTCTACACTCATATTTGAAAATAAGGTTTGCATGGTTCTTATATTGCTTAAAATAAATGACTCCTTTTGAAAATGACATTGCCAGTTTCCTTCTCTGTCTGAGTTTCAGCTCAGTCTCTAATTATCCTTCTGTCGGCGGGACGCTAAATTTTAAACTTCCATTCCCTCGTTACAAACTGATCCATAATATACTAAACATGCTCTGATATTAGCAGCTATCCCGTGGAATTTGCTGCGGTAGGACGATTTAGAGTTTATTTTGTGGCTGAAACCACTTCCAACAATACCCAGACGTGCGTCTCACACGGTATGGTCCCTAAACAATCTCTCCTTAAGGTAGACGGATGATATTTCAAACAGGAGATATTTAGAGAGAAGAAAGTGATAGGACAACCGTTGCGTTGAGAAAAAGTAATGCTGCAGAGTGGAAATGGAACGCCTCGTCCTGCGATGACTATGTACAGTGAGAGCAACTGGTTCCTCCTTGCGAGAAACCGGAAACGATGTTAAAAAAAGGATTTTAAACATAGATCTGCCGGAAAGACACACTGTAATTTCTTATCATGGAGGAGAAGTCATACAGGATCTAATTCCGTGACCAAATTGCTGCGTTCGACACGAAAGTTTGTAATTCCACATCCAAGCACCTGACGAGAAAGTGGTAAGAAATGAGCAAGAAATTCGATGCAATTCTAGTTATGTTCACAACTATATCTTCTTGGCTTTACATAGGAGGTTCCTCCTTCACAGAAAACACGGGGTGTTTCATGTTATTCCTATTGTTAATTTATACAGTGCCGGGAAAAAATGAGGTACCCCCAAGGGTTGAGATCAGTGGCACCACGGTATGATAGTGTTACAGATAAATTTGACACAATCGTAGGAGATCAGATGGCGCCCAGGAGACCTGTCTGTGTATCCTCCGTTTTCACTCAGCAGGCAGCAATGCGTTGCGTTTAGAGGTCAACACTGTTTTTATCATTCACTGTAAAATATAACCATGCCCCACCAACAAGCACATATTCCTCCTGAACAGCTTCAGCCGTTTGAACAAGATCACAGTGTGGACATGCGGGAAGCTGCAGAGATGTACCAACAGATGACGGCACGTGTTTAGTGCAGTGTACTGGTGCCGTCTCACTGCATTCAACAATGGTCTGTACTATATTCCCACACCTTTAGATCATGTTCCGGACGACCGCGGACTGTAGACGCCCGTCATGATCTATGCAATGAGTGAACAATGGTGGAAGACTGAACATAATCCAAGGATGAAATCTGGGCTCATTTTGCAAGTCGTGTGACTTCAGGGACCATTGGGAACCGTCTGCTTGCAGCAGGACTGCGGACAGGTGTGAGTAACTTGGTGTTGTGTGAGAGTCGACTGCAATCTGGACTTGTCCTCTGTTGCCTTCAGTGATGAGAGTATGTTCTGTCTGTGGCCGAATGACTGAAGCACACTTGTACGGCGTAGATCATGTTGCTATAGGATAAAGTAACCAATTACTGCTACGTACACAGGCTGTTAACCGTGTACTGTAGCCGTTCTTTGACAATATGGTGGTGTACTTACTCAGCAGGACAATCCACATGCTCATTCGACCACTGCAAAGCATCGCGCTCTGCACGCCACGCTAAGATCACCAGATATCTCGATATATGAACATGAATGGGATAGAAGGAATCGGGAAGTTACTCCTTCTCCGGGGCCTGCAAGAACCACTGCCGAACTACGATGAAAAACGCAAAATCCTTGGGGAAATCTACCGCTGGATGTTATTCTGCAGCTTTGTGATGGTCGGCATGATAGAATACACGCCTGCGTGCCACCAGTGTAATGATTCGACTGTTTGGGCATCCTTTATTATGACCTGTGTCTTTCATTTGGTCTGAATTTGTTATCATATACTCCTACATTGATGCACTTCCTGTCACGTCACTTGCCAAGAAAATGACCTTGTCAGTGAGGGTGTTGCTTCGTTTTCCTGCAGTGTATATGTTGTAAAATCGTTCAACTCATTTAATCTTGCTTAGGAAAAGATACGTTTCCAAGCTATAAAGGAAAACAGTCGTCTCAAGATTATAACTCCCCCGGGGGAAAATGATGTTTCTTAAAGACTTTTCTTCTACAACAGGATACTCACACCGAACACTTACATGAGACTATCATCTGATGTCAAATAATCTCCTGTTTACATTTAGCAGTTTCCGTTCAGGGTATATTTGCCATATTAAACTTATTGATTCGTTCACTACTAAGTAACATTACCCCATTCAGAAAGAATAATAATATTATAATATCTTCTTAGTAACTTTAAAATGGACAGTTTCCAGATCTATGAGTAAACGCTCACATAAAATTTTTTGTTATGGCTATCAGAAGAGTGATTCCAAGATTTCCAACGTATTTTCACATCCGCAGGCATATTCCTCATCTCTGCATTATACATGCGGCAGACATCCTTATTGTGTGCAGAGTATCTCAAGGTCATTTTTTCCGCTTAGAACCAGAATAGGTAGTGTCGCATGTTTTATAAGGAGTATCCTTTCTAATAACATTTTGCCACATATTTATTTAATCTATTTAAACAACTGCTTATTCCGTAATTAGTAGTTCCCCGTGTAATTTAATGAACTATTGCATCTTACGTTAAATGTAAGTGTAATGTCACATCATGTTTCGTTACGCGCTCCTATTCTTGACCGCTAGTGGATTGCACTAATTGTTTGAAGATTAAGCGCTGTGTTCATTTTGAAGTTTTTCATCACATCGATTGTCGCTCTTGTTTGACTAGAGTTCAAGAGAGAAATTTACTCAGATATTTATATTCCAGTAGTGTCCTTCAGAGAATTCATCTGGTGTATCCGTCTAGGAAAATGATGCGTAGTACCCAGTATAACCTCTAAGCCAAATGATTTGGTGTCATCCTTCTGAATGTCAAGAAACGTAGGAGTTTATGGGAACGAGCAAGCTGATGATACATCCGGAATATGCCTTGTGCCATTTCATTACATTCTCCCTTTACACTTTAGAAGAAAAGTTATGTGCCAATAGGAGAACGAGTTCTACCGGAAGCTTACTACTTGTGAACGGGAAGCATACTACATAGCTAACGTCATTCCAGTCACTCGGTTAGGAAGAAGTTGCCTCAACAATACCTTCTGCATTTAAAGCAATATATGTTCTGTAATTTTATGTTATTTAAGGAAAACACGTAAATGAATCCATCCATCCAACTGCCTCTAGTTTTTTTACCCACGTTACAGTCAATGAAAAATCAAATCCTCCAACAGGGATTCCGTTCATTAGGACCACCATTTGGAAAACTATGGGCCAAATTTACTTGAATCCAATCCCAGAAAAGGCGGAAATATTTACTACATTAAATAGATGTCTCGAAAACTTGTATTGTGAATAAAACCTTTCATACGATCTATTTTGGTATGAAATTGTGGTTTGATAGGCTAATCCCTAATGCAGGAAATGGAACTGTTGTTTCCTTATAGTCCACTTTGTGTGATACAACCGAAAAAATAGTAGGCAAACAAAAGAATCTGACATACAGTTTTCAAGCATGTTCACAAATTGCTGAGTATTTCAGTCTCCAACATAGTATCAGTGTCTCTTTCAATTAAGGAGTACATGTCAAACGTGTTACGTTATAGAAGACAAATGTTCACTTACTAAGATTATTGTTATCGGTAATACTTCATACTACGATTCAATGGCGTACACAAATGTTTCGTAACTAAATGTTACTTTAAGTAATTAATAAAATTATCATAGTTATTTACTTCTTTGATAAAACCAATCACTTAAGACTGAAAAGTAATAATAAAACCGCTGCACTAATTAATAAAATGATCAAAGGAATGTGTAAAGCCCAGCGAAAATGTTGGTGACGTTAAGATCGTACCACACATTCTTGCACACGTTAAGACGTAAATGATTGCCATAACAAAAGCGTACAACAGTGTACAACATTTCTAATTTCCAATGATTCCAATTAACCTAACATCCACACATACTGTAATCACGGCGTCGTCGTTGTTTGGCTACGTATGGTAGTAGGAAGGCCAAAAATGCAGTTGTCTGTAGATCTGTGCTATGGTGTAGCCAACAGCAAAAATTAGTTAAAAAGTGTAATACATTTAATAAACTGAAAACACACTGTAAAAATGTGCACAAAATGTTATGAAATGTCAAAATCAATCCAAAATTAAAGAATGATTGGCTAAATTAACTTGAGAAACAAATCATATATTTCAAACATGCTTCAAAATATTGGTAGGTTGCAAAATTTTACCAGATGTTTGACACACTGTAAATCGCCAACAGATGCTGCGGGCAACTTCTTGACCGAGCGAGGTGGCGCAGTGGTTAGACACTGGACTCGAATTCGGGAGGACGACGGTTCAATCCCGCGTCCGGCCATCCTGGTTTAGGTTTTCCGTGATTTCCCTAAATCGCTCCAGGCAAATGCCGGGATGGTTCCTTTCAAAGGGCACGGCCGACTTCCTTCCACGTCCTTCCCTAATCCGATGAGACCGATGACCTCGCTGTCTGGTCTCCTTCCCCAAAACAACCAACCAACCAACGAACTTCTTGTGAGCACTTCATGAACTCGCCTAAAATGTGATGCATAGGGCATACAGACGGTCGGTCGCCTCTAGTACTCTGTACTGTTGAGCCCTCTTCTCAGAGGAGTAAACCTATGATCACAGGCGTGAGTCCCAAGTGTTAACCCGTTAACAGGATGTTACTCCACCTCTTCAACCGGAATGAACTATGCCACGGCTGAATTGCAATGAGTCCGATTGCGTCTGACATGCTGATGTATATCGATCCACGACCGTTAGGTTTTCTCATTCAACTCCCCAGCTATTGCGTCGTTGCTTCTCACTGTGATCTGAAATATTTGTGGTTTATCGACAATGAAAAATTATCGTTGCTATCAGTCCAGATTTATTTGGTATCGGCATCAAACGAAAACAAATATAAAACTAGTGCACTAACAAATCTGCAGTCAAATGGCGGAAATTTCTTTCACACTAACAGTTGCCAAATGATTTTCCGATAGATACGGAAGATATGGTGGACAATCATTTGTAAAATACATTATAACAACTGATTTGTTACTGACTGCGGTTATTAAGTACAATTTTTGAAGAAGAAACATTGCGTTGGTTATGTAATGGATGGAGGAGACTGATTACCTACGGGCTCCGAAGTTCGGATCTGCAATGCGGCTCATTATCCGACCTCGGGGAGCCCATTTCTCTGCGCTCTCACAGTATCAGATCTAGACTAATTATCTCGAACATTTCTGCTAACCGGCTTTATCTACTTTCGGCCAGAAAAGTGGCTCCTCTAACGAGCGGGCTCTGTACGGCGTGAGGTGTCGGGATGCAACCTGCCGCCTAATGACTGAACGCGGGAAACCGGGGTGGGGGGGGGGGGGGGGGGGGGCGCGGGTTGCAGCGCCGCTGTTTGCAGGCGCCGGCTAATCCGATACAATTAGGCCCGGCGCTTAATGGGATAGGGCTGGGATTAACGTGCGAGCAGCGGCGCTCCCGCCGCTATTTCCGGAACAGCCGGTCCCGTGGCGAATTCCGACCAGTCTCTGGATTTTCGAACCGACAGGGGAGCGCGGCCACTTTCAGCGCGGGCCATTGGTAGGCGGAATCTGAAACGGCGCCGTTGGTAACATTCGTAAGACATAAACTTTGTTCTCTGGTCAATTTTTTTTATTCTTTATGGTCAACAGAACTTTGAATTTCGTCTTATCTTAAACTAATCTTCTCATGTGTAGATCCAGCGAACTATTGGCTGTGGGTTGAAAAAACAATCCTACTGGCCGTTTAACACGTTTAACACGGCCACCTTCACTGCATTTTGCTCCATCTACTTGTTTATGGTCAACGAGGCCGTCGATACCGTTGTTTTCTATTTTTATATATGCCTAAATTTTACCCCTCTAGTGCTCCTTCTAGTACCAAGATTCTGATTTCTAGATTCTAAGAAAAATCGAAGAAGACTGGCTTAAACTTACCATTCTATAAAATCGAGTAGGACATGAATTTAAACAGAAAATGGTGATTTCTGGATGTAATGATTCCTAGTATCAGATTATGAGAATGGCAACGGAAAGTAAAGTAATTTCTGTCCTGTCCTATAGTTACGAAATTCCTCTCGACTATTACAGTACGTTTCCCAGTTACACTTTTTATAAGTACATAAATCCGTCAGTAATATCATATTTGAGATTCTTCTTACTATACCTAGGACAGAAGTTTCTCCCCTGAGACTGGGCTGGGCCTAACGTTTGAAGCAAGTTTTAGAGGTCTCAATGGTGAATATTTTTTAGAAAAATTAGGAATCGTTTATTCACACCATTCCACCACATTCTCCCAAACTCCAAACGTAGTATTTTTTTGGATTTTCCCTCCAGGATGTGTAATATTTTGTCGCAGCAAACAGCTATTTACTAAATGTTTCGTTTCCAGCAGCCATATCTTCCTTGCTTCATGCCCTACATAACCTGGTTTTGTAACATTCAGCCGTCCGTCAATGCTTTGATGATTTAAAAGTTATTATTTTTTTATTTACTCCTGAATACTCTGTGTTGTTGGGGCCATGTAGTGCCATAAACATTTAGAATCTTTTAAGGGGAGCCGGAGGTGCCTATGCTGTCCATGTTAAAATCACTAAGTTTGAGGAACATTTAAGAATAAACTACCAAATAGAAAAATTTGAATTTTTTTTACGTATAGAGTGGTTTAGTATTGCAGTTATGACAGAGGGATTTTGGAGTATCTTTTCCAGTTCCCTTCCAATTATTTTTTTTTTATTAATGACCCAATTTTTTTTACAAATAATTGCTTTATAATTAAACTGAAATGAAACTGCTGAACATATTGCCAAATGACTGTATTACAATGTAAGGTTGACCACTAGGAGTTCTGTATGAAAATTTCATCTCTCTAGCTTGAGTGGATTTTGAGAAAATGTTCCTTATATTCGAAAAATTCTAATTTACGGGAAATGGCTATCAAAGTTTCTCAATACATTCCTGCACTATAGGATGGATTATCAGAGTCTTCTTCTTCATCCTCCAAAAGCTTCCTCTTCTGTCTTCTTTTCTGGCCTATTGTTCCATCATACTTGATATGCCTTTCTCTTCTTTCTGCTCCTCTTATCCTTTCTCTGTCAATATTTCTTAGTGCTCGTACAGTGTTCACCCCAGCTGTAAATCCTAATGCCTTCAGAACTTCACACTTCACACTGTTCCCTTGGTTGTAGCTTGCTATTGCATCATAAATGACAAAGTGCAGTGTTTTTATGCTTACAAACACCCTTTTAGGAATCACTTTCGAAATCAAATTGTTTACGCTCTCATTAGGATTCTGCGTCTTTCTGTGTAGACATTTGTGTAACAATTCTGGTTGTGCTAAGTCATGAAAAATGGGTTTTATTGCATTTATCACAGCTGCTGGCAAACCATGTTTGTGATCATAGTCCTTTTTTGCATTATATTTGCACCAGGAATCTTTTGGGCACAGGCTGTGTTGAGGGTATTCATTGGAAGAGGCAGTATGAAGGAACAATGCCCACACTGCTTTTCGCATGTCACTAACATTACTAGTATTTTGCCTTATAGCATACCCATAGTATCTCTGTAGACGTTCAATCACCTCATCAGTAAGCCTGCCTCTCCCTTCTATTGTCTTTCCATCACTGAGCTTACTTGAAACCAAACTTTGTTTGAGCCTTCGAAGCCGTGCACCCATATGCTTTTGCACATGCCCAATGCATTCCAACTTTTTAACTACAAATTCATTTCCATATGGATTCAGTTCCTCTATAGTCTTGAAACCTTTGGAGTCACCACCCCCAAGGTAGTATTTGTACCTAACGTTGTATCTGGGAACTGAACGTTCAAAAATTTGTTTCACTCCATCCACTTCCATTGCTCCACTTGATCCACTAAAATTTGCCTCACAGGTTCCGCTGTGCTCTCCTTTGATTTTATTTTTGCACCTACAATGTTTTGATAATATTGCAACATCTATCACTTTTGCACTATCACCACAAGTAGCAGTTACAACCCCATTCAGGTATTTATAACCCCTCTTTTGCCAGGAACCATCTAATGCCACTACCAAATCCCTAGAACCACCGTTCATTTCTACAGATTCCTCCACTGCTTCCTTCATGGTTTTCAAAGCTACATCTTCAACAGAGGATCCTACCAGTTCACAATAGTACCCAAATTTGCTTGGAGGCGATGGCAAGTTCATAATACCACAAAACAGTTTACCAGCAGCAGACCATTTTCCAATGGATCGAAGACCATACACAAGTCGAACATTCACATCAAACACTCTAGATCGTCCATTTTCACCAAAGAGACTGGCATGTGAATTGTAGAAAGTCACTTGATACTTGCAACATGCACAGATTATCTTCATCTCACAAGCTAAACCAAAGTGCTTTGTTATCTCTAGTCCCACTCCTACACTTGAACACATTTTGCACAGAACACTTTCTTTCAGCACAGAAGAAAAACATCCAATATTCACTACTTCGTTAATATCATCACTGTCACTAACATATTCACGAAATCTGTCACTTCCACCAGTCAGCTTCTTGCTAGAAGATGTCACAGGGCTATGGCCGGCCATGTGTTGCTTAGCAGAAGAACGCACTGTTTCAGTAATTGTAGTATCGCAGCTTGGTATTAGTGTTAATTTTCTTCTCCCTACGTTCTTCCTCTTCTTATATACACGGTTACTAAAACGTGGCATCATAACCAGAACAACGCTTTACACAAGAATTATAATACTACCAACAACAGGCGCAACAATGAACTAATTCGAAACGGTAAACAGCAAAGAGACAATGTTCCGCGCTCTTAGCGCTTCATTTGTCACAGAAAACAATGTAGCCAACCCTTGCACACTCGCTGTATGCGTAACATAAGGCGCTGTATGTGTAACAGGCCGAGAAAATCCCAAGCAGTTCGCCAGGAAGTCACGAGAAGGTGTTAGATGCATTCAGCGGCCGCCCATTTCCTCTGCAGGCGTGGGGCAAAATGGTAATAACTCCACTTCTAGGGCGAGTAGAACAATAATTCAAAGTTTACATTAAAGAGGAATGTTCCAATTAATTTTCGGTAGCAAAAAAAAATCGTAATTTTTTGGATTTGACCACCTCCGTCTCCACTTAAGTGTATGAGGAACAGAAAAATCAGCGACGAGATTGTTATAGCATCATTCATTGCTTGAAACCCAACAGTTAAAGGGATGTAGCTGCTTAAAAACGGCGATCAGAAATTATTTAGAAGATAACTCAGCTGTAGTTAAGGAAAGGACCTGCGACTCAAATTCAGCAGTGTAATAGGCAGTCTAAGGCGCTGCAGTCATGGACTATGAGGCTGGTCCCGGCGGAGGTTCGAGTACTCCCTCGGGCAGGAGTGCGTGTGTTTGTCCTCAGGATAATTTAGGTTAAGTAGTGTCTAAGCTTAGTGACTGATGACCTTAGAAGTTAAGTCCCATAAGATTTCACACGCATATGAACATTTTGTTATAGGCACCTTGGTAGGTACATTTGTGCGGCGTAAAATTGCGAGGGATAGGAAGGACTGGTCACATCTCAACGAGAAAATCAGAAAACCTACAGCAATGGCAACGTGTGGGAAACTTGTCAGAACGTTGCTCCACAGTGAAATTACGCGACTTCATATGCGGAATTTTCCCAAACACTACGCTTTCAAATGTTCAAGCATTATTCGTAAAGCAATTGCTAAAAAAGAAAAGAGTTAACATTATGCACATGGAGCAGAATACTCATTGCCAAATTTCAAAAAATCTACAATAAGCGTAAGGATATAGTGTCTTGAAAGGAGGAAATAAGGTGATCACTTAAAGTAGTTAATGACTTTTGATAATTGGGTACCAAATAAATGATGTTGACAAAAATAGAGAAGATACAAAAGGTAGAGTGGCAACCGTAAGGAAAGCGTTTTTGACGAAGAGAAAATTAGATTTAAGTCTTAGAAAGTCTTTTTCGAAAATATTTGTGTGGAAGGCAGCTATGTATGGAAGTGGAACATTGACGATGAACAGAGAAAATTAGATTTAAGTCTTAGAAAGTCTTTTTCGAAAATATTTGTGTGGAAGGCAGCTATGTATGGAAGTGGAACATTGACGATGAACAGTTTAGACAATAAGAGAATAAAAGCTTTTGAAATATGGTACTACAGAATAATACTGAAAATTAGATGGGTAGATCACATAGCGAATCAGAGGTACTGAATGGAACTGGGGAGAAAAAAGTTGTGGTGTAACCTGACAAGAAGAAGGGGTCGGCTGGTAGGGCACTTCGTGAGTCATCAAAGGATCGCAAATTTAGTACTGTAGGAAAATATGTGTATGGGAGGGGGTGGGGGAAGGAGGGGTGGGCGTGGGGTAAAAATCGAAGAGGGAGACCAAGAGATAAATACAGTAAGCAGATTAATAAGAATGTAAGTTGCAGTAGTTATTCAGAGATGAAGGAGTTTGCACAGGACAGAATAGCATGGGGAGACGCATCAGACCAGTCTCCAGAGTGAAGACCATAAAAATAACAGCAAATGTAGCGATAGCAATGAGAATAGCTTTTAATGAAGCAAGCATTAAAGATCTTAACTGCCGAGTTGCCAAAAGACCTGTTTTCGTCGTAAACAATAACAGTCACTGATTGAAAGTTATGTCGACATATTGTCATTGGTTATCAGGGCACCAAGATGCATACTGATAAAATAAAGTTTTAAACACAGTTTAGACTGTTGTATGCATGAAAAATAGGCCGATATTGATGTTAAATATGCTTTACGACTGACCGCCTGGAGCGATGTAGAATTTGGAAGATTCTATATGTAAGTTGGCAGAGTATTCACCTAATAAAACGTTGTTGTGCTGGAACAACACTGCAATACGTTTCCTACTCTTCAGGAAAAGTTCCCGTGTAGAAGATTTGTCTGAACGGTGCTTCAGGACTAAAGTGTCATGCTGTTAACAAAACGAGAAGACAACATCAGGTAAATTTTCCGGAATCTTGCACTCTGCAGTACTCTATATTATTATTCGAAAGGCAATGACTCGTAACGGACTGGGTTAATGGAAGAGCAAAGATACGAATCAAATGTCGCACTCAATTATATACACTTTAGGCAGCGGAGAAAATCGCAGAAATTCTCGAAAGACTCCAAGTGGAAGAAGCTACCAAGAAAAGCGTTCTACACCTCGGAGAGCATTAATCTTAAAAATAAGGGGGACCAAGTTCCGAAACGACACTAGCAAAATATTACTGCCTCCAACATACATCTCGCATAGTGAGGACCGTAGGAAAATTAAGGAAATCCGTGCGTGTGTGGGAACGTACCAACCATCATTCTTCTTGCTTAAAGGCCGTGAATGAATTAGGAAAGGCGGTAAAAACATCTAATTCACAATGTGCATTCCTCCATCCATCGTACGGTATTTTCCAAAGCGCAAATGGAGGTACGGCTGGCCCGAACGTCGTCTCTATTTTTATATGGCCTGAAGCCAATAGTGCGACTTACAGAAAATTGCGAAGTTTTCTTCCTGGTCTTCTGTACATTTCCTTACTCACCGTGCAGTAATACCTACCACATTTGTTCTGCTATGGATACGAACAAATCCAGCAAGTTTTGGCATAATTTAAAATTTATTATATGTGTAACTTACTGGAGCGTTTATTGATACATAGTAAGTCTTCGGTACCTGTGACATTGGTGCTGCGGCGTCAGTCAGTTGTTGGAATAAATGCAGTGTTAAGAGTACTGCGTATGACGCTGCTCGGAATTTAATCTTCGAGACTTACCAAGTACAGGCCGAGAAATATTGTAGGAACTCATGTGCTACACGGACATTATCTTATTTATTAGATGTCATGAAACTGATTTTTAAGAAATGTTATTATTACAATGTGTTTGGCCTTCAAGTTATGGTACGATAGAGTTGATTAACACATTAGGTTGCGGGCTCTCAAGTACTAATACCAAGATGAGAGGGTACTGTGTCCAGAATGTACCATTTTTGGGGGCGACGTTTTGCACCCTAAGAAATATTTTGCTCCTCGTAACGACTATCAGGTAATAATAAAAAATAGAATGTGATATTTCGAGTCACATGAAGGCCTCATCCTCTCCACGAGGTTTAGTGAGCATCCATCTCTTCGTCTGCGAGCTCCAGAGAATTGCTGCATGAGCGTAGGCCTTTGGTCTCACGGGTCACTCTGCCATAATGGATATGGAAAATGGCCAGTGGATAAATACATGAAAACATTCATTTTAAAAAATTTTCCAGTGGGCAAGATTGCATAAATTCGTCTCTAGTTTTGGCAACCGGTTCCGACCGATATAACTGTCATCTTCCATTCTTCAAAATATTTTTGTTACAGAACGTATTCATTGTGAGTTAGAACATTTTGTCAGTAAAGTGGATGAAGTATAGTACATTACACAACAGTTTGGCAGAAATAAAACACTTACAGTTAAAAAAGTACCTTGTGGACATGAATACTAAAACTTTTGCTTCGGTTTCTATCTATATCACCCGCCTGAATAGCCGCGCGCATTAGCAAGCCGCTTCCGGGATTCAGAGAGGTGCGAGCGAATCCGCTGGGCGGAAGAACGATGAGAGCCGGTGTGCTGGTCAGCCTAGATGTGATTTATAGGCGGTTTCCCACATCCAAATAGGTGAATAACGGACTATTAACCACGCCCCGCTTCTGTTACACTATTCGCAAGTATTTCAAATATGTTCTTACTCATTCTCATATGATAATATTAGACGGCCGGCCGGTGTGGCCGAGCGGTTCTAGGCTCTTCAGTCTGGAGCCGCGCGACCGCTACGGTCGCAGGTTCGAATCCTGCCTCGGGCATGGATGTGTGTGATGTCCTTAGGTTAGTTAGGTTTAAGTAGTTCTAAGTTCTAGGGGACTGATGACCTCAGATGTTAAGTCCCATAGTGCTCAGAACCATTTGAACCATTTGATAATATTAGACGCAGACAGTGTACAAATATTCTGTCCCGGGATGGAACGGGTGGCGTCAGAACGGGAACCCGGCCACTCTCTGCTACTAACATTCCTAGATCCATACAACACGCCAAGCCCGTGAAGAAACGGGGTGGGGCCATGTAAGAGAACTTTGGCTTATATTCAAAATACTGACTGGTGTGAAACTATTGGGTTGCAGCACAATTTGGTAGCGTTTTTGTTTTGCATGCTGGTATTCCGGTTTCTATGGGTTTATTTACCCATACTCATTTTTTATTTGCAGTCCGCTGTTGCTATTTGAGCTTACGTATTGCCATTTTGTCATATGAAGATAGTGAGTGGAACTGTGAACGTTAGGAAATGGAGAGTTAAGAGGACAAACCGTAACATTTCAGACCTGTTCTTCTGTTTTAGTTCAGTGTAGGGGTGAGAGCAGCGATGGCAGCCAGAAATATTTGTCATAAGACAGACCACGACTAGAAAATGGTTTTCCCACTTTAAGGAAGATCGTTTGACATTAGTGACTCTCCACGTTCAGGAAGACCTACAGCGTATGATGAAAATCATTTAAACTCATTAATCCACAATTATCCTCGTGAGTGTACTCGAGAACTGCGAAATTTGATTTCATTGTCGTGCGACATTTTGATGCGATGCTGAAGGTTCAGAAATAGAGTTTATGGGTACTGCATGTTGTAAGGCAAAATCACAAAATCAGCGTGTGGCCATATGTGCATCTCTGCTTGCTCGTCATAAATTGGATCATGAACAACACCGACGTTACTGGTGACGAAAAATAACGTCTTAATGTTAACCAAAGGGAAAAAAGGAATGGTTGAGCGCAAACAAAGTAGCAACCTCCTGTACAGAGACCACTGAAATTTAACATAGGTAATGTCATTCATCTGATGGAACAGCATTGGTGGTGTACGACGAATTGCTTCCCCGAGGTGTAATACCAGTGATGCACATTTCTTGTCAGCAAATGCGTCGTATTGCAGACTCAATTGAAGAACAACGACCGAGAATACTGTGTGAAGCCCGCCCGCGTTCTGCTAGACTGACAAAAAGCACTGTACAAGAGTTCGAATGGGAGGCCATTCCGGGCCCAACTTATTCACCTGATCATGCGCCCTCAGATTTTCACCATTTCCGGCAACCTTCAAGTAACTTCCTTCCCAGATGAAAATGCGCTCGGAACGTGGTTCGACGGGATCTTCGCCTCAAAACCACGTAATTTCTACAGTCACATAATAGAAAAGTTACCCCAGTGTAATAGTGAAGGAGAGTATATTATTGATAACTAAATTCTGTGTTTCTTGTATCTTGTGTTTATTTAACTCACGGAAAAATGCTACGAACTTATGCACCAACCTAATATTTATAGTAGTCATAACTAGTTTGACTTATACGGCGGTTGCAATACTATCAGTAATGTAAAGTAATTACATTAATTAGGGAGATACTGGTATGTACTTCCCTCTTTAAATGTGACTACCGTATCGTATTTCTAAGTGAAACGTATTCAAAGGCCGATTACTAATTTCGACGTAGTTGCGATATTTGAAACTTTAGGGTTTATCTGTTTTGAATATGAAAGAGATCTCTCACTTACGATCGTGATTTCATACTCAAATAACGAAATACGTCACATCGAATAAAGCGCAGACAGGGCGCAGAACCACCCACGATACCGATATAGAAAGGGCACAGAAGAAATACGGCTTTCATTCTGTCTCTGTTATTGAAGAAAGTCCAGTACTGGTTCATCTAAAAAATAAATATCTTTCACGAAGAGACAGAAGCTCAGAAGCTAGTTAAGCTACTTCGTGACGGACAAAGCAGGATCAACGTGAAGGGAACAGTTACGTTGTAAGTACTGTAGAAAGATATCCTAACAGACGGAGTCCAAGAATAATGACTAGTTAGCGAAAGGACAAAATGCTGTTGGAGATACACCAGAATACTACGCAGATCGGAAGGTACAGCCTTAAATCGGTCAGGCCGGTCGGAGTGGCCATGCAGTTCTAGGCGCTACAGTCTGGAACCGAGCGACCGCTACGGTCGCAGGTTCGAATCCTGCCTCGGACATGGATGTGTGTGATGTCCTTAGATTAGCTAAGTTAAATTAGTTCTAAGTTCTAGGCGACTGATGAATTCAGAAGTTAAGTCGCATAGTGCTCAGAGCCATTGAACCATTTGAACATTAAATCGGTCAGAGCGAACGAAATAGATATTCTGGCAGCTGTCGGTCGTAATCCACGTGTTAGCTGAAAAGCGAGTGCCTCTGAAACAAGTTAGCCGAGCGCTGTTAGCATTCTGTGCGCAAACAGATTCCATCCGCATCATGCATCCCTTCATCAGGACATCAATCAGTTGTATAACAGAAGACGTATAAATTCTGTCGCTTGGTTCTCAAGCGGCATCGGGACTTCAGATTCTTTCTTGTATACGTTGTCTTTACTGATGAAGCTACCGTTGCATATCGTGGAAAGGTAAATATAAGAAACTGTGCTTTCTGGGCCGCTGAAATTCCATACTGGCTAAGGCAGACTAAACGTCTATCGGAACGAGTGCGAACGTACGTTGCGAAATTACTGGAGATTGCGTAACTTTTCCTTAATCTCAGTACCACTTGAACTATGTAAATGTTTGTAGCAGCAGCACGATTGTTGCGCTGAACTCTTCTCGCTTACAGGTAGAAAAGAGCTCAGCCAGATAGTGAAGGTCGTGTGGGTGAAACCAGTTATGGAATGTATTCCCCTGTTATGACGCTATTGGAATTTTTCTCTGGAGTAAATTCAAAGATGAACACTATGGATAAGTTCCGACCATCAAAGTGGATTTAAAACATCATATTGTTATATTGTGTGCACTGATATCGAAGGAATCTCTTCAGTCGGTCCAGAAGTCCTTGTACCAGCGGTTGAAAACGTCTATTACAACAGATGGTGGTCGTTTAGGACATTTGACACCACTGCGACAGAAATTTTGTGCTTGAGTGACAAAATATTCAGCCTCCATCGTTATCGTAAAACATACATAATTCGTGTGTAACAGCAAATAAATAAACACTTTAACACGACGGTAGCAAGGGAAAAATCACCTCAACACCAAAAAACCACAAGCTGTAAAATATATGAATAGCGTCATGTAAGAAAAAAAGTAAACTAAAACGCACACTGAATATAGCACATAAATTGCTGAAACATGTCTGATTAAAATAAAAATATAGGACGGTGTCCTGCGTAAGGCTGATTTCTTTGCAGTTTATCTTAGCAAGCACAGAAATAAGCAGAGCTGCAAAATCCAAAATAAGATCAGTACAATATATAATTTGTTAATTTTACGATCGCCCTTTTAGCAGTGAGTCGTAGCAATAATATCTACACGAATATAGGAACTCAATCACCTGCACCATTTATAAAATGAATTGATACTGCTACTGAGTTAATTACTCCCTTTCAGAAACTAAATGAAGATACGCATGGAACAGATGAATTTCATGACCTATTTGCCTCTCTCCATCCACAGTTCCACACCAATTTCACGACTGTGAGTACGTCAATCGCCATAAGGCAATCGCACAGACTATATTACAAGTCTCCCCGTACAACCGTCATATTCGAATCCACTGTAGTGCTTACTGCTTCTGCTGCACGTAAGATGTGTTCTGTGGTATGATATGAATGAAATTATTTGCTGCATTAACTTAGACGAGATTTCACTGTAATAGTGGACTGCAGTTAACTAGAAAGGAGGAGAAGAAAAAATATTTGGGGACTTGAAGTGGGAAAATAATGAGAAGGAAACCAGATTTGTAGGATTTTCCAAACAGCAAAGTTCTGTCACTGAAAACAATTGGTTTAAGGATCATGATAAAGGGTTCTGTAAATATAAGAGAAATTAGGACATTAGATAATTTCAGATGTACTACACTACATAGTCAAAAGTATCCGGACATCTGGGTGAGAATGACTTACAAGTTCGTGACACCCTCCATCGGCAATGTTGGAATTCGGTATGCTGTTGGCCCACCCTTAGCCTTGATGATAGCTTCCACTCTCGCAGGCATACGTTCGATCGGGTGCTGGAATGTTTGTTGGGGAATCGCAGTCCATTCTTCACAGAGTGCTGCACTGAGGAGAGGTAACGATATCGGTCGGTGAAGACGGCGAAGACGGCGTTCCAAACTATCCCAAAGGTGGTGTATAGGATTCAGGTCGGGACTCTGTGCTAGCCAGTCCATTACAGGGACGTTATTATCGTGTGACCGCCTTAGGCCGTGGATTAAGAAGTGGTGCTCGATCATTGAAAGGTGGCTACACTGAGCCACAGCGCCAGAGATTGCGCCAAAGAGTATTATTCAGCCGCCTCCACAGTGCCTGTCGAGGACGTCAGTGCTTGTTAAGAACTCGTAGCTGAGAGTGCTTGTGGAGATGTGCTAGCAAAGAGTGCTTGCTGAGATGTGATACTGAAGAGTTCTTGTTGACATGTGGTAGTAGCAAGTCGGTGTGGAGATATTGTAATGATTAGAGTGCTTTTCATCAATATAAATTAGGGTAACAAACTACTTTTCTTTTTTTCTCATTATTTCAATGTTCTGAATAATGCGTCATTACAGGTTCAGTCAACAAAGCATCTGGCGTGTGTTCTTGTATTAGAGTGTAATTCTGGTTTTCTTGCGCAATTATAGTATTTCTAATTTTCTTTTATCACGTCAGTACAATTGGTACTTAAAAATTCTTGTCTTGTTGAAGAAGAACCGTGCCAGATGTGCGCTGAGTCATACTTCCACATACAGAACAGTTATACTTGTGCTTTGGTTTCGTAGGTTTCATAGTTGCTGGGGACTTAATTAATTAATTGTGTTAACGAAAATTTTCTTTCATTCTTTTTTGTTATTCTATGCAGTCAGATTGCGTACAAATACTAGTCAGGGCCAACCGTTTACGAGACACAGCGTAATCGGACATACAGCTACTAAAAATATTTGCATTGTATTTAATTAAGTCCCCATGCACGTGGCGACCGCTGCTTCGGATCGTCCCTTGGAATTCTTCTGATTGTAAAAATAGTAGACAGTAGTATTGTTGTAGTAATTTGTAGTTTAGTAATTGTAGTCTATTCTGCATGTGTAGATTTGGTAATTGGCATTCTTCTAATGGTATTTTTCAAAATTTAAATTTGTTGTCTTGTCTACGTGTTTGACAATTTAGTGCAGTTATTTCAACTGTTCCTTAATCGTGTTTGAGGAAACATTTCGTGTGAATCGTATTGTTGGAGATAAAGTGTCATTGTGTGCAATTTTCATATAGTGACGAGTTTTGTATATTTTGTAAATGATTACGCGATCAATGAAAAAGGCAAAAATGATGAATAGTGAGAATGACGAAATTGTTAACATGGCGAGCTCGCCAACACAGGAGAACAGTGTGATGAATAATGAAGTGGAAAACAATGTAATAAGTCGGGGAAATAGTCCGGAACCATTTCAAAATTTTTCTCAATCAGAAAATTCACAGAATCCGAGATTAACGACAGAAGATTCTGGAATAGTATCGAACACAGATAGCCTTATGGCTATGCAGAAGGAAGTTAGTTTTGCGGGAAATGTTAGGGGCGAAAAGAATTCTGCACCATTTAATATGGAGCAGTTGATAGGTGCAATATTAAATTTGGGATCTCGGTTAGACTTACAAATGGGAACAATGTAGCATTTACGATCTGAATTAGAAACACGGATGGGAACAATGGAAACTCGGTTAGGATCTGAATTTAAAACAGAGATGGGAACTTTGGGATCTGAATTAAAAACAGTGGCAACACGTTTAGATACAGAGATGGAAACAATGGAAACACGGTTAGACTCACGAATAGGGACATGCTTCAAAAACATGAAAGATGAATTAAAGAATGAAATCAGAGAAGAAGTACAACGGATTTTGAATTCTCACAATAATAGATTAATTGCAGTAGAGATTAGACAAAGGGAACAGGATAGAGAACAGGAAGAAAGAGATCGCTTGATAGTACAGAAATTTTCAGAGTTAAATTTACAACGTGCAAAAGATAAGGAAGAGATATTTGAGAGAATCGAGGAATCCGTACCGAATGACAGATTAAATAACCTAACACGACAATATGAACAGTTAACTACTGAATGTGTTAATACTGAATCCCGAGTCGCGACACTTACGGAAGACGTAAATAAACAGAAAGAAAAAATAGATGACTTATCGGAAAGAGTTGAGGAGATTTCAGATAAATTGACAAGTCTTAGTTTACATGGGGACAGAGATTCAGATGATACAGCACCATTGCAATTTGCAGAAACCGAAGAGTATCAGAACATAAATAAGCATGTTGAAAATCAGGGAAAATTTAATGAACGCGTTAAAAGGGAAGTTGAGGCATTACGAAAGCAAGTCAAACAGATCGAAGGCGAAATTGCAGGAAAAGACAGCAAAAGAAATTTGGAATCACAGATAGCAGAGGGGTTTGAAGAAAATAATTTGTTTCATTTTCGGGATGCAACAAGAGAGCGCCTGGCGCGCGAAGTTGACAATAATCGACTTTGGGACTGGGACAGACGCGGTAGGTCTTTGTCGCCACGAGGAGAAAACTTTGACTATAAACACTTTTTGACTGTTCGGAAATTTAAGATCTTCCGCAATTCTAAGAATGACATACATCCATGTTCATGGTTAGATCAATTTATGTACGCACTCCCACCAAATTGGCCACTAAGCCACAAACTGGAATTTATGTGTGGATATCTAGAAAACGAACCGGCGACGCGGATGCGCGTACTCATTAGAGATTGTAATAATCTGAATGATTGTTATCATGCATTTCTATCGGCATATTGGTCCGAAAACACGCAAGACAGAGTCAAGCATAGTCTGATTATGCAGCGTAATTTTAAACAGTCTGAGTTCCGCACGCCGGCAGAATACTTTGAAGACATGATTCGAAAGAATCAGTTCCTGTCCAGCCCTTATAGCCCGACTGAATTAATTCGCATTTGTTTAACTAAGCTGCCACAATCCATAAGAGAAATTGCTTTAGCCGGAAGATGTAAAGACGACATTGAGACTTTTAAGACTTTGTTGCAAGAACTTGAGTATGACAACGACGACGGGACTTCTTGTAACTTTTTCAGTAACAGTAATTACAATATATTGTCAGAGAAAAGGGATAGTGATCGGAACGGGCGTTATATGGGTAACTTTGAGAATGACAGACGTAACAGACAGGACAATAGATACCAGCCTTATGACAATAACAGACATTCTAACAGAAATTACACAGACAATTATAATAATTGTAATTCCTACCGGAATGATCAATCATACGGAAACAGTAATCGGTATCATCAAGACAGAAATTATTCATACAATAATAGAAATTCTTACCACAGAAATAACCAGGGTAGTAGATACAACAATAATTTCAGAAGTGACAGTAGAAATTACACAAGAAGTAGTTATGGAGACAGACAGGAAAACAGAAATTTTAATAACAGACACAACCAAGAATTAGCATCTAACAGACAGGAGGGACCTAATTGGCATCCTCCACGTGACAGAACTTCAGAGAGACAAGTGCAAATAGTAGAAATTGATCCGCGAAATGACGTGAATAATCAAAGACGTGACGTAAACAATCGACAATAACTTGTAGCTTCGGCTTCTGGCAGCAATATAGACGGTTCAGAAAGTAATGACACTACGACTTTACACTACGTACGCCTGGAAGACATGAGAGACATTTTGCTAGACGAAAAGGAAAATAATGTAGACACGTTTTTACATCCTGTTATTGAAGTATGTGTGGGTAAGAATAAGTTCACTGCAGTTTTAGATTCTGGGAGCCCACTGAATGTCATTAGTGAATCAGTTTTTCGTATATGTGTAAGAACTATTGCTTGTCCTGTGTTACCTATTTCTAAAACTACAATTCGAGGAGCGATTTCTGGAAAAAGTGTGGAAGTCAAACAACAGACCAACTTAAATTTCATTTGTCAAGGATACGAATTTTCTGCTAATTTTATTATTGTTCCATTACTCAGTACACAAATTATATTAGGTATGGAGTTTCTTAACGCACATAAGGCAATTTTGAACTTTAAAGAAGGAAGTGTGAATTTGATTGTTGCCGGAATGCCGAAAAGTTTGAAATTTTTCGAGTGTTTAACAAGATCTGAGTCAGACACAAAATGTTTAAGGTTTCTTACTTCTGATGTTTTCGTTGAGCATTATGACGACAGTGTGTTTATTCATGACAATGACAATAGATACAGAGACGTGATGGATGATATAATTAATAGCGAAGAATTAATTAATGAAAAGGTTAAGAAAGCTGAAGTGCAAGATGACGTTGCAAGAGAAGAGCTGCACCACATTTTGACTTCACATGCTACAGTGTTTAGTCATCACACGGAACTATACAAGGCTTACAATATTTATTTAAAGTAAAAGAACACACACCATTTCGCGGGAAAACGTACGCTATTCCTTTGGCTTACAGAGACAAGGTTAAGAATGAACTTCAGTACATGTTAGATCAGGGCATTATTGAGCCTGCAGTCAGTCCTTATACTAGCCCATTACACGTTGTTCTTAAAAAGGATGGGTCAATTCGCTTAGTTCTGGATTCCAGACAGATAAATAATATCATCATTCCTGAAACTGACCGTCCACAAAATTTAGATGAACTTCTTCAACATTTTCATGGAATTAAAGTTTTATCCACGATTGATATGCGCGCAAGTTTTTGGCAAATAGAACTCCACCCTGATTGTAGAAAATACACGGCCTTTATAGCCTTTGGTAACTGTTACCAGTTTCGGAAATTACCGTTTGGACTTACTGTATCTTCAGCAGCATTCATTCGTAGCTTAAATGAAATTTTACCTGTTTCTCTTCGTGACAATATTACTTCATATGTTGACGATATTCGTATTGCTAAACATTCTTGGAGTGAGCATAACAGAATTTTGGATTCATTATTACGTATTTTTGCAAGAGTTGGCATTACAGTGAACTTAGAGAAATCTGAATTTGGTCGTTCTCAGGTGAAATTTCTCGGTCACATTATTTCTACAGAAGGTATCCTTCCTGATCCAGAAAAACTAGACGCTATTCGTAATTATGCTGTTCCTACCACAAAACGTGATGTTCGTAGTTTCCTTGGTGTCTGTAGTTTTCTTAGACGCTTTGTTAAACTGGACGATTTGGCCACACCTCGTTTATGTGAACTATCTGGAAAGAAATCTAATTGGTGTTGGGATGAGGAAGGTCAATCAGAATTTGAACAACTTCGTGATGCTTTAGTTGCTGCTCCACCTCTTTCACATCCGGATCTATCTAAAGATTTTTGTTTGGCGACGGACTCATCATACAAGGGCCTAGGTGCACATTTATTTCAAGAGATAGAAGAAAACGGCGTTGTAGTACAGAAGACTATTGCATTTGGAAGTCGTGTTCTCTCTAAATCAGAAAAGAATTATTCGATTACGGAACTTGAAGCTTTGGCTGTTGTTTGGGCTTTCACAAAATTTCGCACATTTTTGTTTGGCAGACATACTAAGGTTTACACCGATCATCGAGCTCTGGAATATCTTATGTCGACAAAATTAACTCATTGCAGATTGTCACGATGGGCGTTGTACCTACAGGAATTTGACTTTAGTATTATTTACATACAGGGTTCTTCAAATATTGTTGCTGATGCTTTGTCACGTGCACCTATGGGTCTGAAACAAAGTGCTGAAGAGGACTGCATAGAAAACAATTATTGTTTGATGTATATTCAAGGTGTTGCGTTTGAGAACTTTATTTCGTCTTCGCTCCAGGACATCGCTATGGAGCAAAATAAGGATCCAATCTGGAAGGACATTAAGGAGAAGTGGAGGAGAAAGGAAAGCGTAGCGATTAGACAGCATTATTTAGTTCGCAATGACATTCTTTTTAAACGAAAATCGGTCGACAACTCTGTTTGGTTAGTTTGTATTCCTGATGAGTTGGTTAACAAGCTGATTTGGTATACGCATTTCAGTTATGCACACTTTGGTCCCAGAAAATGCTTTCATAAATTACGGGAAAATTGCTACTTCAGTAATATGGAGAAACGTATTCGATCTGTTCTGGCCAAATGCAAATTATGTCAAAAGGCTAAGCCGCCAACAATTTCTCACAGAGCACCGTTGTTTCCTATCATTCCAGCGAAATTAAAGGACATGGCTGCAGTCGATTCGTTCGGTCCAGTGGTTCGTTCTACTAACGGTTTTGCGTACATTTTCGTAGCAGTGGAGTTGACATCAAAATATCTGTGTTTTACACCGCTACGCAAAGCAACAGCTCGTTCAGTATCTAATGCTTTCATTAACCATTTTCTTAAAGAAGTTGGTCATGTTGATAAGGTTATATCAGATAATGGATCACAGTTTCGTTCTAAAATTTGGCTTCGTACTCTACGGCGTCGTAAAATTAAACCAATTTTCATTTCACTTTTTCACCCTCAATCTAACGCTTCAGAGAGATGGATGAAGGAAATCAATAAATTGTGTCGTCTTTATTGTCATCAGAATCACAGAACTTGGGATCAGTATCTTCATATTTTTCAAAACATTCTGAATGAACTCCCTAATGATTCAACTTCTTTACCGCCAATACTAATATTAAAAAAAAAGGCACCGACAAATCGCATATCTGAAATCGTTCCTTTTCCGCCTTCACGGAAACTGCGTCATTCTGAAGTTGTCAACCTGGCTCTACAAAATATTGCATCTGCGGCTGCTGGAAGAGAGAAATCAGCTAAGCGTCCTGGTCGTTTAAAAATTTTGTCAGTTGGTCAAAAGGTGTTAATTAAGTCTCACCGTTTGTCGCACAAAGGAAAAGGCTTGTGTCGCAAATTTTTTCTGCTTTATAACGGTCCATATAGAATTCGCAAAATTATTCATGATAACGCTGTCGAAGTAGAAACTCTTAAATCACGACGCTCTAAAGGAATACATCATATATCTAACGTTAAAATTTTTGTGGAATGACATACTTTAGAGAAACTAACAGCTACATGTAAACATTCGGAGAGTACAGGGATACTGCGCTGTGTTTTGGCGGCGGCATATACTCAAAGCAACAGTCAAGTCTGCGCGCCGCACAAGGCAGTCGTTGACCGCACGCAATTACTTCCTACGTCACGCGCAGCGCTCAGTGCGAATGCACTGACAGCCGTAAACAAATACACAGTTTAATTTCTCCGATTAAATTCAGTATAAAGCTATAGTGACTTGATGAATTATGTTATTAACATTCAGTATTTTTCAGGATACGGTTCTATAAAATATTTAAGAACTTCAGGTAAATTCTGTGTGTCTCCGACGTTAAGACGACTTGCTATCGAGGAAATTTCAGAAAGAATGTAATTTCCAAGAAGAAACTAATAAACTAAAAAGGTAACTATTAATTGAGTTTATTTTTCAGGTAACATATTTCCACTTAGGTACGTACTTTAGACGTAATCTGCTGCTCGCGATTACGTGATTCATACTTTGTGCTAAATTTTATGTTCTATGAATTTACTTGTGAAGCGACGTGCTTGCGTACATTTGCTGATTTTTGTCAATGTTTTATTAATGAACAGGGTTGTTATTTGTATATATTATGCATCGCTTGGCTGCGCTGCTTATTCACTGATGTCATATTTTTCTATTATGTGCCTGCTGTGCTTATTTATTTAAATTATAATTGTAACCTGATTAATTGTGCTGACTGTGATTATGTATGTAAGTTATACTTTGTGATTTATCTGCTTGCCCCTTTATGTTTACTCATTAAGATTACATATGAACATTTATTTGCTTATACTGATATGATGCTAATGACTTGTTTATTACGTAAGATATATGTTTACTGCTATGCGTATGGATTGCATATTTATACATTTCTGTTTGTCGTCACAACCACTCTTTAATTTGGTATATAGCAATGCTGATGTACAGTGTACGAACATAGAGTTTAGGTTACACTATGGTATTAGTTACAGATTGTTCGCTTGGCAGAGCCTCGTTGTAAGAATTGTGCTGCATCCACTTGTTGACATTCTGTTCACTACTGGTATATTTACTCGCTATTGCATGTTTTGCTTACGCTCAGTGCGTTATATTTTTAAGATAAGAAAATGAACTGCTATAATTCGACATAAACGACATTAGTACAAGAAACTTCATAGAAGTCACATGAGCTGGAGGTTTTATGAAAGCTGTATAAATGTATGCTAATAGGAAGGAAGCTAACGACATGACATACCAAAACTAGGTTTAGACCATTGACAGTTATTACACTGCATTTTTCGTGATCAATTGAAATAGGAAGTGACACTTGACACAAGAAAGACTCCACATGTTTGCTTCTGTTTGCCATAATTCTTGAAGTGGTGTACACACTGTGAAATATTATGATCATTCACACTCCGTAATCGTACTTAATTAGTGAGAGTTATTCGAACTAAGTCTGTTAGAGGTCATGTATGCATTTCTTTTGTTTATAATTCATAATGAGTAGAAGATTTGGCTCAGATGGATTACACAGAGGTTGTGTGTTGACAATGTGTCTTCGGATTGTATGGGATGATGAACTAAAGTTTGCACTAGGATTTTATCTGTACTTGTTCGAGGAGACTGACTAGAGGAAAGAGTTGTTATGGAAGTGAAATGATATTGGCGATAAGACTTATATGTGTCGACGTATTGAAGAGGTATTATTGAGGTATTATTGAGATTATGTGAAGTTGATGATTATTGGAGTTTTGGTGGACAAGAGGTAAGGTAAATGCTATTAATGATAAGGTTTATATGTATCGACGTAAGAGGTATTATTGAAGTATTGAGATTATGTGATGCTGATGATTATTGGAGTTTTGGTGTATAAGAGGTAAAGTAAGTGAGCTGTATATTTTTTTTTGTTAGTCTATATGGAACAAGGAGGATGAAGATAGCAGACTAGAACACTAAAGTGGAAGGAAGATTGTCTACACACACTTTGTTAAATCTGTAAGCAGTATATACTTTTTTTTTGGAGAGAGGAAGTATTTGCATATCTTGGCACACTGACAGTTGTTCAGCAACAGTACATTTGATTTGGGTTGGCAAACATTGGTCTTGACATGATGACTATGACGTTGACTTAACTATTATTGACTGTTATACATTGCTGCCACTACTACTTGATACACATGATGAACATCAAATTTTGACAGAATTGCATTTACATAGTTAACACTATTCAATTACACAGTAGTACTTAATGTGGATGAAAGATGAGTGAGTGTGTTTTGTGTGTTTTCCTTTCCTAATCCTACCCACCTATCTCCTAAATATTATTTTAATTGTTTGTAGTGGCATGCACTGACACCCACAAATATTATAGGTTTACTGATATTTGAGTATTTGTAATAGTTAATATGACAGTTATCTGATATCATTTGTGTGTTTATTAGAATTTATATGTTTAGTGTGTAAAGCATTTGTATGTGCATTCAAACTATTGTTCATGCCTGAACTGTCTGATTAGTGATAGTGAATATTATGGACTGTTACCTGCACTTTTTCAACATAATGGGTGCCACTTAGGAATAATTAATTTCTGCTGATGAACTGTGTGATCAGTGATAGTACATATTATGGACTGTCACTTGTACTTTTTCTACATGATTGGTGCCACTAGGACATGTTTAATTTCTGCTAATAAACTCTGATGAACAGTGTGATCAGTCATAGTGAATATTGTGGACTGCTCTCTGGACCTGCTCATCATTGCTAGGTGCAACTGATGGACTGCTTCTACTGACATAATGTCACTTGTTGCTGTGTGTACCTGCTCAACATTGCTGGGTGCCACTAATGGAACTGCTTCTGCTGAGAAATGTGACTTGTTGCTGTGTGTACCTGCTCAACATTGCTAGGTGCGACTGATGGACTGCTTCTACTGACATAATGTCACTTGTTGCTGTGTGTACCTGCTCAACATTGCTGGGTGCCACTAATGGAACTGCTTCTGCTGAGAAATGTGACTTGTTGCTGTGTGTACCTGCTCAACATTGCTAGGTGCAACTGATGGACTGCTTCTACTGACATAATGTCACTTGTTGCTGTGTGTACCTGCTCAACACTACTGGGTGCCACTGATGGACTGCTTCTACTGAAATGATGTCACTTGTTGGTGTTTCCACCTGTTCAACATTGCTGGGTGCCACAGATGGAACTGTTTCTACTGAGATAATGTCACTTGTTGGTGTCTGCACCTGTCAACATTACTGGGTGCCACTGATGGACTGCTTCTACTGAGATGATGTCACTTGTTGGTGTCTGTACTTGTTCAACACTACTGGGTGCCACTGTTAGAACTGTTTCTACTGAAATGATGTTACTTCTTGCTGTCTGCACCTACTCAACATTGCTGGATGCCACTGAAGGATTGCTTCTACTGAACTAATGTCACTTGTTGCTGTGTGTACCTGTTCAACATTGCTGGGTGCCACTGATGGATTGCTTCTACTGAACTAATGTCACTTGTTGCTGTCTGCACCTACTCAACATTGCTGGGTGCCACTGATGGATTGCTTCTACTGAACTAATGTCACTTGTTGCTGTGTGTACCTGTTCAACATTGCTGGGTGCCACTAATGGAACTGCTTCTGCTGAATGATGTCACTTGTTGGTGTCTGCACCTGTTCAACATTGCTGGGTGCCACTGATGGACTGCTTCTACTAATATGATGTCACTTGTTGGTATTTGCACCTGTTGACCATTGCTGGGTGCTACTACTGGAACTGTCAACTACTTGTTTCTTGAACTATGGAAAGCATGTTATGTGAACATTTGTATAAACTGATTTTTTGTGTATTGTGTGAACTCTTATGTAAAGTCACATGTATGAAAAGAAGTTGTATTGCTTACTGTATTTCTTATATTAAGTTATTGAAAGGTCAGTGCAAAGCCAAAAATTTTATCTAATTATGTGATATTTAGGTATTAATATTATCTTTATTTTTGTCTGTATTTTTGTGGACGAATTTGGTGGTATTGTCACCACCAATGCTGGAAAAAATACCATCAAATTCTGGCCCGTGGAGGAGGGACATATGAAAGGTGGCTACACTGAGCCACAGCGCCAGAGATTGCGCCAAAGAGTATTATTCAGCCGCCTCCACAGTGCCTGTCGAGGACGTCAGTGCTTGTTAAGAACTCGTAGCAGAGAGTGCTTGTGGAGATGTGCTAGCAAAGAGTGCTTGCTGAGATGTGATACTGAAGAGTTCTTGTTGACATGTGGTAGTAGCAAGTCGGTGTGGAGATATTGTAATGATTAGAGTGCTTTTCATCAATATAAATTAAGGTAACAAACTACTTTTCTTTTTTTTCTCATTATTTCAATGTCCTGAATAATGCGTCATTACAGGTTCAGTCAACAAAGCATCTGGCGTGTGTTCTTGTATTAGAGTGTAATTCTGGTTTTCTTGCGCAATTATAGTATTTCTAATTTTCTTTTATCACGTCCGTATACTTGGTATTTAAAAATTCTTGTCTTGTTGAAGAAGAACCGTGCCAGATGTGCGTTGAGTCATACTTCCACATACAGAACAGTTATACTTGTGCTTTGGTTTCGTAGGTTTCATAGTTGCTGGGGACTTAATTAATTAATTAATTGTGTTAACGAAAATTTTCTTTCATTCTTTGTTGTTATTCTATGCAGTCAGATTGCGTACAAATACTAGTCAGGGCCAACCGTTTACGAGACTCAGCGTAATCGGACATACAGCTACCAAAAACTTAAAAATTATTTTCATTATATTTAATTAAGCCCCCATGCATCATGTTGAAAGACGCAGTCGCAATCCCCGATTTGCTCTTCAGCAGTGGGAAGCAAGAAGTTGCTTAAAACGTAGATGTAGGCCTATGCTGTTATAATGCCACGCAAAACAACAATGGATGCAAGCGCCCCCCCCCCCCCCCCCCCATGAAAAACACGACCACATCATAACACCACCGCCTCTGAATTTTAGTGTTTCCACTAGACATCCTGGCAAATGACGTTCAACGGGAATTCGCCATACCCACACCCTGCCGTAGGATCGCCACATTGTCTACCGTGATTCGTCACTCCACACGACGTTTTTCCAGTATTCGATCGTCCAACAGTTACGCTCCTTACACCAAGCGAGGCGTCGTTTGGCATTTACCGGCGTGAGCGTAAGAGCAGTCGCTCGATCATGAAATCCAAGTTTTCTCACATCCCGCCTAACTGTCAAAGTACTTGCAGTGGATCCAGATGCATTCTGGAGTTCCTATGTGATCGTCAGGATATATGTCTGCCTATTACACAGTACTACCCTCTTCAACTGCCGGCGGTCTCTGTCAGTCAACAGACGAGGTCGACCTGTAAGCTTTGGTGCTGTACACGTCCGTTCACGTTCCCACTGCACTATCACTTCAGAAACAGTGGACCTAGGAAATTTTAGCAGTGTGGAAATCTCGCGTACAGACGTATGACGCAAGTGTCACTCAATCACTCACCACGTTCGAAGTCCGTGAGTTCTGCGGAGAGCGCCTTTCTGCTTTATCGCGATGCCTAATGACTACCTGGCATTCGGTGGCAGCACAATCCACGTAATATGAAAAACGTATGTTTATGGGGTGTGTCCGGATACTATTGGTCACATAGTGTACATAATGATATGCTAGAGCTTTCGAAACCATATTAAATAGTTTCTGATTCTATCATTACTGTGTATGCATCCCTGCGAGTACGGATCGGTCCTGAGCACATTGTTCCAGGGCCATGCTTACAGTGTATGGGCGTGGTCTTATTGTACACTGGTATGAGTCATGACCTACATCACACGAGATAACCTGATGATGCCCTACCCAGATGAAACGCATCGTTTTGAACCAATAAAGTTCAATGTGCTACGTAGGACTGCTTTTTAAAAATTAATCGCAATATTTAAGTCTCTGTACCACCAAGCCCCAATGGAGTGGATAGTTGCAGGATGCCCCGCTGAATACGATCAAGTGTTACTAGCCAAATCCAGCTTGGAGTCTGCTGCTACAACCTACAGCCATCCGGCGGAGAACTTCAACTAGGCAAATTGCATTCTTGCAATACACACCAGTGAATGCCCGAGGATGAGGGCCGGACCGATCTTTGGTGAATGAATTACCAATCTGCCCGTCTGCAGCTTGTTCATCTCGGGAGCAGGACACCTGTGCTCTCACTCCTGGGCAATGCAACTACTGCCTTACCATCTGTGTGCTCGGACCACCACGTCGCTGTTGCGTCTTGTGCAGCTGCAAACAACGAGAGCGCTGAGGCTCCGGCAGATCAGGCTACACAGACGCAGGGGCCGCCGCGCCCACCTGCGACGGCGACGCGGTGCTGACCGCAGACAACGCTAGGGACAGCACCTTCGTGCAGTTTGTGGCTCAGCACTACGGCTGCTACGCCACAGCACCGCAGGACCATAACTCTGCACCTCCGCTGGACTACCTTTTACCCACGTAAGAGAACTCACCTGGCGGGCTCCTACAGCGGCATTAAAGATCAAGTACTGCTGTGGCGTCTCTCACCTGTGAATGTTACTTGTACTGAGCCTGTAACCCCACACAGATATCTTTTGCATGTAATAGGATATAATGAAGTACGAGAGACAGTAATTACATTTGCACATAATTTTGTTAGGATCGACTGTATAAGGTGGTTGATCGTAGATTATCACAAAGAATATAAGTCAAGCTGAACACGGAATCTGTGTTGCATGGACCTCAACCTAAGGTTAATTCAACGTAAACTACGATTAACTTTGTCTAGCAAAATTTCTCGGTTTAAGTCAAGTGCATTTGCACTTATCAGTTAAAGTTCTGGCGGCATCAAGAAAACACGAACTTCATTTAAAAGAAATACAAAATAACCGATTTATTCTTTTTCTTCCTTCAATGTTAGGTTAAGAAGAATATCAGACATGTTAGTAATGAGTGCAGATAATAATTGTTCCAATAAGAATTTTTGGAGACGGCTGATAATTAATACCGAAAAATTAAAAGGCATTTTGTAGACAGCGGTTAAGAATGACATTGAAATCTGAAATATTTGCAGTGAAGTTTATGTAGTTCAGTGGTAGCCAGTAGTGGTTGGTCATCTCTTAAAAAGATTCGCTAGCCTGGAACAGCAGTAACAACAGAATTCGTGTTAAATTGTGAACTAACGAACATGTGTTTAACAGCTATGACAACTAAGACCTCGCTCTTAATTGTATGACCTAAGTCATAGTTACAGGTATCGGCCTATAATTACATGAACTTAAGTCTCGTTATTTGTGTGTTTCATGCTGTACTATGATCAGAAGGTCTAGGTTTCGATTCCCACTTAGTTCAATGACATTTTTTTCTTGCTCAGGCAGTGTTTGTTAATGTACAAAATGTGTCTATGGCATTTTTAGGGTTTACCATCTTTAAATTGTTATACTCTTATATTTGATTCTTATATCACTTATTGATTCATGTTTTTTATTCTTAAGTTTATTTCTGAGAAAAAATTTGTTGTATTCCCTTGGATGATACAGATCGAAGAAAAATTCGAAACAGAAATTCCGAACATCACGATGGCCTCCCAAAAGCAGGTTTGCCACAGCGACATTTTTCATTAGAATCTCTTTCGTAAAAGAAGGATGTTTAATATTGCTGAATATTTCAAGCGTTGTCAATTATTTCGGGGCAAATCACGCGTAACATATTACTTTTGGGGAAAATTAGCCCTTGCAGCTGGTTGTGAATCAAGTTACTCTACAGGAATTTCACCGTAAAGAATTTCACATTAATTTTACATTAATTTACTTTTTTTAATCATTCGTCATACAGATTATTAGTAGACGAATAAGGACGACGTTATTTCAGTGTACTCTGAGTGTCATTGTCTCAGAAGTGGTCGAGTATCTATATACAAGCCAAGACTCGCGTTCGCGTATTTTGATCTCTCTTCTTTCTGGGGATCCGGCTTATAACGCCGTCTTTCCCTCGAGAGTTTAAGTCTTTACGTACAGTAAACCATAGTTCCTTTTCGTTTACTTTACTAAAACGTGCCTATTGCAATTTTTTCCCATGTGTTGGAGTATATTGAAAAGTATGAAAAGATTCCTGTGCTTATTTTCCCTAATTTGTACAATTCAAACCTTCAACGATAAACTCTGTGTCTCTAAGGGTCTTCGGCCTAAGCGCGGCAATCATGTAGATAGCTGATCAGCTGCGTTTCCAACGTGTCTCATGCTAATTTACATCAACAATGACTCTCGCCCTCAGTTGATCCAAGTTTAGTGTCATACAACATAGCAAATTAGTGAACTGTGTTCATATTCTCTGTTTGGTATATTACATGGTCGTCGCTAACGGACTACGCTTACCTTTGAAGTGTGAGCAACTTCATAATTTGTTCAGACATGTTGGATGTAGGGACTGTTGTAGCGAGGAGTTCTGTTACTATGCACGCGAACCTCGCAACAGCAACAGGAGGCAGTAGCGGGACGAGAAAGCCGACACGAGCGCAGCGACGTATATGTGCTTTTGCTCCAGCGCCCGCCTTGCGGTGGACGTCGCTTTGATGTCCCGTACGGTAGTTATATAGCGGCTGGCCTTTGTCCGTGCCTATCCCAAGACCGCCAGCCCACGTCCGGCTTTCTGTAATGCACCACGGGGGAACTTCGTATAGACCTCCCATCTTCTGTGTTGGCGAGGCTTCCCAAGTGGTGCAACGGACGACGTTCTGTCCTTTGACCTGCTATACACACACAAATATTGCACGTGTACACAAACGAGTGCTGAAGTTCAAACAGTGCATTACGTTGTAGGTCTCACTAATAGTACTTTCCTTACAAATCATATATATGCAAAATGTTATTTATCATACAATGATTATAATGTTAATTAAATTATTCCACATTGTTTTGTAAATAGAAAATCAATAGATAGATGGATGTTCAGAATATAAGTTCACGAGCGCTTTTGAGTATTTACTGACTTCCATTGACAACTTTAATGTTAAAAAATTCGCGATTACGTCATGTTTTTGTCGAAGAAGAAATTTAGCACATCGACAGCGTCTATTCAGGATCAATCCATCTCATTGCATCCGTGATTAAATATCAGTCCCGAAATAGCTATAGAATACGTTCTAGATGGTATTCTTGCAGTTGCACTTTGATTGTTTAACACGCATCTCATGATATTTTAAGAATGTTTCCCTGACACACACTCAAGCATTAAAGAAAATGTTATCGTGCTCTTATCTTTTATGTGCCTCTCGTTCTTCTAGTTGGTCTGCCTCCTAATTAAATAGAACGCCGCACTGCGTCTCCAGCAGTATTAGTACCACCTTCCTTCCAATTAACTACAGCCTCCTAGCAACCCTCTAAATATTCATCATG
The DNA here is from genome assembly GCF_021461395.2 of Schistocerca americana. Taxonomy (NCBI): domain Eukaryota; kingdom Metazoa; phylum Arthropoda; class Insecta; order Orthoptera; family Acrididae; genus Schistocerca; species Schistocerca americana. Next base: position 824,415,994 of record NC_060119.1, read on the forward strand.
AAAGAGTTGCTATTGCTATATTTATAACAGTTTTGTGGCAGATGTAAGGCTGTTCTAGAGTCAGAGACTTTGCAGACAATTTTTTTTCCAGTGTGCAAATCGATTATGCATTAACACATTAGGAAATGTACCAATTTCTGCTGCCATATTACACACATCAAAAAGTTTTGCATCACCTCGGTGCCGAGAGTTACTGAAACTGTACAGAAAATTAGAATAGAGATCAACATAAAAATCATTCCCGCCCTTTTTATTGACATGAAAACTACAGATACAGCGAGACATTCAGTGGTGGTGGCCCAGACTGCTGTACGCAGCGGTACCTCTGATAGCCAATAGCAAGTCCTCTTGCATTGATGCATGCCTGTACTCGTCGTGGCATACTACCCACAAGTTCATCACGGCACTGTTCGTCCTGATTGTCCTACTTCTCAACGGCGATTCGGCTTACATCTCTCAGAGTGGTTGATGGTTCACGTCCTCCATAAACATCGTCATCATCATCATCATCATCATTTAAGACTGATTATGCCTTTCAGCGTTCAGTCTGGAGCATAGTCCCCCTTATAAAATTCCTCCATGATCCCCTATTCAGTGCTCACATTGGTGCCTCTTCTGATGTTAAGCCTATTACTTCAAAATCGTTCTTAACCGAATCCAGGTACCTTCTCCTTGGTCTACCCCGACTCCTCCTACCCTCTACTGCTGAACCCATGCGTCTCTTGGGTAACCTTGCTTCTCCCATGCGTGTAACATGACGCCACCATCTAAGCCTGTTCGCCCTGACTGCTACATCTATAGAGTTCATTCCCAGTTTTTCTTTGATTTCCGCATTGTGCACACCCTCCTGCCATTGTTCCCATCTACTAGTACCTGCAATCATCCTAGCTACTTTCATATCCGTAACCTCAACCTTATTGATAAGGTAACCTGAATCCACCCAACTTTCGCTCCCGTACAACAAAGTTGGTCGAAAGATAGAACGGTGCACAGATAACTTAGTCTTGGTATTGACTTCCTTCTTGCAGAAGAGAGTAGATCGTAGCTGAGCGCTCACTGCATTAGCTTTGCTACACCTCGCTTCCAGTTCTATCACTATGTTGCCATTCTGTGAGAATATGCATCCTAAGTACTTGAAACCGTCCACCTGTTCTAACTTTGTTCCTCCCATTTGGCACTCAATCCGTTTATATCTCTTTCCCACTGACATTACTTTTGTTTTGGAGATGCTAATCTTCATACCATAGTCCTTACATTTCTGATCTAGCTCTGAAATATTACTTTGCAAACTTTCAGTAGAATCTGCCATCACAACTAAGTCATCCGCATATGCGAGACTGCTTATTTTGTGTTCACCTATCGTAATCTCACCCAGCCAGTTTATTGTTTTCAACATATGGTCCATAAATAATATGAACAACAGTGGAGACAGGTTCCAGCCATGGCTTACCACTGAAACTACTCTGTACCATGAACTCAATTTACCGTCAACTCTAACTGCTGCCTGACTATCTATGTAAAGACCTTTAATTGCTTGCAAAAGTTTGCCTCCTATTCCACAATCACGTAGAACAGAAAATAACTTCCTCCTAGGAACCCAGTCATATGCCTTTTCTAGATCTATAAAACATAGATACAATTCCCTGTTCCACTCGTAACTCTTCTTCATTATTTGCCGTAAGCTAAAGATCTGGTCCTGACAACCTCTAAGAGGCCTAAACCCACACTGATTTTCATCCAATTTATCCTCAACTAATACTCGCACTTTCCTTTCAACAATGCCTGAGAAGATTTTACCCACAACGCTGATCAAAGAGATACCTCTGTAGTTGTTACAATCCTTTCTGTTTCCATGTTTAAGGATTGGTGTGAGTACTGCTTTCGTCCTGTCTGATGGAACCTGTCCCGACTCCCACGCCATTTCAATTATCCTGTGTAGCCATTTAAGACCTGACATTCCACTGCATTTGATGAGTTCCGACTTAATTTGATCCACCCCAGCCGCTTTATAGCACTGCAATCTACTGACCATTTTCTCCACTTCCTCAAATGTGATACTATTTTCATCATCATTCCTGTCCCATTGTACATCGAAATCTAAAACATTACTGATCGTATTTTCACCTACATTGAGCAACTCTTCAAAATATTCCCTCCATCTGCCCAAGGCATCAACAGGATTCACCAGCAGTGTTCCTGACCTATCCAAAATACTTGTCATTTCCTTCTTACGTCCCTTTCGAAGACTGCTAATTACACTCCAGAATGGTTTTCCAGCAGCTCGACCCAAGGTCTCCAACCTGTTTCCAAAGTCTTCCCAAGATATCTTCTTGGATCCTGTAATTATCTGTTTGGATTTGTTTCTTTCTTCAACATAACTTTCTCTGTCTACCTGGGTTCCAGTATGTAGCCATTTTTGATATGCCTTCTTTTTCCTTTTACAGGCTGCCTTGGTTGTGTCATTCCACCAAGCTGTTTGCTTCATCCTACCTTTACACACTACTGTTCCAAGACATTCTTTGGCCACTTCTAGTACTGTGTCCATGTACCTTGTCCATTCCTTTTCCAGTGACTAAAATTGACTACATTCAACTAACTGGTACCTTTCTGAGATCACTGTTATGTACTTGTGTCTGATTTCCTTATCCTGAAGTTTCTCCACTCTTATCCTCCTACACATGGACCTGACCTCCTGCACATTCAGCCTCACAATACCAATTTCACTGCAAATTAAATTGTGATCAGTGTCATCAAAGAATCCCCTGAATTCACGTGTGTCCCTCACAGCCTTCCTGAATTCCTGATCTGTTATTATATAGTCAATGATAGATCTGGTTCCCAGCCTTCCCAAGTATACCGGTGAATGTTCTTATGTTTAAAAATGGAGTTTGAGATTACTAAGCCCATACTGGCACAGAAATCTAAGAGCTGTTTCCCGTTCCTGTTGGCCTCTATATCCTCTCCAAATTTACCCATAACCTTTCCAGACCCTTCTGTTCGATTTCCAATCCTGGCATTAAAATCACCAATGAGCAGAACACTGTCCTTGCCCTTTACTCTAACAACTACATCACTGAGTGCGTCATAATAACTATCCATCTTATCTTGATCTGTCCCTTCACAATGGGAATATACTGACACAATCCTAATTTTCTTGCTAGACACTGTCAGATCTATCCACATCAGTCGTTCGTTTACATACCTTTTTGCAACTACACTGGGTTCCATTTCTTTCCTGATGAAAAGTCCTACACCCCATTGTGCTATTCCTGCTTTGACTCCTGACAGGTAGACCTTGTATTCTTCCTCTTCTTTGTCACCCCTTATCCGAATGTCACTAACAGCTAAAACGTCCAACCCCATCTTACTTGCAGCCTCTGCCAGCTCTACCTTCTTCCCAGAGTAGCCCCCATTGATATTAATAGCTCCCCATCTCGTTACCATTCGTTTGCCGAGTCGTATCTTAGGAGTCCATGGTTTGTCAATTAGAGGTGGGACTCCGTCACCTCCAAAGGTCCGAGGCATTTTGCTCTGATTGTTGCCAGCATCATATTTATAGTACCAGGGAAGCAGGTTTCTAGCCTTACTTGCCCCGGGTCCCATTGACTTTTACCTCTAACGGTTGAGGGACTAACCGGTGGATTTGGTAGTCTTTGACGTCTGAGCCAAAGGTGGCCACGACTCGGAATATGTCCGAGATGCCCAGCCTTATTCCAAAGAAACTGGTATCCCGACTGTCAGGACCACTTACTTGGCCACTCATACGTTGCCCGTGGTTCATGAACTAGGACATGATACCAAGAACCCACACCACCACACCATGAGCCAACCCACACCATAAACAGCCCTTTTCAATATATGCCAGGCATGATCGAAAGGGTTCATGTCTGGAGGAAATGCTAGTCCAGCGATGTCGTTATCCTGAATGAAGTCATTCACAAGATGTGCACGACGGGGGCGTGAATTTTCGTCCATGAAGTCGAATGCCTCGCCAATATGCTGCCGATATGATTGCACTATCGGTCGTAGGATGGCATTCACGTATCGTACAGCCGTTACGGCGTGCCGGCTGCGGTGGTCTCGCGGTTCTAGGCGCGCAGTCCCGAACCGTGCGACTGCTACGGTCGCAGGTTCGAATCCTGCCTTGGGCATGGATGTGTGTGTTGTCCTTAGGTTAATTAGGTTTAAGTAGTTCTAAGTTCTAGGGGACTGATAGCCACAGCAGTTGAGTCCCATAGTGCTCAGAGCCATTTGAACCATTTGAACCGTTACGGCGCCTTCCAGTACCACCAGCGTCATACGTCGGCCCCACATTACGCCACCCGAAAACAGAAGGGAACCTGCACGTTGTTGCACTTGCTGGACAGTGTGTCTAAGGCGTTCGGCCTGACCTGATTGCCTCCAAACACGTCTCCGACGATTCTCTGGTTGAAGGCATATGCGACACTCATCGGTGAAGAGGACGTGATGATTACCGTGAGCGGTCTATTCGGCATGTTTTTGGCCCATCTGTACCACGCTGCATGGTGCCGTGGTTGCAAAGATGGACTTCTCCAAGGACCTCATGAGTGAAGTTGCGCATCATGCAGCCTATTGCGCACTGTTTGAGCCGTAACACGACGTCTTGTGACTGCACGAAAAGCATTATTCAACATGGTGGCGTTGCTGTCAGGTTTCCTCCGAGCCGTAATCCGTAGGTAGCGGATATCCAGTGCAGTAGTAGCCTTTGGGCGGCCTGAGCGAGGCACATCATCTACAGTTCCTCTCTCTCTGTATCTCCTCCATGTCCGAACAACATCGCTTTGGTTCACTTCGAGACGCCTGGACGCTTCCCTTGTTGAAAGCCTTTTCTGGCAAAGAGTAACGATGCGGACGCGATCGAACCACGGTATTGACCGTCTGGACATGGTTGAACTACTCATTCATCGAATGCTTAAAACATCGAATACTTTTCTTAGTTTCTGTCAGCTGTAGTTAGGGTTGTGTTCTGAAATACATTGTCTGCACTGCAACTGATTTAGAAAACGACGCGTGGTTAGTGATTAGGAATATGTGTTGGTTTGGTGTGCGAACCACCTGTAGGTATAGTTTCCAACTCTGTTTCGTATTTCGCACCAGTATGTGTGTGCTGCCGTCGGTTTTTGGAAGCACGACTACTGTAATCGTTTTGATTGCTTGGCATTGCGTGCCAGTCCTAATGGGATTTACGTTTGCCATACGTCCGAATTGTTGGCCATTTAGCCCTCGGAAGTTTATTCCCGGTACTTAATACTGTCAGCTGTAAGTTGAGATCCAAGATGCACAATCCAATCGAAATCCTGTGTTGGTTTTCCGTTATTGTGGTTTCAGCATTCGCGTAGTGAGTTCGGTCGCATGCAACGAAATCGGCGCTGTGTTAGGTCTTAAGCAGTATGCGCCTGGATGTTGATATTTTTTAATTGTTTATCTACACTGTTTAATTGCTTGGTAACTTATTTTGAAATGTGACAGTGCTGTGTTGAAGTGCACGTCCTTGTTCGTGTTCTTTGTAACCTACGTGAGTGAGCCCAAGTGAAAGTGCAGAAAACACCCAAAAATATCGAAAAAGAGCAAAATATCGACTTGTGTCTGACAACACGCTTCTAGTCAGTTTGTGGTGTTACATCCGTCGAAGAAGTGCAGCTTTTGCCGCTGTGAGCAACTGTCGTTTTCGTATCCCTGAATATAAATATCCATTGCGCACAGATTTTTTCGAAATGTTCTTTCGTTCAGAAACTGGTTGAGATGAGCATATATTCACTGACAGCAAAAGCAGCTGCTGAGTTCGAAAACAGACTGCCACCGACAAGGAGTGACACTTGACTCGGACTTGGTTCGGAAATTATACGACAATTGTTCTCACGCCGAGTTACATAGCTGCGCATGGAATACCAGTCCCTGTGTATACTTTGGACATTCTGATCTCATACTTCAACAAATCTGGCAGCTTCATTCACGGTTGTGTCAGGGTCACGAGTAAACGTGGTAATTTGTTCCTGCTGTTAGCTCACATCTCCACGTGGGCCCATCTTACTGAGCTGATCCCGTACAACTGACTGACTTTAACACATCACTTGAGTGTCATCACTTAAGTCGGCGGTACGGGGTCACGTGACAGGCTTGCACCAGTACATAGCCTACATTCCTATAAAATGGAGATCGTGCTCCTGCGAGGGGCTGAGCTTAGTTTGAAGGTATTTATTTAGTTTGAAGGTCTTTTCAGGCGAAGTTCGTGTATTTATACAACTATATTCAACAAACATCTGAAAATCCCCAATAAAGGAAAAGATTAAACTGTAAAAGAAATCCTTAGAGAGCGGACATCACAAAAAGCTGAAATAACAGAAATAACGTAATATTTTTAACTGCTATCCACTAATCATCTGATTTAGTACAACTGGATACAGTGGCTTAAAGAAATATTCGTGGAAAATGTGAAGAAATTTTGTAAGAAGAATAGAAATTGGACGTAGGCCCCTACATCAGGCAAATAATTTAAATTGTGCTATTGAGTTTCAGAGAAATTATGCAGGCAAAAATAATTGCATCCATACATATTATAAAAACCTGTGTGTGTGTGTGTGTGTGTGTGTGTGTGTGTGTGTGCGCGCGCGCGCGTTCCACAATTCCTTCTAAACCGCTGGACCGATTTCAACGGAAATTGTTACACATACCTGTTATTTTCAGGCAACAATCACTCCAGGGATAAGAACCACGTACCTATCATAGTTCGGGCGAAATGACTTAAAGAAATGTAAGATGCGTCAAAAACTGCCGCACCATGCACTAAGCTTGATATCTTTATTCTTCACTGCTAAGACACTCCTACAGGTCAATCAACTTAAGGAAATTCTTGATACCGGGCAGGGCTTTTGGTAGTTTTCAACTGTGAATCTCAAACGGCTTTAGGCGAAAACAATGGCCTTGTGTAGAGCTATGAAGAGGCGTTGCCATAGAGACGTTTAAAAAATCGGATTGTAGACACGCGAAGCATTTCCCCCGAGCATAGAGAAATACTATGTTTCTTAATTTGGATACTGCACTTATACATATGTACATTATACATATTTCCTAGTGCGACTGTATCATAATGTGAACGAATACATGGAAATGAAATTTTATCGTTATTACACTAGAAACACATCTGTTTTTTTTTTTTCGTTTACATTTCCAGTGGAAAATTCGTAAAATCAATAGCGTTGATGCAATTATTTCATATGATGACATGGTTGGAGATCGTGGCTAATATTTGAAGACAAATGTGGATGGTGTTGGGACAGCAACCGGCCACAAATTTACTTTCAGTTCCTTTATTCAAAGGGTACCGTTACGGGTTTCGAATCGTTGTGATTCATCTGCAGACTGTTTACACGCTTTCCTCATGACATGTGGTGTGTTTTTACAGATTAATTGTCCTAAAATATAAATAATATATAATTATAAGCACGCCACACACAGATGGTTGCGTTACAGATTTTCGTTGCATGTGACTTACGTGAAATGTCGGTTTGGAGTGTTTGTTTTCATAACATTCGTCCAACAGATGTGAGTGCATTCCCATTGCATTCTTATTGTTGCACACGTAAATTATTCTCACTGAACACTTTAGATTTGCCACTGAGAAGATTTATACCACGCACCACATGTTTTGATACATACAAAGAGCTTACAAACATATGAGTATCAAAGATGCTATGATATATCGGAACATTTGAAGATGACCTATGTTTGGAACGGATCATATATTCACCTATGCAACTGAAATGCCTTTTACACTGGTACACAGACATTTATGTTTTGAGTTGATTCTGATACATTAATTATAAAGTTGTTCCTTCCTTTTTTCTTAGTACTGTATAGGTAAAAGAGTAAATTATGTAATTACATTTACCATCATGAGAATAATAGTAACATATAAATTTGCTACTTGATCTGCGAATAGGCATACTAATATTAATTGCTTTGGTGGTTGGAAAATAATTTTGGGAAACTTTTCAGGAGAGGGGTGTTAGCTAACACTGTTTGTTCATTAAGGATATGGTCTGGGGTGCTGTTTTTGTATGTGTGTATTTCTATTTCTTCTAATACATTCATAGTGGCTTCTTTTTCTGTTAGATGTAAAATTTTTAAGTTGTTCTCAGTGTTTTTCACTGAATAGTTTTCTTCGGTAATATGGGCTACAAATGCATATTTGTTCAAGTTACCAAGTCTTATAGCATCAATGTATTCCTTGTATCTAATTTCAAAACTTCTGCCTGTCTGTCCAATGTAGAATTTTGGGCATGTATCGCAGTTGAGTATGTATATTTCTGATTTACGGTAGGGACTCTTGGAGATATTTACATCATAGATTACATTTTGTTGTAATACTTTAGAGACATACTAGGACTACGTTTTAATTTCTACTGGAGCAGAAATACGTATTAAGACTGTCAGAGTGTTTTTAAATGTACTAATATGAAATAACTATACAGAAGAAAGATAGTGGAAAATAGAACATAATCACCCGGAAATTAATAATGGAATACTCGATTCCATTTCACCGTTTTCATGCTTTTGAAGTTCATTACAACCCCTCGACTATTTTTAGAATGACATAATGCTTTAAAGAAAAAAAAAAAAGGAAATTCGTGTATGCTCTAGTGGCAGTTAAACTTGCAATTGACAGGTAATTTCTATCACACATGGTCGACGCATATTATCGTGTGTTCACAGAACTCTTCTCGGAGCAACTGGCTTTAATTGCATTCTGATATTTTCGTATGGATGAAAGCTACTTCATTATGTAGTCACAGCAGTACACATTAACTCGCGCTGTAAATACCTTAACACACAGTGCGCGTAGACTAATTGACTTGAGGGGCTGGCGCGCGTTGTGTTGTCAAATATAAAAGCTGAAATAAAGTGGTTACCATACATTTGCCCCACTTACAGTCACGTCGCCACGAGCACTTTAAAACTACGTTAAAATTAAATGGCAGAGCAGTATTCGCCGAACTTGTTCGCTGCGAGCAGCTCTGACATAAAAGAGTTATTAAGACCTTCGTCAGGAAATGTCCATTTTAGGAGTGGCTATATTTTGAACACCCATCGATTAGTAGGTACCAAGAGGTGAACCATGAAACACACGAACTGAATACTGCTTTTTTGCAGAAGCCAGAAGGTATACTGTAATGTGGGCTAATAATACAACAGTTTACTGCTACTTAAACGTGCTTTTTCGTTGAAATTCGCCAGTTTCATCATAGGCCTTTTTTAGATCATTTTTAACAGTTCAATGTTCAATACAGTTGATACAGGATGATATGATATACACTAATCAATGATTACACTCTTTATTTGAAAGATTTCTAGTACCAAGATTGTGTGAAAGAACAGAGTAGCTCGAAGTCAGACGGTACCAAGGAGAATATATAGGGTAATTATCCGGACAGTTGTAGCACAGTGATTTCCGATCTTTCTGAGAATGTGTCTTATCTTTGTGAAAACTGATATTTTTCTTTGCAACAATGGCACCTTATCTCGTTCGCTGATATTGTTTGTCTTTGCAAGAAAATCAATACGAAAACTCCTACTGCATCCCAGAAAACAATGGGAACTTCGTTGAAGCACCATTGGCTGCTATCAACTGCTTTCTCTGCTACTTGAGTTGTGGCATAAAATGGTTGATATGAATCACATTCATTGTAATCTATTATATTGATTTGAACTTGGTCGAAATATTGGGATGAAATTTATCGTTGATATCTATTTCCAGTATTCATCGAATGCGACACTCATCTTGCACAAAGCTTTCCCCTAGCTAATTTTTAATGTTTTAATGTTCTAATTTGAGGCATCCAGAAGCAAAATTCAGCGACTTCACCAGAACATCGTTTTTCTTTTCCAGGAAACACAAGAGACTTCTGGGGTCCTTCGTATAGCAAAAGTTAAAAATTCCTTTTCATCATAGAGTTACGTTCACGTAAGGAATATATTTATGAAAATCTAACAAATATTAATGTTTTGTCTTGCGAGTTATAACGTAAGACAATTTGGATTCACCGACTTTTGCATCTGTTTCCGCGAACTACAGAGTTTTGCTTCTGTAGGGTTGGATGTACGTACATTATCGTTACAGAGGAGTAAAATAACATCCTATTACTGAAGCAAAAGAGAAAAGAAAATGATTTAATGACCAGTTCACTGTGGGTACAAAGTATGTGACATTAAACAAACGTTTGTTTATAGTAAATACGTAACAAACTTGTAAGTACTGCCTTGTCCCATCTAAATTACACTGCTCTCGCATTACCCTCTGGATGAATTCCAAAGTCTGAGTCTTCCAATGCAATGTTAACAGCTGTTTGACAATCGATTATATTCTTGTAGAAAGCAAGATTTTCATTTCCTTCCCAAATCTGCCCAAATGATTTTTTAGGACGAAGTAAATGTCCCTCAGTTTTGCTTCCTTTAAGACTCTTCCAGTTCGGATAACGTATGGTTCCGTCTGCTTAACACACTTCCTTCATTAGCGTCGATTTTGTAGTCCACTTCACCTCTTATTAGTGCATTTACATAATTACTTCTGGCCATCACAATGCTTTTACAGGTGAAATATGAACTGACGTGGACTTGTTGGTTTAATGACTCCCAACACCGATTGTCGACATGATCCTTCAACGCTTCATTCTGCTCCGTCGATGAGTTTAGACTTTCCATTAGACTTTTCTATTCGACCAAAGGTTCTGGCCACAGAAGCGGCCACCATCATCTTCTGACGAGCACGTTGCGAGGAATCCCAATTTTCTCCATACTGTTCATGTCTGGGGAGTTTGGTGTCCAGTGGAAGTGTTCTAACTCAGAAGAGTGTTCCTGGAGCCACTCTGTAGCAATTCGGGGGCCTATGGGGAGTCGCCTTCGTCCTGCTGGAATTGCCCAAGTCCCTCGGAATGCACAACGGACATGAATGCATGCAGATGATCAGACAGGATGCTTACCCACGTATCACCTGTCAGAGTCGTATCTAGACGTATCAGGGGTCCCAAATCACTTCAGTTGCACACGCCCCAGTCCATTACAGAGCCTCCACCAGCTTGAACAATCCCCTGCTGACATGCAGGATCCATGAGGTTGTCTCTATACCCGTACACGTCCATCCGCTCGACACAATTTGATAGGAGACCCCTTCGACTAGGCAAAATGTTTCGAGTCATCGGCAGTCCAATGCCGGTGTTGACAGGCTTAGGCGAGGCGTAATGCTATGTGATGTGCAGTCATCACGCGTACACGAGTGGGCCTTCGGCTCCGAAAGCCCATATCGTTGATGTGTCGCTGAATCGTTCACAAGCTGACACTTGACGGCCAAGCACTGAAATCTGCAACAGTTTGTGGAAGGGCTGCACTTCCGTCACGTTGAACGATTCTCTTCAGTCGTTGTTGGCCCCTTTTTTCCGGTCGCAACGATGTTAGAGATTTGATGTTTTGACGGATTCTTGATATTCACGGTACACTCGTGAAATGGTCGTACGGGAAAATCTCCATTTCATCGCTGCCTGGGAGATGCTGTGTCTCATCGGTCGTGCGCTAAATATAACACCAAGTTCAAATTCACTTAAATCTTGATAACCTGCCATTGTAGCAGCAATAACCGACTAACAATTGTGCCAGAGACTTGTATTATACAGGCGTCGTCAACCGAGGCGCCGTATTCTGGCGCTGCAGTCCGGAACGGCGGGACTGCTACGGTCGCAGGTTCGAATCCTGCCTCGGGCATGGATGTGTGTGATGTCTTTAGGTTAGTTAGGTTTAAGTAGTTCTAAGTTGTAGGGGACTGATGACCTAAGATGTTAAGTCCCATAGTGCTCAGAGCCATTTGAACCATTTTTTGAGCCGTATTCTGCCTGTTTGCATATCTCTGTATTTGAATACGCGTCCCTATACCAGTTTATTTGGCGCTTTAGTGTATTTTGAACAAACTGACGGCGTGGCTATGGGGCGTCCTTTATCCTCCATAGTCGCTAATCTTTTCTTGGAGAACTATGGCTCTGAAAACATCTTTTCCAAAGCCCACTTGTCTACTGAGGTATGTGGATGACACGTTTCATGTTTGGCTACGCATAGAATCGACTCTTTGCACCGACTATTGGACCATTTTAATCGTCTTCATCCTGCCATCAGATTCATGACGAAAATTGAAAAGCATAGGAAATTACCCTTTTTGGATGTACTCGACTCGAAAAAAGGTGACGAAACCCTTGGACACAGAGTTTAGGGGAAACTGACTCATAGGTATTTACATGTTATCACCTTTCATGCATTGCTTCCATGTACAGAAGTCCTACAGACCTTGTTGAGGAGAGCGTATGATATCTCGGATGCTGAGAATTTACCACAAGAGCTGCCACTAGTTTCTTTGACGGTTCAGTGCATAAAGATCTCACAATTAAATTTTCATTAAGACTTTCGTGTTAGGGCGCAAAGCCAAGCGTCGGCACGCCGGTCGGGAGCAACAGGGAAGAGAAGGTTGTTAGAAGAAGCCACCCAATCGCACGCTGACCGACCTCCCTTCCAGGACGACTACGCGACAGCAGCGGCCCCTACATGAAGAGGACATAAGCGTCGCAATCGACTTGTGACGGCCCAGTTCAATAGCAGCTTTAAGATTAGTCAGTTGGATAACAGCGTCAGAGTTAAGCACTAGTATAGCATATCAGGCAAGACGTTTGTTAGTTATCGATCAGCAGTCACTACAAAGTCTAATTATTTCGTATGTTGCCCTTTGCTTGCGACACATCTGCCTAGTTGCCAAAGTTATAATGAAACTCATTAATAAGAGTTGTTTGATTGTTTGTCCAGCGAACCGAGTATGTAGGCTTCCTAGATACAACAAGATTGACGATAAGGCAGGACGAAAGAATTTGAGGCGCATTTTTATCTGCGATAATAATGGAAGCTGGAGAAATGAATTAAAATGAGCTAGGACCACCACTCGAACCTGGGGCTCCTTGTTTACTAGAAAGGATGCTAGCAATTACACCAACACAGCACTGCAGCTAAAATTGCTGCACGGATTAACTAAGTGCTGTGCCCTCCCAAATACAATGCTGGAGAGTATTGCCAGTAGTGACGATCTAAGAAGGAGAAAATAAACCGAGGGTGTGAGTTGAAGTTTGTGTTGGGGGGAGGGCACTGGATTTGTGTAGTCCATGCAGGAGTGTTAGTTGCAGTGCAGCGGTGGTGTAATGGTCCTTGCCTAGTTATCAAGGAGACCTGGGTTCAAGTCCCTGCCATGGCACGGATTTTAATTCATTCCTTCAGCTTCCATCATTATCGTAATAAAGTGAAAGTACACAAAAATTTCTATTTCAAAAATCTCGAGATCAAGCTCCACGTACCAGTACTCCACAACAACTGTGGTTTGATAAGAAACTCCTGGGGAACCTAACCCATCACAGCTTAAATTACTGTTTACATGTATGTTGATAGTGGAGTTTTTATTATTTCCATGCACTAGATAGCATAAACTGCGAGAGTTCACAATCGAATCTTACCTCATGCATTTTGGTTTGCTCTTCCTCCTCTGGGAAGGATTTGCTGTTAGTTTACGGCCTTTCCCTTTTGGAACTGACTGTACATTTATTCCATCATTAACATCCATAACAATGGAGAAAATGGCAAAGCACTCTTGATATTTATCCAATAAATATACCATAAACGCTCTCCGTGCTCTCACTTACAAGCCACGCCAAGAAAAAAGCGCAAATTTGGCTTGGTAGCAGCCGGCGTGCTAATGTTTTTTCTAATAAATTTGGAAAGCAGCATTATTCAATAAAATGCATAGCATGTACGAGTGAGTTTTGCATTTTGAAACCTTATTAGATTATGTCACTTGCTAAGCATGCAAGAAGTCCTGCTACCTTATCATGCCATGGATTCACTCAGATTTGCTTTGCAATCTGAAATGGATGAACCGACATTTGGACCTGTAGCCTATTTTGCAGGTACGTTTTAGACAGACACAACACAAGGTGTTCTGATTGTGTTGTAAGGCGTAATCTATGGACAGCAGTGTGGACAACAAAATGGTGGCAACAACTCGTTTCCGAGAAAAAATGGATTTACAGAAGCTTGCTTCTGGACGTCTCAGTTGTGGTTGCAGACTTTGAATGTTCTTTACGTGGAGTTCCACTTTCAGTATAAATAATATGGTGCTGCTGATACACCAGAACAAGAGCTTAATTGTTACACTGCCTTTGTCGTTTCGCAGGAACAGTACCAAGAGCGCTTCGCATATAAAGGTGATCATCACATCGGACCCAGCCCTTTGCTGTTAGCGCCTCACGTATTCCGACCATATCGTCTGTTACTTTCATAATTTTCGGTAGGTCGATTCACATCGTGGCAATGGATGCATGAAGAAGTGAAATCCCACTTAGTTATCAGCAGTATCCCCTGTACGAATTACTATAATCAACAATTAATGCGGCCAGTTGGTTCGTAAGATAAATTAAACACGCTGAGATGGTTGTATTATGTATTTCAATTACAACTGTTCCTGATTCGAATATTAATCAACTGTTAGGTATCTTCAACTTCTATAGTAATGTTGTTTTCGTTGCAGTCTTCAGTTCGAAACTAGTTCAATGCAGATCCCCACGCAAGCCTCTGCGCGTAAGAATTACTGCAGCCCAGATCCATTTGAATCTGTCAACTGTATTTATGCCTAGAACTCCCTCTACAACTTGTAAGTCCCCCTCCCAAATACACACTTGCCCCCATAACCAAATTAACTATCTCTAATACCTCAGAATGCGCCATATCAATCGATCCCTTCTTACAGTCAAGTTGTACCACAATGTTCTTTTTCCCCCAAATCCGTTTAATTACCTCCTCTTTATTTCTTCCATTTATCCATCTAATTCTTAGCATTTTTCTGTAGCACTACCTATCATTTTTATCTGGATTGTTTATCTTCCACGTTCCACTTCCGCGCAAGGCTACTTATAGACAAATACCTTCAAAAAAAATCCCAGACATTAGAATATATACTAGATATTAATAAATTCCTCTTTTTCAGAAACTATTTTCTTGGTATTAACTGATTGCCCTCTGTTATGATCAGTTATTTTGATTTTCAAACAGAAAAATTGCTCAACTACTTTTACTGTCTCGCTCCTTCAGCAACGCCTTATTTATCTCAACTATCTTTCATTTTCCTTCTTTCTAATTTTGTTGATTTTCATCTTATGGTCTCTTCTTGATGCACTTTCAATTCTTCTGAACTACTCTTCCAAGCTGTTTCCAGCCTCCGACAGAATTACAACGCTGTCGGCAAACCTTCAAGTTTTTATTTCTTCCTTCGACTTTAATTCTCCAAACTTCTCTTCCTTTTCCTTTACTGCTTGGCGAATGTACGTACTGAATAACATCGGACGTAGGCTACAACCCTCTCTCACAGCTTTCTCAACTGTTGCCTCCCTTTCTTGTCCTTCGAGTCTTGTATCTGGTTCCTGCACAAGCTGCAGATAACTTTTCACTTCGTATACCCTATCCCTATCGACTTCCTTCACTGTACTAAGATACGTCGAAGTGTCACTATTGTTTCCCTAGTTTCCGTATTTCTCTGGGACCTTAACTGCTCTTCCTCGAGGCCTCTACCAGTTTCTCAATTCCTTTGCACATAATGAGTATCAGTATATTGCATCTAACACTTGAAAAATTGATTATTTGGTAATTTTCGCACCTGTTATCACCTGCCTCCTTTGGAATGGCATACACTACACCACTGGACATTAAAATTGCTACACCAAGAAGAAATACACATGATAAACGGATATTCATTGGACAAATACATCACACTAGAACTGACTTCTGATAACATTTTCACACAATTTGGGTGCATAGATCCTGAGAAACCAATACCCAAAAAAATAGGACTTAATTCTCAGGTCATCAATCCCCTAGAACTTAGAACTATTTAAATGTAACTAACCTAAGGACATCACACACATCCATGTCCGAGGCAGGATTCGAACCTGCGACCATAGCGTTCGCGCGGTTCCAGATTGTAGCGCCTATAACCGCTCGGCCACCCCGGCCGGCAATCAGTACCCAGAACAACCACCTCTGGCCGCAATAACGGCCTTGATACGCCTGGGCATTGAGTCAAAGAGAGCTTGGATGGCGTGTACAGGTACAGCTGCCCATGCTGCTTCAACGCGATACCACAGTTCATCAAGAGTAGTGATTGCCATATTGTGACGAGCCAGTTGTCCGGTCACCATTGACCAAACGTTTTCAATTGGTGAGAGATCTGGAGAATGTGCTGGCCAGGGCAGCAGTCGAACATTTTTTGTTTCCAGAAAGGCCCTTACAGGACTTGCAACATGCGGTCGTGCATTGTCCTGCTGAAATGTAGGTTTTCGCAGGGATCGAATGAAGGGTAGAGCCACGGGTCGTAACAAATCTGAAATGTAAAATCCACTGTTCAAAGTGCCGCCAATGCGAACAAGAGGTGACCGTGACGTGTAACCAATGGCACCCCATACCATCACGCCGGGTGATACGCCAGTATGGCGATGACGAAAACACGCTTCCAATGTGCGTTCACCGCGATGTGGCCAAACACGGTTTCGACAATCATGATGCTGTAAACAGAACCTGGATTCATCCGAGAAAATGACGTATTGCCATCGCCGGCGCTGCTGTCTGTGATGCAGCGTCAAGGGTAACCGTAGCCATGGTCTCCAAGCTGATAGTCCATGCTGCTGCAAACGTTGTCGAACTGTTCGTGCAGATGGTTGTTGTCTTGCAAACGTCCCCATCTGTTGACTCAGGCATCGAGACGTGGCTGCACGATCCGCTACAGCCATGTCATCTCGACTGCTAGTGATACGAGGCCGTTGGGATCCAGCAGACCTTCCGTATTACCCTCCTGAACCCACCAAATCCATATTCTGGTAACAGTCATTGGACCTCGACCAGCGCTAGCAGCAATGTCGCGATACGATAAACCACAATCGCAATAGGCTACAATCCGACCTTTATCAAAGTCGGAAACGTGATGGTACGCATTTCTCCGCCTTACACGAGGCATCACAACGTTTCACCAGGCAACGCCGGACAACTGCTGTTTGTGTATGGGAAATCTATTGGAAACTTTCCTCATGTCAGCACGTTGTAGGTGTCACCATCGGCGCCAACCTTGTGTGAACGCTCTGAAAAGCTAATCATTTGCATATCACAGAAACTTCTGCCTGTCGGTTAAATTTCGCGTCGGTAGCACGTCATCTTCGTGGAGTAGCAATTTTAATAGCCATTAGTGTACTTCTCCTCAAAGTCTGAGGACGTTCTGCCTGTCTCAAATACGTTGAATACCCGGTGGAATAGCTTTGATACGATTGACTCTCACACTCCCTGACGTTCAGGAAATGTCGCCTGTTTTAGGATTTTGATTTCTTTCAGGTTTTTTAGTGCTGTGACAAATTTTTCTCGCAATACCACATTTCCCATCTTAATATTGATTTCCTTTTCTCTTTTAACAACAGAACGTTTATTCCAAACATACAGCCCCTTAATACACAGTGCTACGCCTAAAGCTGCCACTTTATATATTTCAAATGAAACAAAAATAGAAAAATGTAGTTGACCGGGGATACTACCTAGTCAGGAACACAGTGAGGAGGAATTTATAATGCATAAAGGTAACGAATACCACTTTCAACACAGAGCTTTTAAATGTCACATGTATGTTTTTCTCTACAGAAATGTAAAGCCGAAGTAAAATTAATGATGGCAGACTTGGTTTCACTTTTCTACACGTCATTCATTTTGAAATATTAGGCTGTAAAGGAAGGCAACGGCGTCGCTGTTTCTGCCCAGGGCAAGAGTTGCCCGCACTGTTCTGGAGCCTGCTGTAAACAGACCACCATCAAATGGTTCAAATGGATCTGAGCACTGTGTGACTTAACATCTGAGGTCGTCAATCCTATAGACTTAGAACTACTTAAATCTAACTAACCTAAGGACATCATACACACATTCTTGCCCTACGCAGGATTCGAACCGCCGACCGTAGCGGCGGCGCCGTCCAGCCTGAAGCGCCTAGAACCGCTCGCCACACCGGCCGGCAGACGACTATCACATCGCGCTTTCTACCTACAGTGTGCAATCTACTATCGTCGCGGGCTCGGACTTTCTGTACTGCATATGAAGATGGTATCTGTAGCGCCCATCCTGAGGTGAGTGTGCGACAGACTGAGAGCGGATCTGGTATAAGCGGTAGTGATGTGTGAAGAACTTTGCATAGGCACACGTTTCATCCTTATCATATACCTGTGCGGGAATGGATTTGAATCCCGCACTGAGTTCTGACGTTACTCACTTCACCGGTTGCAAGGTCATCCTGACTTCCTAAGTAATACATGGTTTACGGATAAAAGTTCGTTCACGGATCATGGTTACATAAATCTGCGGAACATGCGCTACTGATCTATGTTAAACCACCACTGGCTTAGTGCGGTTGCCCATCAAAGACGGTGGAGTGTCAACGTTTGACGCGGAATCGTTGGTACCCATATTTTAGGTCCCTGTTTTTGTTACGGAACGTTAACAGAACGGCAGTATGAATCATTTCTGCAAGATTCTATGCCCTTCTGATGGAGGACATGAAATTGGAAAAGCGTTTATTAGTGTGGCTCCAGCATGATTGTTAACCCGCATATTGCGCACGTGATCACAGAGAGCTTATGGACACTATGTTTCAAAATAAACTGCCGGAAAAAATTACAACACAAAAAATTAATTAACGTACAGTAATGATATTTAGGGAATACACTTGGGTTCGTAACAAATTTAAGTGATTAACATTGTAAGATCACAGGTTAATGCAAGCGCGAGATACGCCATTACAATTAATGTGAAATGCTGGAACACTAATAATCGGTGTAGCCGCCAGTATGTTGAATGCTAATATACAGACACACATGCATTGTGTTGAGCCAATGCCGGATGAAAATTTTTGGGATGTAGTTCCAGGCCTGTTACACTAGGGCAATCAGTACAGGGACTGTTAGTGCTGTTTGTTGATTACGCTGAAGTTGTTGTCCAATGATGTTTTATATGTGCGCGACTGGAGGCAGATCTGGTGGTCGAGTAGACCAGCAAAACATATCGACACTCTGTTCAGCATGTTGAGTTACAACAGCGGTAAGCAGGCGGGCGTTATCGTGTTGGAAAACATCCTATAGAATTTTGTTCATGAATACCAGCACAGCAGATCGAATTACCAGATTGACTTTCAAATTTCCAGTCAGGGTGCGTGGAATAATCGCACCCCAGAGCATAACTACAGGTGTAGGTTCAACGTGTTAAGCACACAGGGAGGTTGACTGCAGGCCCTCAACTGGCCTACTCTTAACCAACACATGGCCATCACTGGTACCGAGACAGAACCAGATTTCGTCATAAAACACAACAGGCCTCCATTGAGCCCCTCATTGAGCTCTCGCTTGACACCACTGAAGTCGCAGATGCCGATGATTTGAGGTCAGTGGAATGCACACTACAGGGCGTCGGAGCTGTCCTTCATTGTGATGTCAACTTCGGCTCAAATTGGTGCTGCAGGTGCAGTACGAGTTGCCTGAGCCATGCGCCGAACACGATGGTCTTCCCTCTCGGTAGTGCTACGTGGCCTTCAGGAGACGGGTCTTCTTGCGACCTTACACTCCTGCTAACAGTCATGTACAGGAGCTATATTCCTACCAAACCTTTCTGCAGTATTGCAGAAGGAACATCCAGCTTCTCGTAGCCATAATACACGACCTTGCTCAAACTCAATGATGTTCGTTGGCCTATATAAATTATGCGTTCCTGCCATTAGTGTGGGACCCTGACAGGTGTATCCCCTATCAGCTACATTTTTCACATTTTGTTTCATTTCTAAACTATGGCAGGTAGCAGAGTTGGCTGGGACAACCTGTATATTCCCTCCTCCTTTCAGCTTCCCTTTCTTTGCGTATTAGCATTCCATTCTTTGCTTATTACTCGTTTGCCATCTAAGTTTTTGATATTCATATAGTGAAATGCAAGCACGAGATAAGCCATTACAATTAATGTGAAATGCTGAAACACTAATAGTCGGTGTAGCCACCAGTATGTTGAATACTAATATGCAGACACACATGCATTGTGTTGAGCCAATGCCGGATGTAAATTCTCCATAGGCCTCTTAATTTTCCTATAGGTGGCATCTATCTCTCTTCTATTCATGCGAGCTCCTACATTGTTCTCCAACATTTTCTGCTAAGTAGTTTTGCATTTTCTGTCAGTTTCATTTTTTAGACGAGTATCTTTTAGCCTGCTCCGTATGCTGCAGTTTTATGTTCTCTCTTTTCGTCAATTACATTCAATAACTCGCTTGTCATCCAAAGATATCCAAGGACCTTTATCATCTTCGAAGCTAGCAGGCGTATGAACTTTTAATCCTGTAGTGGTTTTTATCTAGGCTACGGTAATGAGCTCACTGTGCTGTTGAGAGTAGCTCGCCCACATTGTTATTCCCTTATTAATTATTACACCTACTTCTGCATTACCGCTATTTGATTCTGTATTTACAGCTCAATACTCATCTGATCGGAAGCCCTGTTCCTCTAGGCACAGCACCTCGTTAACTCCCACTATTTGTAAATTTAACATATCTATCTTCCTTTTTAAAATCTTTTATAACAGATTAAGTAATGTAACCTACCACGAGCCGATCTGTAAAATATCAGGCTTCTTACCTTGATGACGATTCGCCATCATTAAACCACACAGTCGGGATATACGCCACTGGGAGAAATGACAGCTGCAGATTGCCCTGCTTTCAGCCGTTCGCATTACCAGCTGGCCACGTTCGCTGTTTTTGTTAGACTAAGATCAGTCAATAATTCAGACTGTTTCCTCTCCAACTACTGAAAAGGCTGAAGCCCCACTTAAGAAACAACAGGTTTCTCTGCCGTCTTCACAAGTGTTCCTCCATTGTGACTGCACCACCTGAATAATTTTGTATATCGTTGAGGCACGCGGGGCACCCTACGTCAGTAAGATCCATGGTTCATGAGGGGTGAGAGGGAGGGGTGGGTGTTTGTAGCACCAACCACACCAAGCCTCTGTCACACTAGACGAGTAGTGCACGTACATGAATATGGTTTGGTGAAAGGGGATTGATATATTGGGCCTTACCCCAAAACACATTGACTGTTGAAAAGGACGACCCAGTCCAAATCCACACTAAAGTTTTTATTGCAGCCAATTTTATAGACTACTCATCTCTACTGGCACCTAGTTGTCTTGCCATAACTTTTTAAATCCAGGTGATATTACGGAGTAAAAGTTGTCTCAATAACATTTTATTTTATGTCAAAAATGTACGTCAGTAGTAGGACTGCCGTCTCAGACCCGCTCGATCATGCTAATATAACATAATATACAAGAGACCAAATGAAAATACGCAAACGATGTAGTTACCAGCTGTATCGTAAATTTGTAGTTGTTCGTTAGTCGTACTTACGGTCATGAATATGTGTTGCCTTAGCGGACTAATCTTCCTGTCATTCTGTCTAAATACACGCAACCCATCGGATACACTATTATTGTTCAAAATACCAGCAATGTGTAAAATAATGTAGCTGAAACAGATGAGTGAATCTCACTCTATCAGACTGTGAACCCGACACTTACACTCATATACACTTCTGGAAATGGAAAAAAGAACACATTGACACCGGTGTGTCAGACCCACCATACTTGCTCCGGACACTGCGAGAGGGCTGTACAAGCAATGATCACACGCACGGCACAGCGGACACACCAGGAACCGCGGTGTTGGCCGTCGAATGGCGCTAGCTGCGCAGCATTTGTGCACCGCCGCCGTCAGTGTCAGCCAGTTTGCCGTGGCATACGGAGCTCCATCGCAGTCTTTAACACTGGTAGCATGCCGCGAAAGCGTGGACGTGAACCGTATGTGCAGTTGACGGACTTTGAGCGAGGGCGTATAGTGGGCACGCGGGAGGCCGGGTGGACGTACCGCCGAATTACTCAACACGTGGGGCGTGAGGTCTCCACAGTACATCGATGTTGTCGCCAGTGGTCGACGGAAGGTGCACGTGCCCGTCGACCTGGGACCGGACCGCAGCGACGCACGGATGCACGCCAAGACCGTAGGATCCTACGCAGTGCCGTAGGGGACCGCACCGCCACTTCCCAGCAAATTAGGGACACTGTTGCTCCTGGGGTATCGGCGAGGACCATTCGCAACCGTCTCCATGAAGCTGGGCTACGGTCCCGCACACCGTTAGGCCGTCTTCCGCTCACGCCCCAACATCGTGCAGCCCGCCTCCAGTGGTGTCGCGACAGGCGTGAATGGAAGGACGAATGGAGATGTGTCGTCTTCAGCGATGAGAGTCGCTTCTGCCTTGGTGCCAATGATGGTCGTATGCGTGTCTGGCGCCGTGCAGGTGAGCGCCACAATCAGGACTGCATACGACCGAGGCACACAGGGCCAACACCCGGCATCATTGTGTGGGGAGCGATCTCCTACACTGGCCGTACACCACTGGTGATCGTCGAGGGGACACTGAATAGTGCACGGTACATCCAAACCGTCATCGAACCCATCGTTCTACCATTCCTAGACCGGCAAGGGAACTTGCTGTTCCAACAGGACAATGCACGTCCGCATGTATCCCGTGCCACCCTACGTGCTCTAGAAGGTGTAAGTCAACTACCCTGGCCAGCAAGATCTCCGGATCTGTCCCCCATTGAGCATGTTTGGGACTGGATGAAGCGTCGTCTCACGCGGTCTGCACGTCCAGCACGAACGCTGGTCCAACTGAGGCGCCAGGTGGAAATGGCATGGCAAGCCGTTCCACAGGACTACATCCAGTATCTCTACGATCGTCTCCATGGTAGAATAGCAGCCTGCATTGCTGCGAAAGGTGGATATACACTGTACTAGTGCCGACATTGTGCATGCTCTGTTGCCTGTGTCTATGTGCCTGTGGTTCTGTCAGTGTGATCATGTGATGTATCTGACCCCAGGAATGTGTCAATAAAGTTTCCCCTTCCTGGGACAATGAATTAACGGTGTTCTTATTTCAATTTCCAGGAGTGTAGATAAATAATTCACTCTACATGTACGTTAATAATTATAGGTTAAGTTACCACATAATATATTTTAAGATCAAAGTTAAAAATTTAGTTCTTTAGGTCTCCTTCCCACCACCCAATGCACTCCGTACATGCTTATGAAGGTTGCAGGGAGCGCATGTTACGCTTAGTTTTCCTGTAAAGGATGAGTTTGTGATGACCAGAGGTATGGGAAAATTACAACTAAAGCGTACCTTCACAGTAAGATACTATGTCTCTTATTAAATTCAAGTCTGTTATTAAATGTCACCGGTCGCTGCGGCCAGGCGGTTCTAGGCGCTTCAGTCCGGAACCGCGGTGCTGTTACGGTCGCAGGTTCGAATCCTGCCTCGGGCATGGATGTTTGTGATGTCCTTAGATTAGTTAGGTTTAAGTAGTTCTAAGTCTAGGGGACTGATGACCTCAGATGTTAAGTCCCATAATGCCTAGCGCCATTTGAACCATTTGAACTTAAATATCATTTTTATTTTATTTTGTATGTATGAATACTGTTGAATAGGGAAAAAATCAGTTATCGTACTATCGACGAGCGAACGATATAGCAAATAAACCGTTGTTGAACTCGAAATGCTGCTCATTCCGCAGGACATATTTTCCCTAAGTAAATCTAATTAACAAACTGTATAGCACTCATTAGGAACTCGTTGTTGAGAAGGAACGGAAATGAAATGTCGCTGTGGAAAAGACACTCTTCATCATAAATGAGAAGGCTAACACGCAGGGATGAAAAGGAAGTAATGATACAAATTCTGAACCCGCATCTCGAGCGATAAGATGTACAGATAGCTAATCAAAGCAAGACTATCAAGGCTGAAAGAACGGTGCTATCATGTACAAAAGAAATGAGCGCTAATAGGAACTTACTAATTTTAGAATAGGTACTACTTTCTTCAGAGCATACTCTTACCACCTTGAGCAGAGTTATTTCATATCGTATGAAAAACATTTTTTGAATTTTCTTTGCGTTATAGATTCTGTAATATGTACTCTTATTTAATTTAGTCGTACATATCATTATTCACACTTGTAAAATGGAAGTGATTGTCTTTACCTTTTACAATACTTGCGGAATGCACTTAAAAAGTGGGAAATGGAAAGTGTTTCCACAAGGCACAAGTCCGGTACTTACCGTACATAGTGTAGATGTTCATTATGTAACAAGTATCAAAGGATGAAATTTTCCTTGTTTTGGCAACTGATGTCCATGATGAACATCAGTGGAGGTTGTCACTTCCTTAGTTACTAATATTCTCTAGTGTTTATTGTGTCATGAAAGCAAACAGCTTCCGTATATCATCTTGAGAAGTTTCTTGTCACCCTTAAAACACAAGGTTCATTAATTCACGAAGGTTGCTGGCTGGAGGCTGTTATGAAGCCCTATGTCTTAACACGGCATGTCAGATATGCTCTATAGGTGACAACGAAACTAGTCAAGTATTCATTTATTCCTCAGCCCGCTTATGGTGTGAACAGTAGTGTGGAGTCTCGCTTTATCCTTCAGGAAAATGCCATTTGTACCCCTCTCATCAATGATAGTATACCATTCTTCTCATACACTGGCGATCACTTAACCTCCCTTCAACAATGAGCAAATCCGTCGTGTTGCCATGTCCAATAGTACCTCACCCATGATTCCACCCGCTGCATACGTATCGGAACTCGCTGCTTCCTGTGACCTTTCACATTTCAGACGTATACTCAACGCTGAAGAATACAGAATTCCACTTTATATGCAGATTGATTCTACTCCATACAAGTTTCTGATGTCTGTGGCATGTTTTCAGCGGTGGATGATACATGACATTGCGATGTTTCAAGCCGGCTTTTGCGACGCGGGATTAGCCGAGCGGTCTATGGCGCAGCAGTCATGGCTTGTGCGGCTGGTCCCGGCTGAGGTTCGAGTCCTCCCTTGGGGATGGGTGTGTGTGTTTGTCCTTAGGATAATTTAGGTTAAGTAGTGTGTAAGCTTAGGGACTGATGACCTTAGCAGTTAAGTCCCATAAGATTTCACACACATTTGAACATTATAACAAGCCGGCTTTCAGTAATCTGTTTCCGACGTATCATGATAACGCTGTTCCTCTAACGTCTGTTGAGCTGCTGTCGTCCGTCAGAAATAGTTAAACCATTGTGTGTTCTTCTGGTGGTGCTGTCCTTCCAGGTCTGGGCCTATGTTCTTTCTGTTGTCGTCCCGAGTCTGTCTCGCCACCACTCGCCATCACTGATGTGACGAATGGAAATTTGTACCACGGCTGGGAATCGTCACATCAGTGCCGTGGTACAAATTTCCATTCGTCACATCAGTCTGCAGATACAGGTCACAGATGTTTGAGAATTTAAAATCTCTCTGAAACCATGTAGTTTCATTTGATAACCAAACTTTGCTTTGCTTTTTGAACTATATTAAATGGTTTTTTAAAGAAATGCAAAATATTATTAAAAACTATAGCTCATATTTCACATCCCAATAACTAGCAAGTAATGCAACTCCAGTACTGTTATAAGCTATGTTAAATGTTTTCATTTTTCTTATTTTTATGTCATTTTCATATTCAGTTGACAAAGAAGAAAGCCTGAGAATTCAGGGTTGATTTTCGTCAGGTCTTTTCCTATTGGTTTTGTAAAGGGAATATTTCCGGAAGTCCACAATGGTGATGATGGTGGTGCAGATATTTTTGAACTAAGACCCATGAAAAACGTATGTCAGGCCAAAGCAATTATTTCTGAATACCCAATGGGATAACCCCTTCTTTCAAGGGAACCGACTAATTAATAAAAGATAGTGATTGAAGAACTAATTCATTCGTTTCTAATTTTTGCCTCTTCAGAGGTAGTACGCTTTTGTAGCGCTGTTTTCTCCATCCTTTTTAATGTAGATCATATCTAGTTGCCACTTCTATCACCATTTCTTTGGATGCCTGGTGATGATCCCCAAGTCTCGGTCACTAGGTAAAAGGCTGTGATATCTCACAAGGAAAAACTGTATTTTCTTAAGTCTAGTTGTGTCTGTGAGTGAGAGAAGAAAGCGGGAAAATATCTGATCTTTATGTTGGCCTGTGCTGTTGTCATAAAATAAATGCAACTCTGTGTTATTTTGAGATATCTGTCTTATAAAAAATGATAAAAAGAACGGATTAGTTCGGGGATGTTCTTCCATTCGCTTCTGGTAGACGTACAAAACCATTTCTCTCGTTAATGTTAATGACGCAGAATATTCTAATAATATGTGTGTTAAACAGAGAAGCTCCTAAACAAGAATCTTTTGTAAGTTTATATTCTGTATGGTCAGCTCCGATTGTCCTTCTACATGTAATTAATGCTTCAGTGCAGAATAAAGTTTTCTACTCCTGCATTTATGTATTAATAGTTCGGCTATAGCTGTCCTTTCAAACAACTCATTAATCTGGGGGATTTAATTTTGTGCAATGAAGGTTGTCCTCGCCCATTTAAAGCTAGTAGGTAGGTCCATCTAAAGAGTTTCCGAAGTGACAAAAATCAGAAAACAGGTCAAATGATGAGTTACGTCTCTTTAAAGAATCGATTCAGGTACTAAACTTCAACTTATCTGAAGAAAATGCCCATTCGAAAAAGTTTCATTCGCTGATTAGGTATCTCTATCGAAAGTTAGCACCCACAGAATTAAAACTACTTTGTGTCATCGGCTGAGAGTAAATTATGAAAGACTATGGAAGGTCAGTAAATTAAAAGATATAGGAAATAAATGTTTAGTGGACTATTGTAGCAATATGACGGATACATGATCATCTTATATAATAAAACTTGGTGGTTACGACACTTGAAAAACTAAGTTTTTATATAAGATAATGTATTTATCGTGCTTTTGGCGCGCATTTTAATTTACATATCATGCTGACCACTGTATTAATGTCTCATCGTACCGAGTATTATAGACAAGTTTTACCTTTCCTACGAAAACAAAGTAAATTTTTCTCAAATGTAGCTGCGCTGTTATCAGATAGATGGCTTTCATACTAAGTATTAGTGACAGCTATAGTTGGTGATTGGCCCATACAGGAATAATTCACTCGAATCACACCTGAGCTGAAGAAAAAGGCTCGTGTCTACAAATGACCAGATAAGGTATGTAATTTACATCTCCACAGTTCAGTCGATATGTGAGTCAAAATTAGTATCACTCACAGGTACATCCTGCCCAAACGTTGCGTTTTCATTTATATGTAAATTACTGCTGCAGCATTTATTACACACACATGGAAGTTCCCACTGGTCCGAATAAATTGTTTTCTGTTAATTGACACTGTGAAGCATTCAGTACGGATCATGTGTACAGATAATATGCTTTGCGGCTGGCTCGTGTTGTACCGGCTATTATAACGACCACAGCGATTCTGCGTCCAGATTACCGGGTTTGGAGAGTCTGTTGATAAACTACTCAGGGCGTGCCTAGTGGAATCTCTTTCTTTAATTGCAATCACAATTTTTAAATTCGTTATCCAGAAGGCCATACTAATTCTTATTGCCATTGCTGACATAACTGTGGTTTCATGTGTAGCCTAGGACGCAACCAAAATGAAAAAAAAACAACGAAATATTAGTAAGAAATTACGGTAGTAAACACTTAAATTTTGTTGGGAAGTTGTGTTATAGTAGTTATTAGAGAAACAGCTTGTAAATGTTAATTTTGTGAAATAATCATTTAAAGACTTTTTAGAGAAACTGTGACAATAAACGACGAAAATTATTGTTTGTTGTATAATGGGCGATCAGACAGTTTCCGTTTGAGGGCATTGCTGCAGCGTAAATGTAACGTTAGCATGATTGCGATGGGAGTAAATAAGCACCGATATGCAGCCAAGAGATTAGTCTGGCACTCATGTGTTTCCGAAGGCAGTGAGGCAAATGCACAAAAAGTGAACAATGGCGACTTTATTACCAAAAGTGTCCAAAAAGTACCAATGTAATATTAATCGTTTCTTGGCTGCTAAAGGAAAAACATTGATAGTCATCCATCAGAGAATGAAGAATGTGTAATTGGCAGCATGTCTGATGAAAACCACCGTTTTGGAATGATGCGCCAGATTGGCCGTAGATTGCAAACGGTATGCCCACTGAAGCGAGAGACCCTCGAGCACTAGCCCTATAGTCCTGATCTCTCCCTGTGCGCTTATCACGCCTTCGGTCCCTTAAAAAGGCCCTGAAAGGTCGACGATTCCTGTCGGACGAGGATGTGCAACAGGCAGTTACAGAATTATGTATGAAGGTAGTATCTGTTCCCGAAAGAACAGATAACCATTGATGACCGTGCAGCTTCTCTAGAGTGAATCGATAATTAAATCACCACCCTAGCTGCAAACAGGCGTTGATATAAATCATTGAGGACATGTTGAAAATGTTTGCCCCTACCGGGACTCGAACCCGTGATCTCCTGTGTACATGGCAGACGCTCTGTCGCCACTTAGTGGACGTTCAGTTATGGTATTGGCGTGCAAATTCCACCCTTCGTTCCCGATGAACAGCAGTGCATGAACCAGGTGCCTGCTACGGAGACCCATACACAGAAACGTTCAAAAAATGGTTCAAGTTGTTCTAAGCACTATGGGACTTAGCAACGGAGGTCATCAGTCCCCTCGTCTTAGAACTACTTAAACCTAACTAACCTAAGGACATCACACACATCCATGTCCGAGGCAGTATTCGAACCTGTGACCGTAGCAGCAGCGGGGTTCCGGACTGAAGCGCCTGTAACCACTCGGCCACAGCGGCCGGCGGCAATGTTCACTGATCGGCCGTGGAGGAGGCAGTGTTGGTAGCCCCTTGGTTCATGTGCACAGTCAGTGCCCAAGAGTTGCACGACTATTCACCCGTACTCCTCTGCGCCGTCGTCCTTCATCCCCGTCATCTAAGGTCCCTGGTGGACCGCAGTTACCCCGGCGCCGGTTTTGAATATCACCATTTTGCCGTGCACGATACGAACTGGTCAGCCAGAACATTATGACCGCCTATCTAACATCCTTTGGTAAGGATGACAGCGATGACTCGTCATGGAATGGAAACAATTAGGCCTTGATAGAGCCATAAAAAAAAAATGGTTCAAATGGCTATGAGCACTATGGGACTTAACTTCTGAGGTCATCAGTCCCCTAGACTTAGAACTATTTAAACCTAACTAACCTAAGGAGGTCACACACAATCATGCCCGAGGCAGGATTCGAACCTGCGACCGTAGCGATCGCGCGGCTCTAGACTGTAGCGCCCAGAACCGCACGGCCACTCCGGCCGGCTAGAGCCAGCATATCAATTGGAACTCGTCACTGTGTTTATCGAAGCGCTACATCAAACTGCTAACCTTGTGACACGGCGCATTATCTTACTGAGAAATGCGTACTGCCGTCGGCAAGCGATCGCCATGAAGGGCTGTAAATTGTGAGAAACCAGTGTACGATACTCCTTGGCCGTGACGCTGCCTTACTCGAGCTCCACTGGACGTATGAATCACCACGTGAATGTTTCCCAGAGCATAATGGAGCCTCCGCCAGCTTGTTTCCGTCTCGTAGTACAGATGTCAAGTAGCTGTTACCCTGGAAGACAGCTCTTTCGCGCCCTCCCATCGACATGGTGAAGGACATATGGGGATTCATCAGAGCATGCAATGCTGTATCACTGCGCCAGAGTCCAGAGCCGAAGATCATGTGGGTCTATCAGCCATAGTTGCCGATGTCGTGGTGTTAACAAAGGCACGTGCATAGGTCGTCGGCTGCGGAGGTACACCTTAGGAGTGTTTTCAGGCACACTTGCATACAGCCCAGCATTAAAGTCTGTTGCTAGTTCCGACAGAGTTCGCCGCCTGTGTTGTTTTTCAATCTGTATAGCCTACGGCGTCAGACATCTATTCAAACAATGTTCAAATGTGTGTGAAATCTTATGGGACTTAACTGCTAAGGTCATCAGTCCCTAAGCTTACACACTACTTAACCTAAATTATCCTAAGAACAAACACACACCCATGCCCGAGGGAGGACTCGAACCTCCGCCGGGACCAGCCGCACAGTCCATGACTGCAGCTCCTTAGACCGCTCCGCTAATCCCGCGCGGCCAGACATCTGTAATGAGGAGTGGCCACCCAACCGTACGATATCTGGACGTGGTTTCGCCGCGAGATGAAGGCACTCACTACAGAACCTCTCGAACATCCGGCAAGACGTGCAGTTTCCGAAGCGCTATTGTCGAGTCTTCAGATCATCAAAATCTTCCCTCGGTCAAACTCAGAAAGTTCGCCCTTTCCCCGTTCTGCACACGGACAGCACGCTCGCTGATACTGCACGGATTGTGCTTGTGTCTGACTTGCAGTCATACATCTCCAGGTGACGCTGCTATCCCCTGGTCGGGCTTATATCAGTAATAGGTTTGTTATCTTAATGTTCTGGCTGATCAGTGTACTTTAACCAAGGCGGCACGCGAATGGTTTACAGAGTTAACCGTTTTGGAAATACTTCCACCCTTGGCCCGAAAGCCAATGATTATGTTCTTTTCGGTGACAGATAAATCTCTCCGTCTCTGCATTACGACAACGACTGCACAGTTGTCGGCGTCCCCCTCGACATGTTTCATTGCCCTCCACTCTAGTGATGCCACCCGCCGTACGTTAGTAGTTGTTGCACCTTGGCGTCAAACGTAGGCGGTCGTCACATTAATGTGAATGTACCGTGTGAATATCCAGGTGGCATTCCACTTCGCTATCAAGGTATTTGAGTCACTATTATTTTTGCCATACGTAAGAAACAGGTTGTATGTACTCTGCAATTTTTGTTCGT
This sequence comes from Schistocerca americana, assembly GCF_021461395.2. Classification (NCBI taxonomy): domain Eukaryota; kingdom Metazoa; phylum Arthropoda; class Insecta; order Orthoptera; family Acrididae; genus Schistocerca; species Schistocerca americana. Next base: position 824,446,974 of record NC_060119.1, read on the forward strand.
GGTATATTAAAATTAAACAACTGGTAACCATCACTGGAAGGAGCGACAAAAACGCTACAGAGTCCCATAATACCATAGGACATAACTCATGAAACAGCATACACTAAAATAAATATAGCGGGTATCATTAAGAGTGATAAGTAGCTCTTGAATGTTACCGGGGTTGGCACAAAATGTGAGGGAAGTGTGAAATATGACCAGCATAATTGGTGAAGTTAATGTATGCATAATATTTCGACATCCGTTTGTGATACGGTCCTGCCCATTGGGCCGAAAACTTACATTCCTGATGTGATGAAAACTCTGATATCCTATAGCACGCCTACTGGCCAGCTATATCACCTGATCTGAATCCCATATAAATGTTTGGGCTATGTGAATCACATCACCGAATATTGCCACAGTGTAGTAGTTGTACAGAAGGAAGCAAGGAAGATAAGAGTTTAACGTTCCGTCGACAGAAAGATCATCAGAGACGGAGTTCTTTAGGGAATGATGAGGAAGAGTGTCGGCTATGCACTTTCAAATGAAGCATCCCAGCATTCACTTAAAGCGATTTGAGGAAGTCAAAGAAAACCCTAATACGGATGGCAGGACGGGATTTGATTTGTCCTGCGTAACGTGAGTTCAGTAGCTGTGCGGGGTCTGTTCTTCAATGAGTGGCTTCAGCTGGAAACAGCACCTCTCAGTAAACTCGTGGAATCTCTTCCTAGACGAATTTAGTGAACCCGATACATCGACAAAACTAAACGTAAGGAAAATACTGAAAACAGTGCTAGTTGTAAATTGTATTAACTAAAAATTAGCTAAAATTCTAACAGGAATAACTGTTGTTGGATGCTGAAATCAACACGATGATAAAAGCGTCTGCTGTCAGTGGCAGCGTAGAGGCAAAAGAGACCAAATGAATTACGTAGAATACCATTTACAAAAGAAAGATATGGACTGAAACAAATGAATCAACATAGACTTTCGCGACAAGAGTCAGTTTGCATGAAATCGATGATACTCTATTGGAAAACGATGAACCGATGTGCCGGCAACTGTCTGAAGGTTTTAATCGAAGCAGATAATTTATGCCTTGGAGGTTAGCAGAAACTTTGGTGTATCAACTTACACTACGACGTAGGCTACAAACTACTACGTTATGAAAACTCAAAGATACAAATTTCACAAGGGTAGAAGATGAATTACAGGTGCATTCATCTTTGTGAGCCATAAGACGCTAAATAGGCGTAATATTTATGAAAAAACACGTAAACAGTGAATGTGTTAAATTCTTATGTAGCGCTCTCGTGTTAAGTACACCATGAAGACGCACATTACTGCAGACACTCGCATTTCGACATTGTTGGTTTTCTATGAGCAGTGCGCCTGAGCTATACACCGGAACTTTATTTGAGGATGTAACAAAGCATCCCAAACAAGTCTATAACATAGTTATTGGCAATGCTGTTTCACGAAAATAACCTAACAGGCACGTATAAGTGAAAACTACTGACAAAGTTCCGAGATAAAATGTTTCGAAAATCTGTAAGATAATGGAGACACAAGAAGTCATTACTGTATCTAGTGGACTGTACGTGGCGCGGGCAATTGGAAAAATTACACTGATCTTCAGTTAATTTATGACGGAGGTCTTTTACTTTGCGGTGTCATATTTGTCTGTATGACAGCAAGGCAATGCGGTGGGTGATTATTATGCGCTACTTGAAGTATTGTTTGACAAAGCTGTGTGTACCGAATTTGCCTTTCATTGACGGTTGCTTATCACCTACTACATTTATGATATGTCAATCACGTTGTGTCTGAATTATTCAAAATGCTTATTGAAGAGATGTATTTAGTTGGTTCACATATACACTCCTGGAAATGGAAAAAAGAACACATTGACACCGGTGTGTCAGACCCACCATACTTGCTCCGGACACTGCGAGAGGGCTGTACAAGCAATGATCACACGCACGGCACAGCGGACACACCAGGAACCGCGGTGTTGGCCGTCGAATGGCGCTAGCTGCGCAGCATTTGTGCGCCGCCGCCGTCAGTGTCAGCCAGTTTGCCGTGGCATACGGAGCTCCATCGCAGTCTTTAACACTGGTAGCATGCCGCGACAGCGTGGACGTGAACCGTATGTGCAGTTGACGGACTTTGAGCGAGGGCGTATAGTGGTCATGCGGGAGGCCGGGTGGACGTACCGCCGAATTGCTCAACACGTGGGGCGTGAGGTCTCCACAGTACATCGATGTTGTCGCCAGTGGTCGGCGGAAGGTGCACGTGCCCGTCGACCAGGGACCGGACCGCAGCGACGCACGGATGCACGCCAAGACCGTAGGATCCTACGCAGTGTCGTAGGGGACCGCAACGCCACTTCCCAGCAAATTAGGGACACTGTTGCTCCTGGGGTATCGGCGAGGACCATTCGCAACCGTCTCCACGAAGCTGGGCTACGGTCCCGCACACCGTTAGGCCGTCTTCCGCCCACGCCCCAACATCGTGCAGCCCGCCTCCAGTGGTGTCGCGACAGGCGTGAATGGAGGGACGAATGGAGACGTGTCGTCTTCAGCGATGAGAGTCGCTTCTTCCTTGGTGCCAATGCTGGTCGTATGCGTGTTTGGCGCCGTGCAGGTGAGCGCCACAATCAGGACTGCATACGACCGAGGCACACAGGGCCAACACCCGGCATCATGGTGTGGGGAGCGATCTCCTACACTGGCCGTACACCACTGGTGATCGTCGAGGGGACACTGAATAGTGCACGGTACATCCAAACCGTCATCGAACCCATAGTTCCACCATTCCTAGACCGGCAAGGGAACTTGCTGTTCCAACAGGACAATGCACGTCCGCATGTATCCCGTGCCACCCAGCGTGCTCTAGAAGGTGTAAGTCAACTACCCTGGCCAGCAAGATCTCCGGATCTGTCCCCCATTGAGCATGTTTGGGACTGGATGAAGCGTCGTCTCACGCGGTCTGCACGTCCAGCACGAACGCTGGTCCAACTGAGGCGCCAGGTGGAAATGGCATGGCAAGCCGTTCCACAGGACTACATCCAGCATCTCTACGATCGTCTCCATGGGAGAATAGCAGCCTGCATTGCTGCGAAAGTTGGATATACACTGTACTAGTGCCGACATTGTGCATGCTCTGTTGCCTGTGTCTATGTGCCTGTGGTTCTGTCAGTGTGATCATGTGATGTATCTGACCCCAGGAATGTGTCAATAAAGTTTCCCCTTGCTGGGACAATGAATTCACGGTGTTCTTATTTCAATTTCCAGGAGTGTAGAATAAAATTTTATTAAAGTTATTGACAGATTATTATAGCGCGGGGGACCTGGTCTCTAACTCGGAAAGGAAGATTAGTGTTTAACATCCCGTCATCCGTACGTTCACTAGAGACGGAGCACAAGTTCGTTTTACGAAAGGATGAGGAAAGTAATCGACTTGCCCTTTTCAAAGGAACAATCCCGCCATTCGTCTGGAGGGATTTAGGAAAACCACCAAAAAAAAAGAAAGTATGTGAATGGCCTGATCAGAATTTGAATCGCCGTGCTCTCGAATGCGAGATCATAGAGCTAAACGCAGCGCCATCGCACTCGACCGTACTCAGGTACATTTTTTGTCCAGAACGGTAGTGAATCCAGTTTCGTACGACGAAATATACTAGCAGTGGGAATGATTACGGGGGACCCTTGTGGTAGTTACTGCCTCGACATAGTCCTATTGTAGATGGTTTGAAATACATTTTATTCAACTGTTTGATGAGTCAGAGGCAATTGAAATTTTCCGATGAATGTAACCACAATTGGTGCATTTCAGTGAAGTTTTTTTGTTATTATGAATGAAAGGAAGAAGCTGAAACCACTTAGCCCTCACAGATCTAATGAAACGTGCGGTTTCACCGAATTTACGCCACGTGCAATAAATGAACCAGCGTCAGCAGCGAGGCACATCCTCTCACTTTGTACGGCGCCATGGAGACTACAATTTAACCTTTGACCTAAGCTTACATTCGGGCGGCAAGAAGCTTGTGCCAACACCTCTATTGCCCTTATGGGCCAAATACGTCTGATGGAAACTTCTTCCAGCATCTACCTTTGGGTACAGCGTCAACACGAAATTGCGTTATTGACCTCGCCTGTGGAGGGTGGTTCATTATGTTAGCACACAAACTTCATTAACAGCAGCCTTTCAGAGCTGTGGCATTGTGTAAGCCATGTAGCGATATCGCCCCAACACACGCTTCTCGCGCAACTTTTTGAGGTGGATTGACTGGCCTTCTAGCCACGACATACTTCGACCAAGAGCCTGAAACAAATGCCGTGTTCAGCCGTTACAAAAATACTTTCATATATTTATGGTCCTGTCAGCTGCATCACGACTATCACACCGTCATTTCGTTCACGGATCTACTGAAGCGAAGTATCATTCTGTGTGATATCTAAACTAGGCCAGTCGATTATTAAAATAAATATCCTTAAGAAGTGGTCCACCGTGAATCTTTTTTGCACAATCTCTCAGACTGTTACACTGGATTATACTCTAATTCCCACACACCCTCCCATCCCCCCCTTAAACCAACAAAGCAACCTAGTGAATTCATCGAGGTATCGAATGTAATATTGAAAGAGAGCTACTATCATTTGTTGTTATACGGCAAGTGATGACACTAATAATGCAGACCGTACTGGATTCCATCGCATCGTGTTCCACACATTCTCAGTAAAGACACGCAGGGGGGGAAAGGAGGGGTTCTATGTTAGTGAAGCTGCTGACGAGAAACAGAGCGTTCTGAATAACACAAAAAATGTCTTTACATTGTGCTGCTGAAGACAAATCTTTCGTCAGTCTTTTGGAATGGCAATAAAATTCATGTTGGTACAACTTTATCGCATTCTTGGCACTATTCCCGGTACAAGGACTTGAAATTAAGTCACTGTGGACTGCAGTTTCCAACATTATGGAGTCTAGAATTGTTAACGTTAGTGTCTGTCAGATGCCTTCGGTATTTTCTGCATTTTGCCGAGGGTATAAGCCAGGCTACCAAACAGATGCACACGATCAATTACGTGGGAGTAGCTGACAGACAAATCAGGTGAGTCATTTGAACCTGCGTAAACGCATCTCCTACAAGAAAACTGCAACTTGTTAAAAGTTGTTTCGTTTATACGCTGTCTGACGATAAAAGTGAATCATTCAGATGGGGAGACGGAAACGAAGTAAAACTTAATGGGCTGGGAGTGTATGTAAAGTCATTTCCGTGATTATAAAATTTAGCCAAATTACAAAGAACTTGTGCAAATGAGCGCACTTGTCGATGTAACGTTGCGTCCCCTCTGGCCTGCATTCATGCACTGACTCTGTTGGGAAGGGTATCACAAAGCCGTTGTGTCTGCTCCTGAGACACGCTGGACCACAACTGTTCAAATATTAGGAAGATCAGTGCCCCAATCAAAGTTATGTCTCCTCAGAGCATAACACCTGAACAACCAAAACGATCATGCTCGATAATCTCCCCGAAAGCATTACGTGCTCCCAGCTCTCAGCATATGATGATACGTCGTGCATTGTCAAACACTATCATTTAGGTATTGCTGGTGTCACGTATTGTTGCACCCAGATCTATCAGTAAGGTACGCTCACCAGTAAACGTTGTTTTGACACTGTACTCCTTCACAACGTGGTTATTTTAAGAAGTGCACTTTTACGGATGACAATGTACGACAGCATCAAACAGTGCAGGTGTAGGAGCTCTCGGAACGAAAGGATATTCGGCAAATGGACTGGTCTGTCCGTTCCCACGATTGAACTCCCATCGAGCACATGTGAGACATGTTGGGGAGACGTATTACAGCACCTCTATACGCCAGCCGGCCGAAGTGGCCGTGCGGTCCTAGGCGCTGCAGTCTCGAACCGCGAGACCGCTACGGTCGCAGGTTCGAATCCTGCCTCGGGCATGGATGTGTGTGACGTCCTTAGGTTAGTTAGGTTTAACTAGTTCTAAGTTCTAGGGGACTAATGACCTCAGAAGTTGAGTCCCATAGTGCTCAGAGCCATTTGAACCATTTCTACATACGCCAACGACCATCCAGCAGTCGGCAACCACGATAGTGGATGAATGGAATGCAGTACCACAAGAATTCCTCTTTAATGTTGTGGTATGCACGAGGGCACGTTTCGGAGCGTGTTTTACCGTCCATAATGATCACACTTGCTACAAAAAACCATGTGGCAGTCCTTTCTATGTATGGTCCATATTTCAACGGGCTATGTTACTTGGCTGTGACGCGTCGTCCGAAAGTTACTTTCGTCCTTGAGTTTTGTAAATCGGTGTATATTCTATATGTATGTCTATTTTTATTTTCACTGTCCAAGTCCCACATCATTGTATGATTGTCCCTGGGAGATTAAATACATTAATTAATTAAAACACAAAATGAAATAAACAGTAATAATGTAATTATTTACTCAGGGTCTTGGACACGGCTAGCTGTAATTAAAACTTACGCCACTTCACAGGAAGATGTAATTGTGTAGCAAAAACAGATTGCAGTCTTCACGTGTTGCATAGAAAGCAGCCATAAAACTGCGTCGTTGCCCTAAGGGATATCCTCTGTCAAATACTTTAAAGACCTGTATCAGAGAAACGGTGAAACTGTGATATTTGTGTCATATAAGAAAACTGTTGTTTCGTATCTTCGAATAACTCTTTCTTGCCTTCTTCTCTTTCTTCTTCTTAAAGGACGCTATAACCCGGGTGACTATGTGAGTTCTCCACATTCCTCCTCCAATCATTTTTGTTTGCGACCTTCCTGGTGCATTCTTCCTTTTCCAAGCCCATCGCTTTTGTGTCCTTGTTGACACCATCCTTCCAGTTTGTCCGTGGCATTCCTCGACCCATTCTGCCTTCCATGGATCCTGAGAATGCTACTCGTGCTAATTTTTCCTCTTCAATCCTAATTAGGTGTCCAGCCCAGACCAGTCTTCTTTTCTTCATTCCTTCGGAAAAAAACAGCTTGCGAATATAGGTCTGCCAGTTCCTGGTTTTCTCATGTCCCACATACTTGTGACGGGCTGTTCCTCCTGGCGCCAAAAATTTGGCAGCGATGGTGAGTCAATTGGACTTGTCATGAACAACAAATTTTTCTATAATCTATTTAGTTTACTAAGTCTACAGTCACAGAGTATATACATTATTGATAAGTGCAGAACATATTAAAAAAGACAAAATGTATACGCAATGAGTACAAAATATATTAACAAATATGATAAAGTGCACGCGTACTGTATAAGTCCTTAGCATTTTTTTTTTACAAGAACTAAATAAATAAAGTGCACACGCACTGTAAAAGTCTTTAGCATATTTAGGGCAACCGATCTTATTAACAAATGAAATGAAGTGCACACGCACTGTATATGTCTTTATCATTTTACAAGAATTTAAACGCACTGTATATCTCTTTACAAGAACTAGGAAAGGAATGGGAAGGACGGTAGGTTGCATGTAGCTGCACTGAAAGCCCATATCTTTCTACAGAAGCACAACACCAAGTGAGACAATCTGAACTTCACTTCCCTGAAGTATTTATCAGTGTAGCCAAGACACTGAAATGTTGTATTAATATTCAATGTTATCATTTTGGTAGTACATTAGGTACACCAAACAGTAGGACCATAATAACATTTCCATCGTTCAAGGTGGTGGACAGCTTGATATGTCAGCACCACATTCTTGTAGAATCCATACTCTCACATCAACAGAGAATTAGTGCAAAAACCAAATATAGTGCTCCATGATCATGAGGATGGACAGGACATACGAATATTGCAGTAATTTCTGGTAATTAGGTCAGAAGGTTAAGGACATTAAGTCTTATGCTAGTCATCATTGAGAATTACATTAGTGTATCAACCGATTTGAATAATTATTGGCACTCATTGGTTAGTTAGTAAACATTTCTGTACTATGTATGGAGTATTACAGAACAGTATTCATAAGTCATCTCGTTACAGTAATTATTACAGAACAATATTCATAAGTCATATAATTACCATAATTATTGGCATAGCATTTATGCATTATTATAAAACATCATTCAGTATTACTCAGAACTCATCATTCAAGTGACATAGGACATATTTAAAATGTAACACACTGTAACTATTACTCAAGGTCTGTGGTCCAATAATGCATAGATATAACGGAATCAATACATCTGAGAAACCTGCATTATTTTTTTGCTAGCAATGCATTGCGTTTTGATCGATAATTGCTGGGGCATGAAAATATATGCTTTTGACTTATTGCTGGAAATAAGGATTAATAACGTCATTCGTCATGAGTCAGCTGTAGCAAGGTTATGAAACAAGTAGAGTATATGTGATCACATCCGTGAATGATACACAACTGGGTAAAGAAAATGCAAGTACTGGAACAGGTTTAATAACTAAGTGTTTATAGGATATTAATAACGTGAAAAGCTTCTTCTGGAAAAAATACAAAATGGTTTATTGAGCTGAAAGAAGAAATGCATATTATGCTGAAAAGTAGTACTTCGAATTAACAGGTAATGAAACGTGTACTCAACATGTATGTACTCTAGCTGTCTTTTCCAAAACATTCAGTCATTATACAATGCGACATAAGACATACTGTCAAAAGGAACTGAAATAAATACTTAAATAACTACGTAGCATCTCTTAACTAATAGTAAATATATAAACTTCATCATTATTCTCATCTGCAAAGAAAAACTTCATTATTCATATAATTACAACTTCATCTTTATCATCATCTGCAAAGAAAAACTTCATTATTCATATTACCATCATCATTTATTATCATCTGCAAAAAAATAGACACTTCATTATTCATTATTCAAATTACCATTTCTTCGTACAGCTATTCATAGTATAGAGTTTCTTACTTCTAGCATATTTCATCACTAAAATTAACATGTGTAGTTCTGTCTGACAGCTTGCATCAATCGCCTCGTATTCTGAAAGAAAAATAATTAGTCAATACTGCTATCATACGATGTGTATAGTATATTCTGGTTAATGCTTGTTAATTACGATCCATTTACTCTTCATGACAAGTTATTGCATTTTCTTTCGTTCATTCCGATGGTAAAATTTCCATTTAAGAGTAAACCACTGTGATTTGTTTAATTTATTTCTTGTACACGTTATTGCTTTCTGAAAATGATGAATAAGGATTAATATCTTGCATTTAAATCACATACTCATTAAATGAAAACTTGTTTCTAGTGATATAATTAAGCATACAGCGTAGCATGACAGAAAACGTATTAGGTCAAAAACATAGACAGTTTTCAAGTGCAAAAAGTGTACACACAGTATCATAATATAGTAGCAAAAAACGTAAAATAGTCAGGATGTTGAGATATCATAAGGCAAAATGTCAAAGTCAACTGGTGTTTGTTACATCTTAAAGATTTCATAGTGCATCCAGAGAAAAATTCTACTTTCGATAGGAAAACAATCATTCATACACCAAAATATGGAAAATGTGCACGGTCTGATGTCTAACGACAAGAAAAGCGACCTGCTAACCTTACCTTGCCGGGCACTTGCCAAGAAAAAATATGATCATCACCAGTAAGTAGTCACATATACATAATTGCTTAAGTGGCCATATAAATATCTGGAAATGGCATTACAGTGTGATAAATCGTAAACTATGTTCATTCAATAAGGGGTTTAATGTTGGAGACATGGTGATTGCCCTTGCTTTTTCTGGTTCTCAAAGTTTCGATGTGCACTGCATTAGGGTGAGGAATGCTTCGTATTCTGTATGGACCTGCGTATAGAAGCTCAAATTTACTGTATCTACTCTTGCCTCTGTTGGATAAATAATGCGTGCGTACTAATGTCTTCTGTCCTATGTGAAAGTCACGGCGTGTACAAACCTGTTTCTGCTGTCGTCTCCGGCACTCTGCGGCACGTTTGATGTTGTTGAGCCCAATGTCAATTATTTCATGGTGACGTAGTCGACGAGATGTAGGAAAAGATACTAATTCTTTAATTTTGTTAGGTGGTTCAACATTTTTCAATATAACAGTCGGAGATATCATAGTAGATTCATTTGGTATGGAGTTAATTACATACTGGAATGAGTGTATGTGTGTATCCCAATCAATATGTTTTTTATGGCAGTGTATTCTACATAGTTTACCAATTTCTTTCATTAGTCGTTCACAGGGGTTCGAAGAAGCGTGATACCTGGATATATAGATCGGAGAAATGTTTCTAGCTCGTAACATACGTGTCCATATTGCAGATCGAAATTGTGGTCCACTGTCAGAAATTACTTTCAATACATGTCCTACAGGGAACAAAAAATGTTTTACAAATGCATTCGAAATAGATTTAGCAGTAGCTTTGCGCAACGGAGTGAAGGTAACAAATTTCGAAGTGAGTTCAACAGCGACAAAAATGTAAGAAAAACCTCTATTAGTTCTGGGAATCGGTCCAAAAGTGTCTACAGCGGCCATGTGTCTCAATTTAACGGGTACAATGGGATGTAACGGAGGAACATGTGAAGTCGTGTCTGATTTAGCTTTCTGGCAGATTTTACATGACGCTAAAACTCGTCGAATATGTGTCTCCATGTTGGCAAAATAACAGTTCTGTCTCAGAATAAGAAAACATTTTCTGGCTCCATAATGTGCGTAACTTAAATGAGTATACCAAATTAATTTGTTAACAAGCTCGTCAGGATTACATAAAAACCAGTTGTTGCTGTCATGGTGAGAGCGGCGAAACAGAATCTTATAGCGTACAGTATAATGGCTTCTAATGGTAACATTATTCTTATCTTGCCAAAGGTGTTTAACTTCTTTCCATACGTTGTCTTTGCTCTGCTCCTGTGCTATGTCTCGTAATGACGACGAAATGAAATTTTCAAATGCGACTTGTTGAATATATATGACGCTAAAATTTGCTTGGCAGAAGTTGGTTGCGATGTCTTGCTGATTGTTGCTGAGAGAACGGGATAGTGCGTCTGCTACAATATTTTGTGTACCGGGAATGTGAATAATTGTAAAATTAAATTCCTGTAAATAAAGTTAGCATCTGCTTAACCTGTCATGTGTAAATTTAGCTGAAAGTAAAATCTGTATAGCTCTATGATCTGTGTAAACGGTAGTATGTCTTCCATAAAGAAAATGCTCAATTCTCGTAAACGCCCGTACAACACATAATGTTTCAAGTTCTGTAACAGAATAATTTCGTTCAGCAGGTGACAGAATGCGACTTGCAAAGGCGATATTTTTAATTACTGCAGTACCGTCTTCTTCAATTTCCTGAAAAATGTGTACGCCTAAAGCGGTGTTAGAACTGTCAGTGGCAATGGAAAAATTTCTAGTAAGATCTGGGTGTGATAAAAGTGGTGCATTCAACAAAGCATGTTTCAAATTAACAAATTCAGAATGTGTTTGGCTACCCCAGGACCAAATAGCGTTTTTACCCGTTAATTGGCATAATCTAGCGGTGCCTAATGCAGAGTAATGAATAAATTTATGGAAAAAGTTAATTAATCCCAAAAAGCTGCGTAATTGTTTCTTCGTCGTTGGAACAGTAATGTCACGTAAAGCTTGAAGTTTTTCCGGGTCAGGCGCAATACCTTCTGCTGAAATTGCATGTCCAAGAAATTTTATAGAAGTTTTTCCAAAGTGCGATTTGTTAAGATTAACTGTCAGTCCTTGTGCACGGAAAGTTTGCAACAGTTGTTCCAGAATCAAATTGTGCTGAGACCAGTTAGCTTCTGCGATAAGGATGTCGTCTACATATGTCGTGATTCTGTCTTTGCGTTCTGTCGGAAGTATACTATTCAAAACGCGGATAAATGCTGCTGAAGAAATTGTTAAACCGAACGGTAATTTGCGAAATTGATAACAATCGCCAAAACAGAGAAAAGCTGTGTACTTTCTGCAGTTCGGATGGAGCTGAATTTGCCAAAATCCCGATTTCAAATCTAATGTGGAATAAACAGCAGTACCATGAAATTCCTGTGGAAGTTCTTCTAGTGTTTGAGGGCGATCTGTATCATTAATAATTATGTCGTTGATGTGACGCGAATCAAGTACGAGCCGAAGTGAACCATCCCTTTTCTTAACAATATGGAGCGGATTTATGTACGGACTAACTGCCGGTTCAATAATTTTTTGGTCTAGCATAGCGTGTAATTCTTTCTTAACTTGTTCTCTGTTTATATAAGGAATGGTATAATGTTTAGCTTTAAATGTGTCGTGCTGTTTAACTTGAAATTCATACATGAAACCGGACAAAGTACCAGGGACGTTGTCAAAAACTGGAGCTTGCTGTAAAAGAATATTGCGTAGTTGAGTACGTTCGTCGTCTGTATTTGCACTGCTTTGTTTTACTTTATCAGAAATCATTTGCTTAACGTCATAGTCGGCTTCGTTTGGTGAATTGTACTTGTGTACGTACGTATCTGTGAACAATGTGGAGTGACAGTCCGTGTTACGCGATGTAGAAATGACCTCTGTTCGATTAATTGTTTGTTCATCTGCAGATAAAGCGTGCTTAAATTCTAATGCCAGTTGCACATTTTCATCCTATAACATTAAATAGGAATTTTGAAAGTCAATAATTGCGTCATGCTGTACCAGAAAATTCGTACCTAAAATAACGTCTGTTGTCAATAAGGGAACAATCTAAAAATTCGAGTGGAACGTATGACCTGCAATACAAAATGATAAGTGTGTCTGTAATTTGACATCTAGTCCTTTACCAGGTACAGCTCCTTTTACTTTAGTTTTGCCTAATGGTAACGTAGGAAAGGTATTCTCTTTGTTACATTCGTTGAAAGTTTCCTCATTTATAACTGACATAGGTGATCCAGAATCGAGTACTGCTGAAAATGTGTATGATCCAATCTTTAATTCAATGACAGGGTGGGAAATGGTTTTTTGAATAACTGGTTTTTCATGCAAAAGTGTGTCTCGGATGTCGTCAAAAGTAATAACATTTTCGTGAACAAGAGTCTGTGTGTCAAGAGTAGTGCTTACGTTGCTGGAAGATTCATTCCGCACTGTATCTAGTCAATTTCTTTCTGACGTGCTGTTATTTGCGGGAGGATGCTGTGGCATTTCAACTATTTGTACTGTTCTGTTATTTCTTCCTGACGGATTACGTTCGGGATGATACCGACTGTCTGGTTCATTCATGATAATATGTTGTTGCGAATGATTCTGCTGCTGGTAAGACCGACTGTTACGCTGAAAACTGTGCTCATTACTTTTACGTCTGTCATAATAATCATTGCTATACGGCGCATTGCGAAAAGAGTTGAAATGACGTGTTTTCTGTACGTAGTGATTTCCTTGTTGCTGTGCGTTACTATTTGGTGGAGCCGACGCTATACGTGTAGGCGGCGAAACATTAAAGCCTGGCTGCCCCTAAAACCACATTGTTGGTTAGGAATGCTAACCGGCTGGTTTTGTTGCTGTTGTGGGGAAAAGCCACTATTGTTACCAAAATGTGTCTGCGATTGCTGAAAATTTTGACGATACTGATAATTAAAATTTTGTCTGTTATTAAAATTCTGGTGGTTGTCATTCCTGGACCGTCTATCACCTTTGCCATTAAAATAGCGTGGCTGATCGTAATTTCCGTATGCTTGTTTGCCTTGGTTATGATGTGAAAAATCTTTGTTAATGAAGGAATAGTCTGATTGCTGAACTTACAGAAGCTGTAACAGATCTCTTAATGCCGAAATATTTTCTTTCTGCTGACCTGTTAAAAGTGAAACTCTTAACGATCGTGGTAATTTAGAAATACATAATTGGATAAGTGCTGATTCACTATATGGCTCACTTAAGTATTGGTTTTGTTGGACCATGTGTTCAAAAAATTGCGTGACAGTGGGAAAATTTGAGTTCTCTTAATTTGGTAAGCTAATTAATTGATCCCTGATACCGCGCTGTGTCGTCTTCGACCAATACGCTGACAAAAAAGCATTCTGAAATTCTTCTACCGAGTAGCATTGACTCGCGATCGGTCTCATACGAGTTGCCGGTTCGCCTTCCAAAAAACCGCCATTAAATTCAAGTTTGTGTGTTACCGGCCAAGTTGGTGGAAAAGCAAAGCTAAATTGTTGTCCAGTCCAAAGGGTGAATCTGTGATCTGTCATTTTTAAATACCTTAAATTTCCTAATGGATAGAAAGTGCTTGTAATCAAAATAATCGTCTCTGTATGTCTGAACAGGTTCAGGATTGAATGATAATCTGTTTGTCTGTGACTGTTCGGAATCTAAGTCACGTACTCTCTGCAAATTACCAAAATTAAAATTACCTAAATTATACTGGCTGTGTGAGTGTGAGAAATATTCGGAATGTGGCGTATGCTGTGCCGTGTTAGAACCTGAAACATTTTTCATCTCTGTCACTTCTTGCTGTAAAGATGACAATTTTGTACGTAATGTATTATTGGACGAACCTATCTCACTGATTGTCTGCTGTAAGTTTTGGAATTCGGGTGTTTGATTGAACGAAATTGGTGACGTATCGTCTGATTTAGTGTCGATGTTATTTTCGATAACCTCAATACGACTGGCCAATTCATCAAATTTTTCAGTCAGTGCTTTAACCTGATCATCATTTTTAGTGTCACAAGCATTTATTTGTTTTTTGGTTTTACGTGTGGGTTTGTTTAATTTCTTAACGACTGCTTTGATGGCATTGGGGTCCTGTATTAATTCTAATTATTCACGTCTGTTGGTCACTGTCTGAAAGGCTATTGTGTGTGTGTCTGTTTTTGTTTTAAGATCGGAGATTTCATCATGCAATTCGGTGTTCAGCTGTTTGATTTCATCTGATACTGTAGCAATATTGTTGTCTACGTATGTTTTTGCTTTCGTAAATAACTTACGCTTATCTTCCTCTCTCTGTGCCGTAACTGTTTCCATGACTTGTTTCTTTACTTTATTCTGTTCCCGTATAAATTTACGGTAACGCGTTTCACTGTTTTGTAGGTGGTGATTAAAACGTTCGTCAATTTGGCTGTTCTGTTGTTCGAATTTCTTGTCTACTTTCGCATCTAGTGTGCGTGAAAGTTCTGCTGACATTAATTTAAACTCGTCGCGTAACTGTGTTACATTTTCTGAACATTGTTTAGCAAATGCTCTAATTTCATCTCTAAGTAATTTTGTTGTGGCTGCATGAGTATTACATATTTCTTGTGCAACGGATCTAATTTCTTCACTACTATTCCTAGCACTAGCCTTAATTTCCTCACGTAACTGTTTTTTAGTTTCGTTACATTGCTCGGCAACGGCTGTAATCTGTTCGGTAGAGGTGTCAAGTTTCTCATTAATCTGTTTGAGATTTTCATTCAGTTGTTTGTGACTGTTGTCTTGTTTTTCATTCGACTGTTTGAGATTTTCATTAAGTTGTTTGTTCGATTCATTAATTTGTTGTTTGAGATTTTCATTCAACTGTTTGGAATTGTTGTCTAGTTTTTCATTAAGTTGTTTATTCGATTCAGTAACTTGTAGCAAGAATGCCATAACTTGATCCAAGTCAAAATTAGCGACTCTATTTTCTCTGCTGTGTGATGGTGTATCTGCATTTGTCACGTTTTGTGTAACCATGTGGTCATTCTCTGATTCTTTAAAAGGTTTGCCAATTGGTTGTACGCTGTTGGTCACTACAGTGGAATCGAATAAATCTGACGTACTGTGAGTACATTGTTCATCATCGTTTGAAACATTTATCTGTTCACTGCGTAAATTTTGCAAGTCAGGTGTGTCAAACTGGGCAGCGTTCATTGTAACGGAACGTGCCGCGTCATCAATTGTCGTTAAATTAGCAGAGGAAACAATTGAATGTGTTTGCTCATCATTAGGATTAAAGTCATTACTAGTGGTCGGTACGCACTGATTGTCTGTAATTAGAGGATTATCACTATTGCACTGAGTGTCGCTAGTATTCTCGGACAAATTATTCGAGTCGACTATTTCACTCATTGCACATCGCGATATACTGTTAACAGTTTTTCGCGGCATTTTCACAAATCAAATTTAAGCCCAAAATGAAACAAAGACAAAGAAAAAATGGAACAAATACAATTACAACAAAGAGCAATAAATTGCCGATGATCTGTGAAAGAAAGAGTGACAAATTAGTAAATGCGTTGCGCCAGATGCAAACTACATTTAATATTAAGTAAATACGAGCAGATATATAACTGACTACTTCTCAGAAATTCACAAACAAAACACGATCCTGGCCGGTTCTCGACAAGTGTAACCCCACAGTATAAAAAAATAATACAAATAATCTTCACATTTAGTGTAAACTCCCCACAGTAAAAGTTCCGAAACGTCCCAACAGTAAAAAATATAACCATAACATTGACGTTTAGCGTAACCTACCAACAGATAAATTCCGTAACCTACCAATAATAAAATGTGACTAATCTCTGAATAAAATTATGACTCACTTATAAGCTTTCAGTAATGACTGTGAATTTTAACTGGTGAATTTTGGACGTCAGCAGCGCTGCGTCATGGCCCTGAAAGATCATCTGAATAAATTGAAAATTCTTACCTCAATATGGTCGCCGGATAATGCGTATATATCTGCTCCTATAAGAAATTTTTCTGGCACAGCCGAGTGCAATGCTGGCCGATAGATTTGTCACGTATAAAAAGAACAATTGATTTTTCTTTGCAATAATCGGGATGACCATGGATTGGAGAAATTAGTAAGTTCTTTAAATTGAAATGAATGATTATCAAAAGTTACTTTTTATGAGAAAAATTATTATTAAGAGATTTTTTTAAAACATGCATGGGACTTGATATAACAGTACTACATAAGCGCGAGGCTGCTTTTACCTTATATTATACCGCTCAGGCTCCGCCATCGCCCCCCACGACCGGCCCAGCCAACTCCATACAGACGACTGCTCGCTAGCGACTACTTACTCCTACTGCAGTCAACACTGCTCTTTGGTCTCAGATTCTCTTATATCTTACATATCGCAGGCAGCGCGTGAGCAATACATCGAAATTACATCTGCTCGAGTGCGCTAGCAACAAATTCCTTAATCATGGACCTCTTACAAACTATAACAGTTGTATCAAAATTGATGAATCGGGGGATTAAAAGTTTTAAAATGTTAAAAATGAGTGCGCGAGAGAAAACGGAGTCGTTTGGATGAGATGATTTTCAAATCTCTATATTCTACTAATATTGCAAGTAAAAGTGAAGAAATTGGATTTTAGTTTGACTCTTTAACTTCGCAATACTACGAAAATTGTGATCGTAAATAAGTGTGAGATTATTCTGCCAGACACTGCATTTCATGAAATGGTAGATTGTTGAGTTGTATTGCCGTCTTGCTTGGCAGCCGTCCTCGCCCTCCAAATACTGCTGACCATGAAACAAGGAGAGAGGTTCAGAGGAAGGAATCTTCTCCGAGTGAGCAATCTCTCGGTTACGGTGATTGTGGCTGCAGACATTCGAGCCGTGAAGTGTCCGTGAGAAGTGGACGAGCGGCGCCGGGGTAAAGCAATAAGCAGAGGGCAGCCCCGCCCGGCGCCGTCTGCAGGCGGCCGCTACGAACGTGACCGGCAGGCGGCCGCTGGTGGCGCAGCCCTGGCGCAGGCCCGCAGTGCTGGCGCCTTCCAGCCGAGCTGGCTCCCTCGCCCACTGCTGAGGCCTAACCCTGCGTGCGAGATGTGAAGCGACTACTCCTCACCAAACCGTCTTCACAAAGCTTTCAAATTTCCCGATATTTCTGAAGCTCTGCCGACGCCACCCCTGCCTGCTACCCTTTGTTTGTATTTCGATCAAGTGTTTGATGTCATACAGGATATAACGGGCACAAGTGCAGCTGTTTTTATACGGGGTAACTTAATATGTTTTGCCTTCTCGTCGAAAAAAAAAAACACGTCACAAACTTTACGACCCGATGTTTTCTGTATGGTTGTAACTGCATCACTAAGTGGACTACGCCTATCAGTATAGACCAACAGTTTTGCGGCCACGCGTTAACACTTCACCACTTGCTGCCCAGGGAAAAATAATCGTTAATGACTTGGCCTTGCCACATATACTTGGTTGTTTCTTTTTTTTCTATTTTTTTGAGTCATCAGCCTTCTGACAAGTTTGCCCCACTATGAATTCCTCCCTGTACCGACCTTTTCATCTCAGAGTAGCACTTGTAACCTGCGTCCTAACGGTACTAACTAACCTACAAATATACACTACCGGCCATTAAAATTGCTACACCAAGAAGAAATGAAGATGATAAATTGGTATTCATTGGACAAAAATATTATACTAGAAGTGACATGTGATAACATTTTCACCCAATTTGGGTGCATAGATCCTGAGAAATCAGTACCCAAAACAACCATCTCTGGCCGTAATAACGGCCTTGATACGCCTGGGTATTGAGTCAAACAGAGCTTGGATGGCGTGTACAGGTACATCTGCCCATGCAGCTTCAACACGATACCGCAGTTCATCAAGAGTAGTGACTAGCGTATTGTGACGAGCCAGTTGCTCGGACACCATTGACCAGACGTTTTCAATTGGTGAGAGATCTGGAATACGTGCTGGCCAGGGCACCAGTCTCCTGCAGGCGCTCCTGTCTGTGATGCAGCGTCAAGGGTAACCGCAACCGTGGTCTCCGAGCTGGCAATCCATGCTGCTGCAAACGTCGTCGAACTGTTCGTGCAGATGGTTGTTGTCTTGCAAACATCCCCATCTGTTGACTCAGGGATCGAGACGTGGCTGCGCGATCCGTACAGCCATGCGGATAAGATGCCTGTCATCTCGTCTGCTAGTGATACGAGGCCGCTGGAATCCAGCACGGCGTTCCGTATTACCCTCCTGAACCCACCAATTCCATATTCTGCTAACAGTCATTGTATCTCGACCAACGCGAGCAGCAATGTCGCAATACGAAAAACCACAATCGCGATAGGCTACAATCCGACCTTTATCAAAGTCGGAAACGTGATGGTACCCATTTCTCCTCGATACACGAGGCATAACAATAACGTTTCACCTGGCAACGCCGGTCAACTGCTGTTTCCGTATGAGAAATCGGCTGGAAACTTTCCTCATGTCAACATTGTGTGAATGCTCTGAAAAGCTAATCATTTGCATTTCACAGCATCTTCTTCCTGTCGGTTAAATTTCGAATCTGTAGCACGTCATCTTCGTGGTGTAGCAATTTTAATGGCCAGTAGTGTATGACTGGTATTAGCTGTACTTATTAGTCAGCAAAAGGCGTAAACACTGAGGTAATGATGTTCAGAACATTATGCTTAGTCACCAGTAGAAATACATGCATTTATACCAATTACGTCTTCTATATTATACGTAGATATGTTTTCGATTTCCTTCTATTCCTCTAATGGTAGCTGTACTTATTAGTCAGTAAAAGGCGTAAATAGTGCTGTAATGTTGTTCAGTACATTATACTTAGTCACCAGTAGAAATAAATGCACTTATACCCGTTACATCTTTTATATTATACGTAGATATGTTTTAGATTTCCTTCTGTTCCTCTAATGTTGCCATTTGTGGCGATTACTTTTAGATATTCACTTTCGGAATCGTTCCTTAACTTATACCATAATATAATTCATTTAACTCTCCTCAGTAACTTCATCCCCGAATTCTTGATTTCTTTTATCTGCTTTATCACCCAATTTATACTTCTATAAATGAACTAGGGAAAGCCAGTCACTTTATTGCTTTCATACTTTCCTTTCTGTTGTTCCATCTACATACTATTATTTGGTCAATTTGTCATCTATACCTCTGTAATGGTCTTATAAAGCGCGTTTTGTTTAACCTGCAACAGCTAAATATGTCAAAAACCGCACGTCGTGAGAAAAATGTGTTCAAGTATGCCTTTTTGCAATTAAGAGTCGACACTTTTGATTCTACATTCCATTCACCATGTAAATACATGCTTTGAGCTGTAAAGGTTGATACTGACGTTCAAACGACACTTAAGTGTTAGAGATGTGATTGTACAGTACGAATAAAATACCTAGACATTGAAATTTCTGGTCAATAAGCTACTTATACGGCAAGGCAGTTTTTTTTTCCAAGGTTGCATACCTGGAAGAATCCTGGAGGTACTAGAAGGTATCAGATTATATAATGGTAAGACGGAGGTTTAGGAACCAGGTTTTAAATTGTAAGACATTTCTAGGGGCAGATGTGGACTGTGGCCACAATCTATTGGTGATGAACTGTAGGTTAAAACTGAAGAAACAGTAAAAACAATGGAATTTAAGGAGAGGGCACCTGGAAAAACTGACTAAACTAGAGGTTGTAGAGAGTTTCAGGGAGAGCATAAGGGAACAATAGACAGGAATGGGGGAAAGAAATAAAGTAGAAGAAGAATGGGTAGCTTTGAGAGATGAAGTAGTGAAGGCAGCAGAGGTCCTAGTAGGTAAAAAGACGAGGGCTAGTAGAAATCTTTGGGTAACAGAAGAAATATTTAATTTAATTGATGAAAGGAGAAAATATAAAAATGCACTAAATGAAGCAGGCAAAAAGAAATACAGACGTCTCAAAAATGAGATCGACAGGAAGTGCAAAATGGCAAAGCAGGGATGGCTACGGGACGAATGTAAAGATCTAGAGCCTTATCTCACTAGGGGTAAGATAGATATTGCTTACAGGTACAATAAAGAGACCTTTGGAGAAAAGAGAACCACTTGTATGAATATCAAGAGCTCAGATAGAAACCCAGTTCTAACCAAAGAAGGGAAAGCAGAAAGATGGGAGGAGTATATAGAGGGTCTATGCAAGGGCGATGTACTCTATTTGAGGACAATATTATGGAAATGGAGGAGGATGTAGATGAAGACGAAACGGGAGATAGGATACTGCGTGAAGCGTTTGACAGAGCACTGAAAGACCTGAGTCGAAACACGGCCCCAGGAGTAGACAACATTCCATTAGAACTACTGACGGCCATGGGAGAGCCAGTCATGACAAAACTCTACCATCTGGTGAGCAAGATGTATGAGACAGGCGAACTACCTTCAGACTTCAAGAAGAATATAATAATTCCAATCCCAAAGAAAGCAGGTGTTGACAGATGTGAAAATTACTGAACTACGAGTTTAATAAGTCACAGCTGCAAAATAATAACACGAATTCTTTACTGACGAAGGGAAAAACTGGCAGAAGCCGACCTCGGGGAAGATCAGTTTGGATTCCGTAGAAATTTGGAAACACGTGAGGCAATACTGACCTTATGACTTAGCTTAGAAGAAAGACTAAGTTTCTAGCATTTGTAGACTTAGAGAAAGCTTTTGACAATGTTGACTGGAATACTCTCTTTCAAATTCTAAAGGTGGCATGGGTAAAATACGGGAGCGAAAGGCTATATACAATTTGTGCAGAAACCAGATGGCAGTTGTGAGAGTCGAGGGGCATGAAAGGGAAGCAGTGGTTGGGAAGGGAGTGAGACAGATTGTAGCCTATCCCCGATGTTATTCAATCTGTATATTGAGCAAGCAGTAAAGGAAACAAAAGAACAATTCGGAGTAGGTATTAAAGTCCATGGAGAAGAAATAAAAACTTTGAGGTTCGCCGAAGACATTGTAATTCTGTCAGAGACAGCTAAGGACTTGGAAGAGCAGTTGAATGGAATGGACAGTGTCTTGAAAGGAGGATATAAGACGAACATCAACAAAAGCAAAACGAGGATAATGGAATGTAGTTGAATTAAGTCGGGTGATGCTGAGGGAATTAGATTAGGAAATTAGTCACTTAAAGTAGTAAAGGAGTTTTGCTATTTGGAGGGCGAAATAACTGATGACGATCGAAGTAGAGAGGATATAAAATGTAGACTGGCAATGTCAAGGAAAGCGTTTCTGAAGAAGAGAAATTAGTTAACATCGAGTATAGGTTTAAGTGTCAGGAAGTCGTACCTGAAAGTATTTGTATGGAGCGTAGCCATGTATGGAAGTGAAACATGGACGATAAATAGTTTGGACAAGAATAGAATAGAAGATTTCGAAATGTGGTGCTACAGAAGAATGCTGAAGATTAGATGGGTAGATCACATAAGTAATGAGGAGGTACTGAATAGAATTG
This sequence comes from Schistocerca americana, assembly GCF_021461395.2. Lineage (NCBI taxonomy): Eukaryota > Metazoa > Arthropoda > Insecta > Orthoptera > Acrididae > Schistocerca > Schistocerca americana. The sequence goes on from NC_060119.1 coordinate 824,469,105, forward strand.
GGGAGAAGAGGAGTTTGAGGCACAATTTGACGAGAAAAAGGGTCCGGTTGGTAGGACATGTTCTGGGGCATCAAGGGATCACAAATTTAGCATTGGAGGGCAGCGTGGAGAGTAAGAATCGTAGAGAGAGACCAAGAGATGAATACACTAAGTGGATTCAGAAGGATGTAGGTTGCAGTAAGCACTGGGAGATGAAGAAGCTTGCATAGGATAGAGTAGCATGGAGAGCTGCATCAAACCAGTCTCAGGACTGAAGACCACAACAACAACATACAAGGTTGATTGTGGTGAGTCCGCAATGCATCACAATTGATTCCAGTGGCCGACTTCGACCTTCAACCCCCCCCCCCCCCTACCTTAGTGTGACTGATTTCCATGTGTGTTTCCATACCGCCGTAACAATCGCACTTGCCCCTACGCTCTCACCTGCGAAATACAAACCATAACCGTTGCAACAAGTTAAAATATCCATTCAGTGGTACAGAAAGACGCACCTGCCAGGGATACTCAACGAAATCAAGCACTCTAATGGTGTGAGGTAATGGTAGTCACCGAAATCAAGCACCCCAATGGTGAGAGGCAAGGGGACTAACCGAAAGATAACGATAGTGAAAGATAAGGGGTGCAGCGTTGTTCCTGGATCACACTAAAGGTAGTTTCTAACCAGGCATTGAAACTACTCATCATCCTCTACGGTACAAACAAATTCGCAACACTAACGCAAATTTCTAACATAAATATTAGCCGTTAGAACACAAAAGTCGACACTTACATCGTAACCGAAATGTGGAACGAAATGCCTCGGCTCTTAATTGCAAAAACAGTCACAAAATGGCTCTGAGAACTACGGGAATTAACTTTTGAGGTCATCAGTCCCCTAGAACTTAGAACTACTTAAACCTAACTAACCTAAGGACATCAGATACATCCATGCCCGAGGCAGAATTCAAACCTGCGACCGTAGCGGTCGCGTGGTTCCAGACTGTAGCGCCTAGAACCGCGCGGCCACGCAAAAACAGTCACATTCCATATTTGTGGACCATAGTGGAAAACAATAGTTAGACTAAACCGTAAGTATTGTTTGACTTACATTCCGAATATGCAGTAAAAAATTTGTGAAGGGGGGGGGGGGGGGCGCAGGGATTTCACACTTAAAAAATTGAAGGTCAAGCCGCCCACGCAGGAGAGTTGTTTACTAGGTGTCCAATTGTAGCAAAGACAGATGATCCTTTTGTTAACATCATCTTTTCATTGCGATCACTTTCTTTTTCGTATGATGCTTCGTTTTCGAGATATTGAACTGTCTCAAGTCAAACACCTCTCTCTGTACCAGAAGTGTGAGACTTATTGCATAGCAAATTTGTCTAAATCGAGCTTCTTATTAAATGTTTTTTCTTTTTGTGAACGAGATGAATTCCTCAAATGTTTCCCGTAGTAAAATACCGGCGTTCGCTATGCGTCTTCATTGACCGTTAAATCTAATGCGTCATCAGCAAATAGCAAACTGCCTACTACAAAGTTGACTTCAAGCGTCTCCTTATGTACTCCAAGTTAAAAGACTATCGCTTGTATTCCACACCTTGCTCGTAAACCTTTATAATTATTCACGTTCTTTCCTCTACGGGACTAAACGATGTACAACATAGGGCATTTTGAAAGTTTTGTTCTAGCTTCACCTTGTGCCCATATTACTTTCATTCCATCAAAGGGGCTCTTTCTCGCTCGTGATTCCAAGTGATCCCGATATTCTATACATTCTTCTACGAGGTTAACTGTGAAACCGTTAACTTTCTGCGCAAAACTTTTTGTGCCTGTGATATCAGATTGTGTCACTTTTATTCTTACATGTCTTGTTTTATTCCACCCATCCATTTTATTGCCCCATTTTGGATTTACTGTGAGTGAATTCGATGTGGTTGGTTCCGTTCTTCTATGACGGACGTTCCTAAAGTAGGTTTCGTGTGGGAACTTTATTGCCAAAAGAAAATACACCATGTCAGCATGAAAGTTACATCTGCACTATTTTTCGACATAGTTATCACCGATGTGGAGACACCTTTGTAGCGTTTAGTCAGATTGAAGAAACTGCTCTGGTAAAACTCAACACTCTGCGTTGCCGCGCACCTTGCTCCATCTCAGCACTTACTTGGTAGTGAAGACCAGAGAGTGTGGCTTTCAGTTAAGAAACAGGTGAAAGTCCGATGGGACAAAATCGGGGCTATAGGCAGGGTGATCCAGACTCTCCCTTCTGAATCGACGAAGCTAATCCTTGGTCTCTTTCATCGAATGGCGGACTTCAGTTTGTTCAGGGTGTCTCAGTAGCATATCACGTTGACGGTACATTGCTGGAGAAAATCAAGGAGAATCATACATTTCGTCTACCAGAACACTGTGGCCATAACCTTTCTTGCAGAGTATGGCGTTTTGAAGGTCTTCCTCTCTTGTGTATTGCTATGTCATTGAAGCGGTTTTGGATTCTGGGCAACACTGGTGTACCAATGACTCATCGTCTGTGATGATTCCGGAAAGGAACTCGCTTCCCTCTCGCGCGTACCACATCAAGCGATCGAAGCCGATTCCCACTGTTACACTCTCGTGATCCGGGATCAAGTTTCTCGGCAACCACCTTACAGATACTCTTCGGTAACCAAATTCATATTGTAGCATGTGAAGGGCCTGAGCAATACCAACACGCAGCGTGGTCACCGCTTCTGACAACGCCTGTCCGCCTGCATCACGCCCCGTACTCTAGAAATGTTTTTTTTTATTTTTTATTCTTGTATATGCAGGGACGGATGCTCACTTCGATGCTGATCCCATATTAGGCGGTCCTCCTTCGAACTTCCATCACCAATGATCAACTATTTGATATCACATGACCCCTTCACCATACACAGCCTGCAGGCGTTTATGGTCGAGCTCGGCATGTTCAGTAACAGCGATAGCTGCCCTCTGTACTAAAAGAAGGGGTGTTGTATGACGTCAGCCCAGAAGAATGCCGAGAACAATGAAGGGGAGAAACGGGGATAGGATCTATGACTGGTGATCAAAACGTCGTGAATCTAGGGTTCGGTCCTCCCAACTGTTTAAATTTTGAATAAAAACATTAACACTGTCGTCCAAAGACTTCCTGCGTATGAAATCACTCTCGTTCTGACAGTGGCCCCTTGGGCATGAGGATGCATTAAAGATATCCGGAGGACATGTGATCTCTATTTGACAAAAGCGTCAAGATGATCTCTCTACTGGCAAAAGATTCCAGACTAGTCTCCCATTTGGATATCTTTGAGGGAGTCACCAAGGGCGAGACGAATAAGAGAAAAAGATTAACCGGAGTAAGATAACGGTCTACCAGTCGGAGCGTGCTATGTCAGAAGTTTAAACGTGGTAGGGGTGATAGAAAATATGAAACGGAGATTGCAGAGGCTCAGTCTAGATATAGTGGGGGTCAGTGAAGTTAAGTGCAAAGGCCGCGCGGGATTAGCCGAGCGGTCTATGGCGCTGCAGTCTTGGACTGTGCAGCTGATCCCGGATGAGGTTCGAGTCCTCCCTCAAGCATGGGTGTGTGTGTTCGCCCTTAGGATAATTTAGGTTACGTAGTGTGTAAGATTAGAGACTGATGACATTAGCAGTTAAGTCCCATAAGATTTCACACACATTTGAACATTTTTGAAGTGCAAAGACCAAGAAACTGGGCAGATGACTATCGGGTAATATCGACTGAAGCAGATATTGGTATAACTGGAGTAGGATTCTTTATGAATAGAAGGGTAGGAGAGAGAGTGAGTTATTGTGAACAGTTAAGTGATATAAATTTTCTCATCAGAACAGACATCAGACCAACACAGACGACTATACTGCAAGTATAAATACCAACATCGCAAGCAGGAGATGAAGAGATACAAAAAGTATATGAGCGTACTGAAAAGGTAATTAAGTAGATAGATTGTTTGAAGAATTTGAATGGGGCTGTAGGAAGAGGAGAACAAGAAAAGGTTTCTAGAGGATCGCCATAGGAATGGAAAAAGAATGATTGAATACTGCAATAAATTTCAGATATTAAGAGTGAATATTCTGTTCAACAATTACAGGACAGGAGATATATTTGGAAAAGGCTATGAGATACAGGAAAATTCCAGTTAGATTACATCATAGTCAGGCAGATATTCAAAAATCAGATATTGAATTTCTACGCACACCCAGGTGCAAATACAGCCGCAGAACAGCCGCAGAACACGATTTAGTAATGACGAAGACTGGGCTGGTATTGAAGAAACTAATCAGGAAGAACAAATGCGCAAAAAAAGGTTCAGATGCCTCTGAGCACTATGGGGCTTAACATCTGAGGTCATCAGTCCCCTAGAACTTAGAACTACTTAAACCTAACTAACTTAAGGACATCACACACATCCGTGCCCGAGGCAGGATTCGAACCTGCGACCGTAGCAGTCGGACGGAATAAATGGCCAAAGAAATGAATTACGGAAGTACTAAGGAATGAAGAGATGCACTTCAAGTTCTCTGAGGATGTAGATACTGCAATAATGAATAACTCAGTATGCAGTTTAGTTGAATAGGAATGTACAGCTCTAAAAGAGGGCTATCGCAGGTGTTGGTAAGAAAAACATAGATACAAGGAAGATAACTCTGACGAAGCTACAGGTAACAAAAGGAATACTTCGGCTGATCGTAAAAAGAAGGACGTAAAAAAACAATTCTAAAAGCTGAAGAAATTATCAAATTTTTGTCCCGATTTCAGCCGGGCTAAACTGTCATATTCACACAATATTTGCACGGTACAGCTGGCCGCCGTGACCAGGTGAGCATATTGAAGACGCTGTCGTCGATAACTGATTCAAACCGTGAACGGCAGACCTTATGCAGCGCAAATACAAAAGCGCATGGGCTGAGGTAACGCGCAAATGCTTAATCATTGCTGCTGCCCTACGGCGTAGGAAAAGTAACAGCGCCTCTAGTGGTGAACACTGTCGAAACAGGTGCTAATGGTTCAAATGGCTCTGAGCACTATGGGACTTAATTTCTGAGGTCATCAGTCCCCTAGAAATTAGAACTACTTAAACCTAACTAATCTAAGGACACCACACACATCCATGCCCGAAGCAGGATTCGAACCTGCGACCGTGGCGGTCGCGCGGTTCCAGGTTGAAGCGCCTAGAACCGCTCAGCCACTCCGGCCGGCGAAACAGGTGGCATCGTTTCTTCATATCTGATAAAATAGGATACCCAGTTTTACATAACGTGTATCCACCATCAGCGTTAATGATATTATCTGTTAGTATGATTTCGATAGATTCTTACAATCCCAGTAACACGAGACGTTTGCAACCACTTGTGTTTCATTGTACGTCATCCTATGTTCCTTTATAAGACAGACGTCAGTCACAGCAGATTTGTGAGGTTGTAATAATCGCGAATGGCAATGATGTTCAACATTTCTTTCATTCATTGTGCGAATATTTTGGCCAATGTTTATTTTACCGCACTCACGTGGTACCTTGTAAACGCCAGGCTTCCTCAAACCTAAATCGTTCCTAACGGAGCTAAGAAGTCTTCTAATCTTAGCTGGCAGTTAATTAATTCTCTACAGTAAATTGATTTCTTAGGGTGAATAGAATAAGTGACAGCTGTGTACGGACGCAGGAGGAGCTGGCCACTGTTCGCGAACAGCTGAACGTGTTGATGGCCCCGGTCAGCCGTCTTCAGGCTGCTGCCTCCGAGTGTAGCAGCAGTGGGGAGTCTGGCGCGTCCCAAGGTACACCCCAGGTGTTACATGCTTCACCCACAGTCCCTGCTGTCGAGACATCTTCGCGGGTACCGGGCGCGGTTGGGCCACCCTCTCCCCAAGGAGAGTGGCGGGTTCAGCGGCATTCGCGGCGCACGAGGCGGAGGGTAACTGTGGAGGCTGGCCGTGTGGCATCGCCTGTGAGTGGACATGTGGCCGCTCCTCCAGCAAGGTCCGAGCAGGCACACGGGGGGAGGGGTTTCTTAGTGACTGGGAGCTCCAACGTTAGGCGGGTGATGTAGCCCCCTGGAGAAATAGCGGAAAGGTTGGGGAAGAAGGCCAGTGTTGACTCTGTCTGCTTGCCGCGGGGTCTCATCCGAGATGTGGAGGAGGCCCTGCCGGCGGCGATAGAGAGCACTGGGTGCACCCGACTGCAAATTGTTGCTCATGTTGGCACCAATGACTTCTGCCGTCTGGGTTCAGAGGTCATCCTCAGTTCATACAGGTGGTTGGCGGAATTGGTGAAGACCGAAAGCCTCGCTCGCGGGGTGGAATCTGAGCCAACTATTTGTAGTATCGTTCCCAGAAACGATCGCGGTCCTCTGGTGGAAGGCTTAAACCAGAGGCTCAGACGATTCTGCGGAGATCTGGGAAGCAAATTTCTCGACCTCTGCTATCGGGTGGAGAAATGTAGGGTGCCCCTGAATAGGTCAGGCGTGCACTACACGCAGGAAGCGGCTACCAGGGTAGCGGAGTGCACATGTGGGTTTTTTAGGTTAGAGAATTCCCTCCCTAGGCCCGACAAGACGCCTCCGGAGACCCGGCAACGTAGGAGTAGGCAAAATGCAATAGGGAATAACCATATTAATGTGCAAATAGGAGCGCCTATAGAAAGGTCCCAGAACTGCTCTCAATAATGAACGGTCACAATGCCCACCTAGTAATAGGGACAGAAAGTTGGCTGAAACCAGATGTAAACAGTAATGAAATTCAGAACTCAGATTGGAATGTATACCACAGAGGCAGGCTGGACAGAGAAAGGGGAGACGTGTTTACAGCGATAAGAAGTGCAATAGAAGGAAATTGACGGATATCCGAAATGTGAAATAATTTGAATGAAGGTCACGGTTAAAGGAGGCTCAGACATGGTAATTGCATGTCTCTATAGGCTCCCTGGCTCAGCAGCTGTTGTGGCTGAGCACCTGAAGGATAATTTGGAAAATATTTCGAGTAGATTTCCCCACCATGTTGTACGAGGGCTGTCCAGAAAGTAAGTTACGATTGATCGCGAAATGAAAATCACAGTGAAAATCAGAAATGTTTCATTTGTAACAGTTAGCCACACCTTTCAGCTACTTCTCTACGTAGTTCTGACTCAGACATTCGTTGTAGCGTTGTACCAACTTTCCAATACCCTCATCATAGTAGGCAGCCGCCAGTGCTTTCCGCCAATTCTCTACGCTGGCCTAAAGCTCGTTGTCTGTGCCAAAATGTTGTCTTCATAGCCAGCGGTTCGTTTGAGCAGAGATGAAACTCAGTGGGAGACAATTATGGGCTGTATTGTGGGTAACCAAACATTTCCAATTGAAACGATCCAGGAACATCTTCATTGCCCCTGCAGAATGAGGCTGAGAATTGTCTTGAAGAAGAAGAAACCGCACGACAGTTATGTAATGTTGGTTGCATAGCTTCAGGGGAAAATTCTCACCAGGCCCTCGTACTTGGCGGGAGACACTATTTTCCATAACATCTTTACGCCCTCACTAAGAGCTCAGGAATGAAAAGAGCGACATAATTCTACCTAGAGTCATACTAGAGACACTGCCCAACACATCTTTGCAAACCTTTATCGGATTTTCACAGTCGTTTCCATTTCGCGACCGATCGTAACTTACTTTCTGGACAGCCCTCGTAGTTCTGGGAGGAGATTTTAATTTGCCGGATATAGACTGGGAGACTCAAACGTTCATAACGGGTGGCAAGGACAAAGAATCCAGTGAAATTTATTTAAGTGCTTTATCTGAAAACTACCTTGAGCAGTTAAACAGAGAACCGACTCGTGGCGATAACATATTAGACCTTCTGGTGACAAACAGACCCGAACTATTTCAAACAGTTAACGCAGAACAGGGAATCAGCGATCATAAAGCGGTTACTCCATCGATGATATCAGCCGTAAATAGAAATATTAAAAAAGGTAGGAAGATTTTGCAGTTTAGCAAAAGTGACAAAAAGCAGATTTCAGAGTACCTGACGGCTCAACACAAAAGTTTTGTCTGAAGTACAGATAGTGTTGAGAATCAGTGGACAAAGTTGAAAACCATCGTACAATATGCGTTAGATGAGTATGTGCCAAGCAAGATCGTAAGAGATGGAAACGAGCCACCGTAGTACAACAACTGAGTTAGAAAACTGCTACGGAAGCAAAGGGAACTCACAGCAAACATAAACATAGCCAAAGCATTGCAGACAAACAAAAATTACGCGAAGCGAAATGTAGTGTGAGGAGGGCTATGCGAGAGGCGTTCAATGAATTCGGAAGTGAAGTTATATGTACTGACTTGGCAGAAAATCCTAAGAAATTTTGGTGTTATGTCAAAGCGGTAGGTGGATCAAAACAAAATGTCCAGACACTCTGTGACCAAAATGGTACTGAAACAGAGGATGACAGACTAAAGGCCGAAATACTGAATGTCTTTTTCCAAAGCTGTTTCACAGAGGAAGACTGCACTGTAGTTCCTTCTGTAGATTGTCGCACAGATGACAAAATGGTAGATATCGAAATAGACGACAGAGGGATAGAGAAACAATTAAAATCTCTCAAAAGAGGAAAGCCCGGTGGACCTGATGGGATACCAGTTCGATTTTACACAGAGTACGCGAAGGAACTTGCCCCCCTTCTTGCAGCGGTGTACCGTAGGTCTCTAGAAGAGTGTAGCGTTCCAAAGGATTGGAAAACGGCACAGGTCATCTCCGTTTTCAAGAAGGGACGTCGAACAGATGCGCAGAACTATAGAACTATATCTCTAACGCCTATCAGTTGTAGAATTTTGGAACACGTATTATGTTCGAGTATAATGACTTTTCTGGAGACTGGAAATCTACTCTGTAGGATTCAGCAGGGGTTTCGAAAAAGACAGTCCTTTGAAGCCCAGCTCGCGCTATTCGTCCATGAGACTCAGAGGGCCATACACACGGGTTCCCAGGTAGATGCCACGTTTCTAGACTTACGCAAGGCGTTCGATACAGTTCCCCACAGTCGTTTAATGAACAAAGTGTGCCGCAGGGGAGTGTCGTAGGACCGTTGCTATTCACAATATACATAAATGACCTTGTGGATGACATCGGAAGTTCACTGAGGCTTTTTGCGGATGATGCTGTGGTATATCGAGAGTTTATAACAATGGAAAATTGTACTGAACTGCAGGAGTATCTGCAACGAATTGACGTATGGTGCGGGGAATGGCAATTGAATCTCAATGTAGACAAGTTTAATGTACTGCGAGTACATAGAAAGAATGATCCATTATCATTTAGCTGCAATATAGCAGGTCAGCAACTGGAAGCAGTTAATTCCATAAATTATCTGGGAGTACCCATTAAGAGTGATTTAAAATGGAATGATCATATAAAGTTGGTCGTCGGTAAATCAGATGCCAGACTGAGATTCATTGGAAGAATCCTAAGGAAATGCAATCCGAAAACAAGGAAAGTAGCTTACAGTACGCTTGTTCGCCCACTGCTTGAATACTGCTCAGCAGTGTAGGATCCGTACCAGATAGGGTTGATAGAAGAGATAGAGAAGATCCAACGGACAGCAGCGCGCTTCGTTACAGGATCATTTAGTAATAGCGAAAGCATTACGGAGATGATAGATGCAATGGAAGACTCTGCAGGAGAGACGCTCAGTAGCTCGGTGCGGACTTTTGTTGAGGTTTCGAGAACATACCTTCACCGAGGAGTCAAGCAGTATATTGCTCCCTCCTACGTATGTGTCGCGAAGAGACCATGAGGATAAAATCAGAGAGATTAGAGCCCACACAGAGGCATACCAACAATCCTTCTTCCCACGAACAATACGAGACTGGAATAGAAGGGAGAACCGATAGAGGTACTCAAGGTACCCTCCGCCACACATCGTCAGGTGGCTTGCGGAGTATGGATGTAGATGTAGATGTAGATATAGAGGCAGACGGTGTACACAATTGATTTCGTGTTTATTCAGTACCCTACCTATCTTGGCAAACACTTTGCCAGCATATGGAAGGAAAGCCGCAGAAATATAATTATCCTCAGTTGGTTTAGGTAGTGGTCCAACCTCAAAAGGACGTAGAATTTTTCTTTTCGTATAGTCATTACGATTAAACACGTCCTTAAGATTTTGCAGCTCTTGTGGTAAATTCTCAGCATACGATATAGCGTATGCTCTCCTGACCAAGGTCTGTAGGGCTCCTGTACGAGGAAACGGTGGATGAAAGCTGGTAGCGTGGAAATAGCTATTACTATGTGTCAGTTTCCTGTAAACTTTGTGTCCTAGAGTTCCTCCATCTTTCTTAAATATCAGTACATCCACAAAGGTTGATTTATCCTACTTTCCAATTTCCATCGTGAATCTGATTTTAGGATGAAGACAATTAAAATGGTCCGATAACCGGTGCAAAGAATCTATTCCATGTCTAGCCCAACATGAAAGATATCATCGATATACCCCAAATCACAATTAGGCTACAAGGCAGATGTTTTCAGGGCCATATCGTCAAAGTTCTCTATAAAAAGATTAATGGTTATGGGGGATAAACGGCTCCCCACAGTCACACTGTCTCTCTGTTCAAAATATTTCTCATTCAATGAAAAATAGGTGGACGTCAGTACATAACGACAGACCTTAGTACCTTCCGTATCTAATTTTTAATTAGTTAAAACCAATAACTTTTCGCAATTTCACGAAGTTGGACGAGACACCACATCGAAACTGACTTGTAAATCAGAGTGACTAAGACGAGGCAACTTTAAACGCTGAATAAAATCCATGAAATTGGAAATATGGTGTTCATGTTGATCCGGCCGTGCGGTTCTAGGCACTTCAGTCCGGAACCGCGTGACTGCTACGGTCGCGGGTTCGAATCCTGCTTCGGGCATGGATGTGTGTGATGTCCTTAGGTTAGTTAGGTTTAAGTAATTCTAAGTACTAGGGGACTGATGACCTCAGATGATGAGTCCCATAGTGCTCAGAGCCATTTGAACCATCTTGATCCACAGGAGAGCTGAGGGCCGATGCTAAATGTTTTGCCAAGTTGTAAGGTGGTGCAGCCAAATTACTAACAATCACGCGGAACGGAACCCCATCCTTATGGGCCTTCGGCAATCCGTATAATCTAGGTGGAGCGGCAGCACCTGGATGTAGTTTTTTAATAATGTCCGCAGGTAATGAGTTCTTCTTCAGAAGTGATGTATGTCATCGTCCAGTTTATGCGATCCGTGGGATACTTTTGCACTACATGATACGACGGATCTGTATATACGTCATACATCTTAGTGGCATAATCAGCCTTGGAGATTAAAACGGTAGCGTTGCCTTTGTTTGCTAGTAAAATTAATAACAATTTGGTAATATGTGGTAAGGTCTTGTGGGATCAAACTGCTGAGGTCATCGGCTACACACTACTTAAACTAACTTAAACTAACTTACGCTATGGGCAACACACACACCCATGCCCGAGGGAGGACTCGAACCTCCGACGGGGGCAGCCGCACGGGGGGAGCCGCACGGGGCGAGCCGCACGGACCGAGTCCACGCGGCTACCCCGGGCTGCGGTAAAATTAATAATAGAGTGTCCCCTCAAATAGACCGAATAGCTTCCCGTTCAGCCGAGGAAATGTTACTCTGTGGAGGCCGTGCCCGACGCAAAAGGTGAGAAACCTGTCTGATCTCTCCCGCCCGTAATTCTGGGAGATGTGACACTGCTTGCTGGACAGAAGAAATGAATTCCATAGAGGTATCAGTTCTAGGTATGGGTGCAAGGCTTAAACCTCTCTCCAAACTGAAACTGTGACATCATCCTGTTCCTTACTTGTAAGACTGACTGTAGTCCGTAACATTTCCTGGTATCAAGGGTTCACAACAAAGTTGCTGAAACGTAGAGAACTATCTACTGGCAGCACTCCTATGCACCCAATACGATAATGCCCAGGAATAAAAATCAGCACACTCCTTCGACACTATTCACCACTGGAGGCGCTGCAACTCTTCTTGCGCCAAAGGGCTGCAGCAACGATTATGCGCTTGCGGATTATCTTAGCGCATGCGCTTTTGTATTTTCGCTTCATATAATGGTTCCGTCGCTCACAGTTTGAATCAGTTATCGGCAAGAGCGGCTTACCTTTTTCACCTGATGATGGCGGCCAGGTGGATCGCGCAGATATTGTGTGAACTTGGCAGTTTAACCTTCCTCAACACCTGACTAGAATTCGATCTGCTAATACGCCGGGAGATGCTACATATTTACAAGTGCCTCTACGGGGAATAGATCGTTCAACGCGTCAGTAAACTTGATAAACTTCGTTAGAAGAAAGTGAAGCTGTAGGGTGCTCTCGACCTTCTCCTGAGGTGTCCCAACGAATCTATTATACCAGAGTTTGCCAGAATTGTCTATTTCGTTAATATGGGAACGGCCAATAGTATTAAGAAGCCGGCTGGTTTTGCCTTAGACAACGCATCCGTTTTACTCGTGAACGACTGGATATTATGTCTAAAGATTTATTTCGTCTTCACTTAGAAATTTCGTCACTGCTGTCTACAAAATCATGGGAGTGGTTGACATTTCTTCGTGGGCTTTATCAGCTTGGGTGCATGGGAGCGTTGCTAGTAGGCAGTTTTCTAAATTTCAACATCTTTGTCGTCAACCCTTGATACCGGGATATGATACCTGTCGACGGACTGTGATCAATCTTACAAGTATACAACTGGATGATGTCAGGGTTTCAGTTTGGAAAAAGATTTAAACTTTGCCCTCAAACCATGGAATTCATTTCTCCTGTCGAGCAAGGAGTGTCACGTCTTACAGAAGAACGGGCGGGAGAGATCAGAGAGGAGGTTTCTCATTTTTTACTTCGGATTCGGCCGCCACAGAATATCATTTCCTCCGTTGAGCGGGTATCAGTTCGGTTTATTAGAGAAGACCCGGAATTATTCATTTTACTAGCAGACAAGGCAACGCAACTGCTTTAATCTCCAAGGTCGATTATGTGAATAAGATATGTATCCACTTAAGGATCCGTTGTATCATATATCACTGAAGGATCCCATGGATCGCATAAACCGGACAACAACTTCACTTCTCAAGAAGAGCTCATTACCTGCGGACATTATTAAAAACCTTCGTCCTGGTCCCGTTACACGCGATTGTTAGTAATTTGAGTGCACCGACTTACAGCTTGGCCAAATATTTGGCATCGGTCCTCAGCCCCTCTCCATATTTCCAATTCCATGGATTTTATTCAGGGCTTAAAGTCGCTTCGTCTTGGTCCATCTGATTTACTTGTCAGTTTTGATGAGGTGCCTCTTTGTACTTGGGGAACTTTTGAAGAGTCATTGATTTTAACTAATGATACATTAGGTATGGAAGCGACTAAGTTCTCTCGCCTTGTACTGACGTCCACCAATTTTTCTTTGAATGATACGTATTTTCAAAAGACTGACGGTGTGACTGTGGGGAGTCCTTTATCCCCCATAGCCGCTAATCTTTTCATAGGGAACTTCGACGATATGACCCTGAAAAAATCTGTCTTGAAGCCTACTTGTGTTTTGGGATATGTCGATGATACGTTTCATGTGGGTTATCATATGCTATCTCTGATGCTGAGGATTTGCCTCAAGAGCTGCAAAATTTTAAAGACGTGCTTAATCATAACGGCTATACAGACAGACAAATTCAACGTTCTTTTGAGTTTAGACCACTACCTAAACCAGCTGAAGAAGCTTTTAGTTCTGTGGCTTTCCTTCCACATGCTGGGAAAGTGGCTGCTAAGATAGGGAGGGTCTTGAAGAAAAATGAAATCAATTGCATATCCCGTCCTCCAGCTAAGATTGGAGTACTTCCTGGCTCTGTCAAGAACGATTTGGGTTTGAGAAAGCCTAACGTTTACCATGTGTTTTGAAAGATGTGCTGAACATTATCGCCATACATGATTATTAGAATCTGACAAAGTTGCCGTGGCGGAGCACTGGGTTACAGACGGACGTAGGGTTCTATACACTGAGAAACAAGTGGTTGCAAACACCTCGCCTTACTAAGATTGTGTTTTAAAAGAATCTATCGCAATCATACTGAGAGATAATATCATTAACCCTTATGATTGTTACCCATTAAGTAAAACTGGGAGTGCTGTTTTATCCGATATGAAGAAACGGTGGCACCAGATTCGGCCAACTACGAATAACAGCTTTTAACGATATATCGCTTTGGACAGTACTCATCACTGGAGTCGCTGCTACTCTTCTTGTGCCAGGGGGCAACAACAACGGTTAAGCTGTTGCACATTACCTTAGCGCATGTGCTTTTATATTCTCCTTGCATATAACGGTTCCGTCATTCACGGTTTGTATCAGTTATAGTTGAGAGCGGCTCATCTTTGGTCACCTGATGATAGCGGCTAGATGCACAGCGCAAATATTGTATTGAGATGGCAGTTCCAGTTGAAGACCCGACAAGATTTTGATCTGTTAATATACCGGAAAAATCTACATTGTAGCAACTGAAGAAACAAATTAAAATTTATGCAATTGCTGGAAGTTAAACCCAGGTCTGCGGCTTACTAGTCTGATAAGCTAACCATTACAGGACAATAAGAGTATGGATAACACAGCTGTACGGACTATCCTTGTCCAGTGCCCACCCTAACACTAACATCAGTTTCTATCTTCCGCACATCACATCCACCTAGGAAGCAGGAGACCTGGTTTCAAGTCCTGGCTACAGAAAAATTTTAATTCATTTGTTCTGCTTCTATCATTACCGTAGATAAAGTTGAGACTCATATGTCTCGAAGAAGATGTAATTCAATCAGATGATCATCTATGCCTGAGGTGCAGGAAGGATTTCCACATCAAGTGCAAACCTGGGCTAGTATTCCAATACCGAAAAGCCTCGACGATACTGATTTAATGGAAAATGGGTTGAAGGCGTGAAGTGAAGCTTGTGCTATGGAAGACACTGGACTAGGGCAGTCCGTGCAGCCGTATCAGCCATACTGCTACGGTGATGTAATGATTTGCATGTCTGCTTAGTAAATAGAATGTACAGGTTCATGTCCGAGCCGTGGTACAGATTTTAATTCACTTGTTAGCTTCTATCAATATTGAAGATAAAGCTGAGATTCATATGTCTCAAGGAAAATGTGATTCCATCACATTAATAAGTTTAAAAGTGTTCAGGTAATGTTAGGAATACAGAAATTCAAGTCCATTAAAAGCACTCCGTCTTCAGGCCACAAGTGGCCAATAGGGACCATCCGAACGCCGAGTCATCCTCAGTTGAGGATGGGTATTGGAGGGGCGTGTGGTCTCCCGGTCGTTAGGATGGTTTTCTTTGACCGGAGCCGCTAATATTCGGTCGAGTAGCTCCTCAATTGGCTTCACGAGGCTGAGTGCACCCCAAAAAATTGCAACGGCGCATGGCGGCCCGGATGGTCACCCATCCAAGTGCTGGCCATGCCCGACAGCGCTTAACTTCGGTGATTTCAAGGGAACCGGTGTATCCACAGTGGCAAGGCCGTTGCCTCAAGTCATTTCGGAATCAAAAAAATAGGAAATGCCAAGACGCTTAGTCGAAATAGCAGAGGGGAAAAATGTGAAGAAATATAAAAAGAAATGGTTATTTGGGGGACTAACTCAGCATTAAAGAAACATCAAAAGAATATTCGGTGAACTTAAAACCAAGAGCGACAACATTAAGAGTGCAATGGGGCTTAGTTGTTAAATACAGAGGAGAGAGAAGATAGGTAGAAAGAGTATACTGATGGCCTCCATGAGAAGGTGGAGGAGGATTTGTCTGATGACGTGACAGGGAGGAGATGGTTGGCGCAGTATTAGATTCAGAAATGAAGTAAACTTTAAACGACTCAATATCAAATAGGGCAGAATGGATAGAAAATATTTCATTGGGGTTTCTAAAACCATGGCGGCAAGTGGAAACAAAACAATTATTCAAGTTGGTATGTAGATCTTATGAGACTCGTGGTATAACATCAGACTTGTGGAAAAATATCACCCACACAATTCCCAAGACAGGAAGAACTACAGTTCATACATCTGAGGTGCTGACAAGAGCCAGCCGGAGTGGCCGAGCGGTTCTAGGTGCTTCAGTCTGGAACCGCGCGACCGCTACGGTCGCAGGTTCGAATCCTGCGTCGGGCATGGATGTGTGTGATGTCCTTAGGTTAGTTAGGTTTAAGTAGTTCTGAGTTCTAGGGGACGGATGACCTCAGAAGTTAAGCCTTATAGTGCTCAGAGCCATTTGAACCATTTTTGCTGACAATAATAATATACAGACGAATCGAGAAGAAAACTGAGGATCTGTCAGGCGACGATCGCTTTAACTGTAGTAATGAGTGTGTGTGAAATCTTATGGGACTTAACTGCTAAGGTCATCAGTCCCTAAGCTTACACACTACTTAACCTAAATTATCCTAAGGACAAACACACACACCCATGCCCGAGGGAGGACTCGAACCTCCGCCGGGACCAGCCGTACAGTCCATGACTGCATTGCCCTTAGACCGCTCGGCTAATTCCGCGCGGCTTAACTGTAGTAAAAATAAAGGCAACAGAGAGGCAATTATGACGTTTCAGTTGATAATAGTAGCAAGACTGAAGAAAAATCAAGACACATTCAAAGGCTTAGTAGATCGGAAAAAGCCGATCAACAGTGCAAAATGGTGCAACATGTTCGAAATTCTGAGAAAGATAGGGGGTACATTATGTACAATATGTACAAGAAAAAAGTTGGATAAAAAGTATCCTGGTGTTGTTCCACTGATTTTTGTTATTTGAAACTAGTTTTCGGCTTATTGGGCAATCTTCAGGAAACAACTGACTTTTATCTGGAAGGGGCACTAGTTCCTAGGCAACGTTGTAGGCAAGGATACGGTCCACTTGCATAGATTGTTGTGTATCAAACTTGTTTCTCAAATTTCGCTTTAGACAACAGGCAGCATTAAGCACCATAAATAATTAAACTACTGAACATTATAGGTTAAATGCTTATAATGCTAAAGTTTGTGAGGTCTTGATGTTGGCTGAGAAACTGTTAAACTGAGCGCTCTTCATTTATGTTGTGCAACAAACATGTTTTTAACATTGTAAATTAAACTTTGCGCAATGGACGATACTACCACACAACAATTAAAATATACAATCTGAGCAGTATTAAAAGTTATATGGTTATGATGCCATAGTTTGCGAGGTCGTGACACTGATTGAGAAGTTTCTAACAGAGCACTAGAAACTTATATTGTGCGTTAAATATGTTTTGCATTATACATTACATCTTATGCATTTGGCAGAATTAAACCCAGTACAGGGTTCAAATACATACACTGAAACGCCAAAGAAACTGGTATAGGCATACTTATTCAGAAACAGAGGTATGTAAATAGACGTTGCGGTCGGCAATGCCTATAAAAGAAAACACGTGTCTGACACCGTTGTTAGATCGGTTACTGCTGCTACAATAGCAGGTTATCAAGATTTAAGTGATTTTGAACGTGGTGTTATTGTCGGCGAACGAGCGATGGGACAAAGCATCTCCGAGGTAGCAATTAAATGGGGACTTTCCCTTGCTACAGTTTCACGAGAGTACCGTGAATATCAGGAATCTGATATAACATCAAACCTCCCACATCGCTGCGGCCAGAAAAAGATACTGCAAGAACGGGACCAAAGACGACTAAAGAGAATCGTTCAACGTGACAAAGTGTAACCCTTCTGCAGATATCAATGCTGTGCCATCAACAAGTGTCAGGTTGCGAATCATTCAACGAAACATCATCGATATGAGTTTCGGATCCGAAGGCCCCGTCGTGTGCCCTTGACGACTGCACGACAGAAAGCTTTATGCCTCGCCTAAGCCCGTCAACACTGACATTGGACTATTGGACTGTTGATGACTGGAAACATGTTGCCTGGTCGTACGAGTCTCGTTTCAAATCGTATGGAGCGGATGGGCGTGTACGGGTATGGAGACAACCTCATGAATCCGTAGACCCTGCATGTCAGCAGGGGACTCTTCAAGCTGGATTAGGCTTTGTAACGGTGTGGGGCGTTTACAGTTGCAGTGATGTGGGACCCTTGATAGTTCTACACACGACTCTGAAGGGTAACTGTGGCCTATCACCTGCATCCATTCATGTCCATTGTGCATTGCGACGGACTTGGGCTCTTGCATCAGGACAATGAGACACGACACACGTCCAAAATTACTACAGAGTGGCTCCAGGAACACTCTTCTGAGTTTAAACACTTCCACTGGCCTCTAAACAGTGTTGAGCATGTCTGGGATGCATTGCAACGTGCTGTTTAGAACGGATCTCCACCCCCTTGTACTCTTACAGATACATCGTGTTAGTCCCCTCCAGCACTACCTCAGACATTAATACAGTCCATGCCACGTCGTGTTGACGCTGGCCCTAAATGACATTAGTCTTGAGTACCAGTTTCGTTGGCTCTTCAGTGTGTTATTACAGTATTACAATTTATATTGCAGAAATTGGCGGGGAGATAAGGAATAGCAAATTCTAATGTGTTTTAATTTTTTGTAGCAGTATGAGTCAATGTGACGGTATATGGTTACATGGCTGGTTGATTGTATTATGTGAAGCTTAAAAGTAGGAATGTCCTGAACTGTAATTAGTCATTTATAACCTGCTGGGGACTTTCAGTTAAATGTTTGTTTATCTCAAGTGCTTCTTCATTGCCGGCCGCGGTGGTCTAGCGGTTCTAGGCGCGCAGCCCGGAACCGCGCGACTGCTACGGTCGCAGGTTCGAATCCTGCCTCGGGCATGGATGTGTGTGATGTCCTTAGGTTAGTTAGCTTTAAGTAGTTCTAAGGTCTAGGGGACTGATGACCACAGATGTTAAGTCCCATAGTGCTCAGAGCCATTTGAAGCTTCTTCATTGTTGGTTATATGTAGTACTTCTGTGTGGACTTAATATCTTTGCCCTTGCTTCACCACACGTTCAGCAAAAATGGAGTCTGACTTATGTAATCCTCAGCTGTATTCATGTTCAACCAGCATAGTTGTTACGGCCATGCATTTCTGACCAATATACGGTTCATGCAGTCACTGCAGGTGATTTCATGAACACCGCTGTTATATAATAAATCTGTTTTGTTCTTGCTGTTGAAGTGGATAGAAACTGTAGTGCCTCTTACATGAAATGAACTTTCGTAATTGCAGGATATGAGGATTTCGGATAATTTCTCAGATAGCCTTCCTAAATATGAGACAGTACACCATTTGCTTGTAGGTATGATCGTTACTGTAGTGGGGGCAACAACTCCCTTCTTTGTTTTTGTGTAGAATCCTGTCACTTAATTCAGAGGTATAGCCACTGCTTGAGACTACACATTTAATGGTTTCTAATTCTGTCTCAAAATTCTGTTTTGACGTTGGTGTGGATGTAAGACGATGCACCATTGAATTGTAGGCAGCATGTTTGTGTGATATTGCGTGTTGTGAACATGACGGTATCACTGTATATGCTGTAATGCATTTTCCTTAAAATTTTTGAAACTATATGCGTTTGTAGGAATATCTAAGTTGAGGTCGAAGCAGTTAATGGATTTTTCACTATCTCAATGGTGAACTCTATGTTTTTGTGTTCTGAGCTTAGGTGTCCTCGGAATGAGTTGAGTTGTATTTTGGTGCCAGTCCACAGACACAGAACATCATCTACGTATCTGAAAGAATATTTGATATTGTCACTGATAGTTATATTAACCAAGAGCTGCATTTCGAAATGATACATGATTTCTGCTAAGGACGGATGGAAGGTCCCATTGCAAAGCCATCTAGCTGTTTGTATAGCGTACTTCAAAATTAGAAATAATTTTGTTGGAGTCATGTCTGTGTGGTCAGTTTTATGTCTTCTACTTCTACAAGGTTCACAGTTGCTCTGTATAATAGTCTTATCAAAATATGGAGGTATCCTTGGACTGGTATGTTTGTAAGCATGATGCTAACATCAAAAGATGCTAGTTTTGAATTATGTGGATTTTGCATTATGTGAGATAGGGAGATTTTAATTTTGTTGATAAGATCCCTGAATTTTCAATTCCGATTAACATTTGAATTTTTTCTTTGTTTTGATACAAAAAAGTTATTCATTAGTAATTTTATAGTTTGAAGAGGTGCAGGTTGGCACAAGAGGTCGTAAAAGCTGGTCTTCTTTGTGTAGTTTAGGAAGTCAACAGAGCCTGTGAGCTACTGGGTTTATGTTGATCAAATACTTAGCTTTATATTCGGGTATTATGCTTTTACAGGTTTTGGTTAAGTTTTTAATTTTTTAGTTAAAGGCTTTGGGGGCATTTTTGGTGAAAATATATTAGGAACTGGATATTAAGAGTTATTTCACTTTCTCAAAATAAGTACTTTTGTCTATGAGAACAAGAATACTATTTTCATCTGCCTTTCTGAATAAGAAACTATTTGATCAGCATAATCCTAGTAGCTCCTAAACAGAAAAATAAGAAGCAAGAAGGTTGGAAACTACTGTAACAAGTCCTAAAATTTTTCCCACGATTTTCTAAGGAGTACTACTTGCTACAACAGAACGTTAGATCCATAATCACTCGTAGAATCGTATTGCCTCTTTCTTTCTTCTTTGAGACTACAATTTAGTATCTTGGCACAGTCAACAAAGAATCCGACGAAAACGCTCTTTGGCCCATATAAGGCTCTCAACCACCTTGTGTAGGCGAAACACAGACCATACCTTAGGTATTTCAACAAAGTGTTGTTTAGAGACTTAAAGGACGCCTATCAGGTACAGGAAAGGTTAGTCTTAGGCCACTGCACTATCGTCATTGTAATCACATGTGAGACCAGAATCGAGTTTGTGGGACAGCGTAATTCAGGTGTCTATCTAAATAAAGATGTCAGAAAATCTGATAAACAGTGACTGAGGTTTCGACTGAAAAAAAGCTTGCGGTCCGGCACTCTGTTTTGTTAAGATCTCGCCGGATATCACATCCACCAAGGCTGGGAAACGCTGAGCGAGTTTCCGTTTCATCGAATATCAGCGCGGTCTTTGAAAAACAAAAGAGAATGAAAAGGAGTAGTGGGCGTAGGGAACTGGAACTGGTAACAGCGGCGTAAGGCCAACAGTGGTTCAATCGTAATGTGGCTGGAGTCCTGGCAGCGTGGAGACACTAGAAGAAGATAGTTGCGTCGGTAGTCGAAAGATTATGCTTAAAATTCAAGCAACAATGCGGTGGGATTTCCGTAAGCACAGTATTGTGTAAGAACTTCACAACAGGGCAGATATCTGGCCATAATTACAAAACGAATCCTAACAAGTCCGCAGAACGGTTCTCTGTGAAGCTTGCAGCTGTTGCAGTTTTGGAATAGGAAGTCAATCTGTGGCTTAGATCGTTTGCTGTGTATGTAACACGTACGGTAGTGAGTATCCCTTCTCATGGCAGTATGGAAAAGGGATCGTTGATTTGATCATGGAGTTTATATCTTGAATGATCGTAGAAATATGTTCTTCATTGTTTCTAAGACATGCAAGCAAAGTGGTAGCCAGTTAAAATGACAGGGGTATTGCGAAGAAAACTGAAGTTGATAGTGATGTGTTTCGGATGGTATCGTGTAAGATGCATCTAAGTAGGTTTACAGGGGGACGTATGCAACAGTGCAATACTTTAAAGAAAATCAAAGATTTCAAGACAATGTATCTAAGTTTTGCACAGTTGTTAAGAAATGTGCAGCCACGTATAAATGTTCATGGTTATTGTGTTACAGGGTTAAATTATAAACAAATTAATTTTTCTAACAAGATGAGTAAAAATGTTCCTATTTTGAAAAATCTGTCAGAACTAAATTAATGTCTTTTTGTACAACTGATGTATGTTTATTACAAATATCTGCTGAACAGAATTGTGATATCTCCTTTAGTTGGATTTTTACCGCTCTTCAAGTATCCTGAAAGAAAAAATTAACCAAATTTTAGAGTTTTTCTCATATATAAATGTCTTAATTTTGTAGTAAATTTAAATAACTCCCACATAATATTTCGCTGTAGTATCGACTAATTGCACGCCAAATGCAAGAACTGTAACGTCAGTAAGTTGTGAGGAAAGGTACATAAAATTTCGAAAATGTACGCTGCGGAAAATCTGAATCAAAGTTTGTCACTGTTTGTGTTATTCCTTACCTTACGTGGGTGAACTCGTGCAAACCATAAGCGTACCCTTCTTCACCCTGAAAGAGTTTTTCCTTTGTTTACCTTCTTGGGTTAACCTGATTTTTCAGTTCAGTAGCAATAACATCAGCTGTATCAATTCTCGCCTTCTACGTATTTGTGTACTTACTTGAAGAGATCTCTTCATTGATTATCACTGAACTAGTTTTCAAGTTTTGTTTATGGCATCGAGAAGAACAACACTTCGTAAACATTTTAAAGACCTTACTTCAACGAGGCATGTTGCAGACATTAATAATATATACAGGGTGGTTCACTGATCGTGACCGGATCAAATGTCTCACAAAATAAGCGTGAAACGAAAAAACTACAAAGAGCAAAACTTGTCTAGCTTGAAGGGGGAAACCAGATGGCGCTATGGTTGGCCAGCTAGATGGCGCTGCCAAAGGTAAAACGGATATCAACTCCGTTTCTTTAAATAGGAACCCCCATTTTTATTACATTTTATTACACAAATTTTAAAAATTTAAGAAAGTGTGGTTCACCTATAAAGCGGACCGCATACAGTACGCTGGTGCGACCTATTCTTGAGTACTGATCGAGTGTTTGGGATCCATACCAGGTCGGATTGAAGGAAGACATCGAAACAATTCAGAGGCGCTTGTTATTTATTTATTTAACCTGATCAGATTAGGGCCATCTGGCCCTCTCTTACATCGGACCAGTGTTTCACACATGCAGCATTTCACACATCAGAGTTACATCATGACAATACTTTAAATAAGAAAATTAGATTACTTTACTCAGAATATGAATAAAGATTAATGATTAAGACCTAATAAAATAAGTACTGGAAGTATTTTTACAACAGGTGCTATACATACAAATTATGATAAAAGCAATAATAGTAACAGTAAAAAAAAACAAATAATAGTGAGAAACATGAGAAAAATTGGCAATAGTGACGAAGATTTGAGCAGATGTACATTAATATCTTGGTGTGTAAAGTAGATGTTTACTAGTATAGCGAGTTTTGGGGGAGGGAGATTTAAGGAGGGGGAAAGAGGGAAGTAATGAGGTGAAGTGCATTCGTGTACAGAGGAAGGCATTACTGTTGATTAAGTACATACGTCATTAACCGTATTTTGAAGCCGGACGTGTTTTTAAGTTCTTTAACATAACGAGGAAGGTTATTCCAGAGTCGGGTTCCATCTACTGTAAAGGACTTGGAGAAAGTGACTGAGCGATGCAGTGGAACATAGAGGATTTTATTATGATGGGAACATGTGTTTCTGTCATGTTGTTCCGACATAAGCGTTAACGACGAGGAGAGTTATGAGGCAGTTGATGAGACAGAGTGTATGGAAATCTCTGCGTTTGTCTGTACGCAGCCAGGACAATTTTGCATATGCTGGTGAAATGTGATCAAAAAGTCGAACGTCACAGATATATCGGACGCAGCCATTCATGACCAGTTCCAGACGTCGCGAGTTTTCCTGAGAGAGGCCTTGTAGGATAATATCACTGTAGTCAATGATTGGGAGTATAAGCGTTTGTACTAATTTCTTTTTCAGATCGAAAGGGAAGAGTTTTTTATATTTTTGTAGGACATGAAGGGATGCAGATGCTTTTTCGCACACTGCAATTATGTGCTCTGTCCAATTTAGATTTTCGTCTATTATTACTCCCAAACTCCTTGCTGAGGGAGAGAAGTTAATATTTGTTCCATTTAGGATAAGAGGTGGTACGGATTCCCGATGTTTTGGGCTAATGAGCTTAGAGTGACCAACAAGTACCGCTTGGGTTTTAGATGGGTTTAGTTTTATGTCCTGTCCTGTGCCCATTTTGATAGTGCATCGAGATCAATATTGAAATTTTCAATAGCTTTCTTAAGATTGCTTGGTTTCGCGTTTAGTCATCAGCATACATATGATATTTGCAATAAGTCAGAACCTATGACACATCACTGACATACAGAGAGGCTAGTACTGAGCCTAGGGGAACGCCTGACACTACCTGCCGTCATTGTGATTTTATATTCCCGGACAGGACGCGTTGCTGACGAGACGTCATGTATGAGCGAAACCATTGCACTGCACTTGGTGAGAAATTTAGACCGCTAATTTTGGCTAGTAAGATGTCGAAGTCGACAGTATCAAATGCTTTGCTGAAATCTAAGGAGCAAATGATAGTCGCTTCTTGTCAGTCCATGGCAAGTTTCAGGTCACCTGTAACCTTTACCAGTGCCGACGCTGTGCTTCGATGTTTACGGAAACGTCATTGGAATTCGTCTAGCAGGTTGTTAGTAGTTAGGTAGTTGGTGAGCTGGTCATGGACTATATATTCTAAGGCCTTTGATAGTGCAGGAAGAAGGCAGATGGGGCGGTAGTCAGAGGGTGCTGTGGCGATGTCCTTTTTAGGCAGTGGCTTAATTTGTCCCAGTTTCCAGGCCTCAGTGAAAACACTTGTGAATAATGAATCGTTGAAAATGCCTGTTATAGAGGGCAGTAGTTGGTCAATAATAAGTTTTACCATCTGGATAGTGATGCCATCATGTCCAGTAGATGCTGATCTAATCCGCATTATGGCTTTCTTGACAGTACTGCAAGTGACGTGCCGTAGATAGAATTTTTCTTTGCTACAGTCGTTCATCCCCATGAAGTAATCAATGATTCTCTGGTTTTTTTATATTTTTTTTTTATTTTTTGCGGTTCAATTGTGGTTGCAGGTAATGTGAAGAATCTGTTTAGTTCTTCAGCTGGAACCATGGGATTTTCTGCAACTTTTATTTTCCCTAAACCGAGACTACGGAGATTTTTCCACAGGATAGCTGGTCTACATCTATTGTCAGGTAAATGTACGGGCATGCCTGAGCTTAGCGTTTCTCACCGCTCGACTGACTTTGTTTCGCTTCTGCTTGTATACAGTGTGATTTTCAGGTGTATGGTGTATCTTGTATGCTCGATGTGCAGCGTCTCTGAGATTCATGAGCTGTTTTAGTTCATCATTCAGCCAAGGTGCAGGTTTCCTTTTCAATTTTATGGTCTTTATTGGAGCGTATTTGTCATATAGTTGAGTAATTTTGTTAGTGAAATCTTGGAGTTTGTCTTTTATGTCCATGAGGGTAGTAGAGGTCATCCCCCAAACTATTTCTTGTGCCTCAGTTTCGAGTTCAGGCAAATTTATGCGTTTGAAGTCTCGGTATGTAGACAGTTTTTGTTTCTTTCTATTACATTCTAGTGAATACGTCATGAAAATGATGTCATGGGCAGACATGCCAGGCGCAGATACTTGAGAGGTACGGATTATTCTGTTTGGAGATTACGTTGCGAATATATCTATGAAAGTGTGACTGGTAGTCGTGTGATAAGTAGGTGCCAGCTGAAGAAGCGGCATATTTGAGGAAGAAAGCATCCTCCTCAATTTCCCAGTGGAAGAACTATTGCGCAGAAAATATAAGTTACTGTCACCTGCTATAATTACATGTTCATATGACGATTCGAGACTAGAGAGCGCAGTTTCGAAGCAGGCAAACCTGCCTACTTTAGGAGGTT
Organism: Schistocerca americana; assembly: GCF_021461395.2. Taxonomy (NCBI): domain Eukaryota; kingdom Metazoa; phylum Arthropoda; class Insecta; order Orthoptera; family Acrididae; genus Schistocerca; species Schistocerca americana. The sequence continues at coordinate 824,494,825 of NC_060119.1, forward strand.
TGTAAAGGACACATATTAAGCACTTTCTCTTAAGGGATTTGATCTCTATGAACATATATGCCTCTTGTTTATCTACATTGTTGTCGGATATGTGTAGTACAGTAGGTGACAAATCAGAACGTATCTACGCCCCTACTCCGCCCCCTCGTCTGTTGCATCTGTCGTTAGGTTTTAGCGGTAGGTTCGAGGAACACGAAGGTATTACGGAGATGTTTCGGGAACTTAAATGGAATCCCTGGAGGGGCGAAGTTCTTTTCGAGAATCACTATCGAGAAAATTTCGAGAACCGACATTTGAAGCTGACTGCCGAAAGCTTCTACAGCCGCCAACATACATTCCGCCAAAGGACCACGAAGATATACGAGAAATTAGGCCTCATACGGAGGCATATAGACAGACATTTTTGCCTCGCTCTATTTGGGAGTGGAACAGGAAAGGAAATGACTAGTAGTGGTACAGGGTACGGTGGCCTGTGCACATCCTGTGTACATGTAGATGTCTTAACGATGTCCTACCATCGTGTGCATTTTTCTTGTCGGTGTTTTTCATATATTCCTTTCCTCGCTGATTCTGCAGAGGGCCTCAAAATTGCATTTGCCTATGGGACCTCCTTCCCCCAAACCGACAACTTCTTTGTCCTATATTCAAGATTTTTGTCTACCATCAAATCTAAAATTTTCCGATTTTTTTCTTTTCCGCTTTTTCCACAGTCCATATTTCAGAACCATATAATTCTGTGCTCCAGAAGAACGTAAACAGAATTTTTTTCCTCAAATTAAGGCCTATGTTGATGCTAGTGGATTTCCCTTGGCCAGAAAATCCTTTCTCACAGTGCTACTCTTCTTTTTATGTTCTCCTTGTTCCGACCGTTGAGGGTTATTTTGCTGCAGAATTGCAGAACCTCATCTACTTCGTGATCACCAACGCTGCTGTTAAGCTGATTGTGCAATTAATAATTCTTGCCTTGTCGGCTCCTTGTATCTCCGGCATTGTGTGAAGGGATTTTTCCGAAAGTCAGATGGTGTATCGCCAGACTCATACAGCGTGACAATAATTGAACTATATGTAAAAAATCTTCCCCCCAAGAACCATGGACCTTGCCGTTGGTGGGGAGGCTTGCGTGCCTCAGCGATGCAGATAGTCGTACCGTAGGTGCAACCACAACGGAGGGGTATCTGTTGGGAGGCTAGACAAACGTGTGGTTCCTGAAGAGGGGCAGCAGCCTTTTCAGTAGTTGCAGGGGCAACAGTCAGGATGATTGACTGATCTGGCCTTGTAACACGAACCAAAGCAGCCTTGCTATTCTGGTTCTGCGAACTGCTGAAAGCAAGGGGGAAACTACGGAAGTAATTTTTCCTGAGGGCATGGAGCTTTACTGTATGATTAAATGATGATGGCGTCCTCTTAGGTAAACTATTCCGGAGGTAAAATAGTCCCCCCTTCGGATCTCCGGGCGGGGACTACTCAGGAGGATATCGTTATCAGGAGAAAGAAAACAAGAGTCCTACGGATCGGAGCGTGGAATGTCAGATCCCTTAATCGGGCAGGTAGGTTAGAAAATTTAAAAAGGGAAATGGATAGGTTACAGTTAGATACAGTGGGAGTTAGTGAAGTTCGGTGGCAGGAGGAACAAGACTTCTGGTCAGGTGAATACAGGGTTTTTTTTTTTTTAGTCATCAGGCTACTGACTAGTTTGATGCGGCCCGCCACAAATTCCTTTCCTGTGCTAACCTCTTCATCTCAGAGTAGCACTTGCCACCTACGTCCTCAATTATTTGCTTGACGTATTCCAATCTCTGTCTTCCTCTACAGTTTTTGTCCTCTACAGCTCCCTCTAGTACCATGGAAGTCATTCCCTCATGTCTTAGCAGATGTCCTATCATCCTGCCCCTTCTCCTTATCAGTGTTTTCCACATATTCCTTTCCTCTCCGATTCTGCGTAGAACCTCCTCATTCCTTACCTTATCAGTCCACCTAATTTTCAACATTCGTCTATCGCACCACATCTCAAATGCTTCGATTCTCTTCTGTTCCGGTTTTCCGACAGTCCATGTTTCACTACCATACAATGCTGTACTCCAGACGTACATCCTCAGAAATTTCTTCCTCAAATTAAGGCCGGTATTTGATATTAGTAGACTTCTCTTGGCCAGAAATGCCTTTTCTTGCCATAGCGAGTCTGCTTTTGATGTCCTCCTTGCTCCGTTCGTCATTGGTTATTTTACCGCATAGGTAGCAGAATTCCTTAACTTCATGGACTTCGTGGCCATAAATCCTGGTGTTAAGTTTCTCGCTGTTCTCATTTCTACTACTTCTCATTACCTTCGTCTTTATTCGATTTACTCTCAAACCATACTGTGTACTCATTAGACTGTTCATTCCGTTCAGCAGATCATTTAATTCTTCTTCACTTTCACTCAGGATAGCAATGTCATCAGCGAATCGTATCATTGATATCCTTTCACGTTGTATTTTAATGCCACTCCTGAACCTTTCTTTTATTTCCATCATTGCTTCCTCGATGTACAGATTGAAGAGTAGGGGAGAAAGGCTACAGCATAGTCTTACGCCCTTCTTAATACGAGCACTTCGTTCTTGATCGTCCAATCTTATTATTCCCTCTTGGTTGTTGTACATATTGTATATGACCCGTCTCTCCCTATAGCTTGCCCCCACTTTTTTCAGAATCTCAAGCAGCTTGCACCATTTTATATTGTCGAACGCTTTTTCCAGGTCGACAAATCCTATGAAAGTGTCTTGATTTTTCTTTAGCCTTGCTTCCATTATTAGCCGTAACGTCAGAATTGCCTCTCTCGTCCCTTTACTTTTGCTAAAGCCAAACTGATCGTCACCTAGCGCATTCTCGACTTTCTTTTCCAATTTTCTATATGTTATTCTTGTAAGCAGCTTCGATGCATGAGCTGTTAAGCTGATTGTGCGACAATTCTCGCACTAGTCAGCTCTTGCCGTCTTCGGAATTGAGTGGATGATGCTTTTCCTAAAGTCAGATGGTATATCGCCAGACTCATATATTCTACACACCAACGTGAATAGTCGTTTTGTTGCCACTTCCCCCAATGATTTTATAAATTATGATGTAATGTTATTTATGCCTTATGCCTTATTTGACCGTAAGTCGTCCAAAGCTCTTTTAAATTCCGATTCTAATACTGGATCCCCTATCTCTTCTAAATCGACACCTGTTTCCTCTTCTATCACATCAGACAAATCTTCACCCACATAGAGGATTTCAGTGTATTCTTTCCACCTATGTGCTCGCTCCTCTGCATTTAACAGTGGAAATCCCGTTGCACTCTTAATGTTACCCCCCTTGTTTTTAATGTCACTGAAGGTTGTTTTGTCTTTCCTGTATGTTGAGTCTGTCCTTCCGACAATCATTCCTTTTCAGATGTCTTCACATTTTTCCTGCAGCCATTTCGTCTTTGCTTCCCTGCACTTCCTATTTATTTCATTCCTCAGATGCTTGTTTTGCTATATTTCTGAGTTTTCCGGAACATTTTTGTACTTTCTCCTTTCATCAATCAACTGAAGTAGTTCTTCTGTTAGCCATGGTTTCCTCGCAATTTTCTTCTTTGTACCTATGTTTTCCTTCTCAACTTCTGTGATGGTCCTTTTTATAGATGTCAACTCCTCTTCAGCTGTACTGCCTACTGCGCTATTCCTTATTGCTGTATCTACAGCGTTAGAGAACTTCAAATGTATCTCGTCATTCCTTAGTACTTCCGTATCCCACTTCTTTGCGTATTGATTTTTCCTAACTAATGACTTGAACTTCAGCCTACTCTTCATCACTACTATATTGTGATCTGAGTCTATATCTGCTCCTGGGTACGCCTTACAATCCAGTATCCGGCCTTTTCCAAGTATACCTCTTCCTCTTCTGATTCTTGAACAGGGTATTCGTTATTACTAGCTGAAACTTGTTACAGAACTTAATTAGTCTTTCTCCTCTTTCATTCCTTGTCCCAAGCCCATATTCTCCTGTAACCTTTTCTTCTACTCCTTCCCCTATAACTGCATTCCACTCGCCCATGACCATTAGATTCTCGTCCCCCTTTACATACTGCATTACCCTTTCAATATCCCCATACACTTTCTTTATCTGTTGATCTTCAGCTTGCGACGTCGGCATGTATACCTGCACTATCGTTGTCGGTGTTGGTGTGTTGTCGATTCTGATTTGAACAAACCGGTCACTGAACTGTTCACAGTAACACACCCTCTGCCCTACCTTCCTATTCATAACGAATCCTACGCCTGTTATACCATTTTCTGCTGCTGTTGATATTACCCGATACTCACCTGACCAGAAATCCTGGTCTTGCTTCCACTTCACTTACCCCTACTATATCTAGATTGAGCCTTAGCATATCCCTTTTCAGATTTTCTAGTTTCCCTACCACGTTCAAGCTTCTGACATTCCACGCTCAGACTCGTAGAACGTTATCCTTTCGTAGATTATTGAATCTTTTTCTCATGGTAACCTTCCCCTTGTCAGTTCCCTCCCGGAGATCCGAATGGGGGACTATTCTGGAATCTTCTGTCAATGGAGAGATCATCATGACACTTGTTCAAATACAGGCCACGTGTCCTGTGGACACACGTTACATGTCTTTAATGCAGTGGTTTCCATTGCCTTCTGCATCCTCATGTCGTTGATCATTGCTGATTCTTCCGCCTTTAGGAGCAATTTCCCACCCCTAGAACAAGAGAGTGCCCTGAACCTCTATCCGATCCTCCACCCTCTTAGGCAAGACCGTTGGCAGAATGAGGCTAACTTCTTATGCCGGAAGTCTTCGGCCGCCAAAGCTGATTCTTTATCAAAACTTAGGCAATGGCGGGGATCGAACCCGGGACCGAAAACGTTTTGGTTATGAATCAAAGACGCTAACGCTAGACCATGGGTACTATGCTACAAATACAAAATCAAATAGGGGTAATGCAGGAGTCGGTTTAATAATGAATAAAAAAATAGGAGTGCGGGTAAGCTACTACAAACAGCATAGTTAACACATTATTGTGGCCAAGATAGACACGAAGCCCATGCCTACTACAGTAGTACAAGTTTATATGCCAACTAGCTCTGCAGATGACGATGAAATTGATGAAATGTATGATGAAATAAAAGAAATTATTGAGATAATGAAGGGAGACGAAAATTTAATAGTCATGGTTGACTGGAATTCAGTAGTAGGAAAAGGGAGAGAAGGACACGTAGTAGGTGAATATGGAATGGGGCTAAGAAATGAAAGAGGAAGCCAGCTGATAGAATTTTACACAGAGCACAACTTAATCATAGCTAACACTTGGTTGAAGAATCATAAAAGAAGGTTGTATACTTGGAAGAAGCCTGGAGATAATGACAGGTTTCAGATAGATTACATAATGGTAAGACAGAGATTTAGGAACCAGGTTTTAAATTTGTAAGACATTTCTAGGGGCAGATGTGCTCTCTGATCAAAATCTATTGGTTCTGAACTGTAGATTAAAACTGAATAAACTGCAAAAAGGTGGGAATTTAAGGAGATGGGACCTGGATAAACTGAAACAACCAGAGGTTGTACAGAGTTTCAGGGAGAGCATAAGGGAACAATTGACAGAAATGGGGGAAAGAAATACAGTAGAAGAAATATGGGTAGCTTTGAGAGATGAAGTAGTGAAGGCAGCAGAGGACCTAGTAGGTAAAAAGACGAGGGCTAGTAGAAATCCTTGGGTAACAGAAGAAATACTGAATTTAATTGATGAAAGGAGAAAATATAAAAATGCAGTAAATGAAGCTGGCAAAACGGAATACAAACGTCTGAAACACGAGATCGACAGGAAGTGCAAAATGGCTAAGCAGGGATGGCTAGAGGACGAATGTAAGGATGTAGAGGGTTATCTCACTAGGGGTAAGATAGATACTGCCTACAGGAAACTTAAAGACACCTTTGGAGAAAAGAGAGCCACTCGTATGAATATCAAGAGCTCAGATAGAAACCCTGTTCCAAGCAAAGAAGGGAAAGCAAGTAGGTGGAAGGAGTGTATAGAGGGTCTATACAAGGGGAATGTACTTGAGTACAATATTATGGAAATGGGAGGTACGATACTGCGTGAAGAGTTTGACAGAGCACTGAAAGACCTGAGTCGAAACAAGGCCCCGGGAGTAGACAACATTCCATTGGAACTACTGACGGCCTTGGGAGAGCCAGCCCTGACAAAACTCTACCATCTGGTGAGCAAGATGTATGAGACAGGCGAAATACCCTCATATTTCAAGAGGAATATAATAATTCCGATCCCAAAGAAAGCAGGTGCTGACAAATGTGAAAATTACCAAACAATCAGTTTAATAAGTCACGGATGCAAAATACTAACGCGCATTCTCTACAGATGAATGGCAAAACTGGTAGAAGCTGACCTCGGAGAAGATCAGTTTGGATTCCGTAGAAATATTGGAAGACGTGAGGCAATACGACTTATCTAAGAAAATAGACAGAAGAAAGGCAAACCCACGTTTCTAGCATTTGTAGACTTAGAAAAGCTTTTGACAATGTTGACTGGAATACTCTCTTTCAAATTCTAAAGGTGGCAGGGGTAAAATACAGGGAGCGAAAGGCTATTTACAATTCGTACAGAAACCAGATGGCAGTTCTAAGGGTTGAGGGACATGAAAGGGAAGCAGTGGTTGGGAAGGGAGTGAGGCAGGGTTGTAGCCTATCCCCGATGTTATTCAATCTGTATATTGAGCAAGAAATAAAGGAAACAAAAGAAAAATTCGGAGTAGGTATTTAACTCCACGGAGTAGAAATAAAAACTTTGAGGTTCGCCGATGACATTGTAATTCTGTCAGAGACAGCAAAGGACTTGGAAGAGCAGTTGAACGGAATGGACAGTGTCTTGAAACTAGGGTATAAGATGAACATCAATAAAAGCAAAACATGGATAGTGGAATGTAGTCGAATTAAGTCGGGTGATGCTTAGGGAATTAGATTAGGAAATGAGACACTCAGAGTAGTAAAGGAGTTTTGCTATTTGGGGAGCAAAAAACTGATGATTGTCGAAGTAGAGAGGATATCAAAATGTAGACTGGCAATGGCAAGGAAAGCGTTTCTGAAGAAGAGAAATTTATTGACATCGAGTATTGATTTAAGTGTCAGGAAGTCGTTTCTGAAAGTATTTGTATGGAGCGTAGTCATGTATGGAAGTGAAACATGGACGATAACTAGTTTGGACAAGAAGTGAATCGAGGCTTTCGAAATGTGGTGCTACAGAAGAATGCTGAAGATTGGATGGGTAGATCATATAACTAATGAGGAGGTATTGAATAGGATTGGGGAGAAGAGAAGTTTGTGGCACAACTTAACTAGAAGAAGGGATCGGTTGGTAGGACATGTTCTGAGGCATCAAGGGATCACCAATTTAGTATTGGAGGACAGCGTGGAGGGTAAAAATCGTATAGGGTGACCAAGAGATGAATACGCTAAACAGATTCAGAAGGATGTAGGGTGCAGTAGGTACTGGGAGATGAAGGAGCTTGCACGGGATAGAGTAGCATGGAGAGGTGCATCAAACCCAGCCTCAGGACTGAAGACCACAACACAAAAACAACAACATGCAAAAAATGCAAATTAGTGACGATCTACGACGTGCACACACTTTATTTAACATGTAAACGTCACTGTAGATACTCGGATTTACGTTATGACATGTACGATATGCCTGCCTCATTGGCGATAATGTGGCGCAGGCGAATAGCACAATTGTGCATGACTAGCTGAAGTGTCGGAATATCGATGATGTTAATGACCTGCTGTTTGGCTGTTTACGGCACAACAATGGTTTTGGGGTTATTGCTGACCACCGTGTCTTTAATACAGCCCACAAAAATTTGTCGCATGTGTTCAGATCCGGATAATACAGCGACCAGTTGAGGTCCATGCTAGTGGCCTCTGTGTACCCCATAACCAGAATGCGGTCCCAAGTGCTTCTCCAGGACATCAAACACTTTCCTACTTCGATGGGGAGCTCCGTCTTGCATGAAACACATCTAGTCGAAATCAGGGTCATATTGGACAATGGGAATGAAATCAGCTTCCAAAACCTTCACATACCGATCGGTAGTCACCTGCCATCATGGAATATTGGACCGATTACTCCATGACTGGACACTGAACACTACACAGTCACCTGCTGAGGGTGAAGAGACTTCTCGATTGCAAAATACGGATTCTCAGTCCCGCAAACGCGCTAATTTTGCTTCTTTATGAACCGATCCAAATAAAAGTTGGCTTCATCGCTAAGTCAAACTATACTAACTCCCATCATGCCCCGCGATCTACCGTGCAGTTTGAACGATTTTATTTCATATAGTTCAATACTTGTCACCCTGTACATTCTATACACCAATCTGAATAGCCGTTTGATTATAGAATGACGGCTTTCAAGGCGGGTGTTGTCATCACTTAACACTTCCGGGCTGAGATGCTGTGGTCCATACATAAAACTCTCCCCCCGCGTTTCGCCTTCGACTGCGGAAGGCATCCTCCGAGGACAATAGACGAACTTCTCGCAGTTCACCCATTGTCCTCGGAGGAGGCCTTCCGCAGTCGAAGGCGAAACGTTAGGGGAGAGTTTTCTGTGTGGACCACGGCATCTCAGCCTGGAAGTGTTAAGTGACGAATAATCATTTAATTGCCAAGTTCTTATTCGAATCCTGGATCCCTTATTTGATCCCTCTCGACCCCAGTTTCTTCTTGTAGCACGGCATCAGGAAAGTCCTCCGCACCTTAGAGCCTTCAGTGTCCTTTTCCCATCTATCTTCTGCGTTTAATAGTGTAATTCCCTTTGTATTCTTAATATTGCTACCCTTGCTTTTCGTTCTGTCAAATGTTGTTTTGACTTTTCTAAATGTTGAATCAACCCTCCAGATGACCATTCTTTCTCGATTTTTTCACTTCTTATTTCGCCTTGCCTGCCCTGTAGTTTTATTTATTTCATTCCTATTGAATTTATATTGCTATATTCCTATATTCCCTCGAACATTTTTGTGCTATCTTCTTTCGTCGATCAGTTGAAGTATTTCGTCTGTTACCCAAGGTTTATTCGTTGTTACCTTTCTTCTACCTATGTTTGTTTGTCCATCGTCTGTGAGATCCCTTTTCAGAGACATCCACTACTCATCAACTGAACTGCCTAATCTGTTGTTCCTCATTGAAATATCCACATCGTTAGCGAACATCAAACGCACCTCAGTAATTCAGTATCCCACTTCCTTCACCCATTGATTCCTTTCAAACGATACTCTTGAACTTCTTCATCGTTACCAAACTGTGATCTATATCTGCTCCTAGGTTCGCCTTACAATCCAACATCTGATTTCGCAATATCTGTATGATCATGATGTAATTCAGCTAGAACCTTCCAGCCGAAATAGGACGCCTTAAAGAGGTCATCCAATGGATATTACTGTCAACTGCCAAAACTACAACAAAAAATTTCCTCCTGTTCTGCGAGCTATGATGTCCTACAAGGAACACATTCTTTTGAAGATCATTCTCCAACTGTGCATTCTGTCGCAAATGTATTGGTTTTGAGAGAAGATCTGGAAGAATCTATACATCGGTTCGCACCGACGTCGTCAATGAGTGGATTCTGATCAGTACCACATTGGAAGCAACACCTGTGCGAATGCGAACGATCACAGCGAACACCGTTTGTACCGTTTATTTACCACCAGATAGGGCACCTACATAATTTGAGATGACCATCTTAAAACAACAATTCATACCCTCTTTTCTCCTACTGAGGAATTTCACCATCCCCTGTGGGGAAGGATCACGTCGTCTGGTAGGAGCCTTCTGATTAGCCAGCTTCTTCCCGATCTTGATCTGTGTCTCCTCAATAACGATACTCATATCCACTTCATTGCCACCCATCTCATTTTATCTGCTATTTCTAGCCACAGTCTTGTGACTCCGCTACAATCGTCACTAAATGACGGTCTTCGCGACAATGAGCACTTCTCTGCACCCGACGAACTCACTGCCACGTTGGGATCTTAGAAGAGCCTGCTGGCAGTTTTATACCTCACCTTCTTTCATTCCCCGTCTGGTTGCATCGACCTGGTTGTGGGAGGCGTCTTGTGGCGATTAAACACACCGCTGGAGGTGCTATTCTTCTAGAGGCATCATACGCTGTCGGCCATTACCATGGTAGACCAGGATCGTCGAAGGACCCTGCACCGCCTCAAGCGACATACTCCACAAACCAGTTTTAAGCTTTTCGCTAAGTAAATACAGCAAAGAGAAATGCTCGGAGTGTTAGTTTTCTCCTTTAGGTGCCTTGTCGGATGTGTGTGTTGTTCATACCGTAAGTTAGCTTAAGTTAGATTAAATAGTGTGTTGGCTTAGGGACCGATGACCTCAGCAGTTTGGTTCCATAAGACCTTACCACAAATTTCCCAATTTCCTACTATAGAATGTATTCTTCTTCATCCCAAGTATAGGCCAAGTTACACCCTGTACTGCACCAGGCGTGTTCTTCCATGGTGAAATTTCTACTGACTCATCCTTTCTTGCTGAACACCATGCGACCCGCTTAGCGATGGCGTCGGCGTCCTCTTCTTAGCCGGCCCGAGTGGCCGAGCGGTTCCAGGCGCTGCAGTCTGGAACCGCGCGACCGATACGGTCGCAGGTGCGAATCCTGCCTCGGGCATGGATGTGTGTGATGTCCTTAGGTTAGTTAGGTTTAAGTAGTTCTAAGTTCTAGGGGACTCATGACCTCAGTAGTTAAGTCCCATAGTTCTCAGAGCCAATTGAACCATCCTCTTCTTACCTGGCCGCCTCTTGAATACTTAAAAGCCTAGTTTGTGATGTCTATCTATCCTTTACTTCCCGTCACACCGAATTACACACTTTTCATTAATGGGGAATTGCTTCAGGCTGTTGATTCATTACACAGTATGATCACGGGCCCTGATTAAATTCATAATCAGACGATACAACATCTAGTAGTTATTCAAAGACTCCATCCTCTCAGCGTCTTGGACCGTGCTTCGCTAGAAAGTGTTTTCTCTTCACAGTGGCGACGTAGTATCATCTTCCATAACCCACTCGGACAAAACTCTTTTTATTTTCGTTATTTTTGAGTTTAGTGCAGTTCGTCTCTATGATGAATCTTCTCTGAGACCCTTGAAACATTTCACCTTAGTGATAAACATCTGTGACTCGTAGACATACTCTAACGCTTGCCATTTAGCTTCAGCAGATTAATTCCGTATTCGAATGTGAGGGTGTGTGACTCAAACCTTCATTGAACTTGTGTAAATTGTTTCAAGACCGATGATCTAGAGTCCTTCCTCCTTTTTGTTTTAGCTCGTATCCTCCCTTGCATTTGTATATCAGTTACAGCCTTAATGTGCTCTGACATTACTCGCATTTTGTTTTCTGAACGATTTTACTGGCGAAAATAGTTGTATTATCATAAAAATCCTCTACCTGATATGTAGTGACAGTTATTTTTATGTAAAAAGGTTATATGTTTTTGTGCTACCGATAACTTGCAGAGAGATCTCTAATAACATCTGACGTCTTCTCGACAATATTAGCTCCAAGCTACAGATAGCGTAAAAAAAGTAAAGAGAAACCCTGAGCTGATAAAGATAAAATATAGCTAAAAAGAATTGCTTTTACCGTGAAACTTTAGCTTTTCCACTGAATATGGACGAGCCGTCGAAATGAAGGGGGCTACTACGTAGTTCCGTCAGCGTCATAATGCATTTCTTTTGCTCCTTGTGGAAAGGACGGAGTCGGATGGCGTCGGGGGGGGGGGGGGGGGAGGGGAGGGGGAAAAGAGAGTGGGGTCGTTCACTCTCAGCAGATACGCCAGCCATCGCATTTCTCACGCCGCCGGGTCCCAGGGTTCCAGCGCCCGTACCTCAAAATGACTCAGGGCATTACTTTGAGAACTTCTGAAACACCTGCGTAGAATATCAGTATTCAAGAAGGGGCTACCCAAGAATAACAGATACGCTCCTACTGGTATCACTCTTCATCAAATCACCACTTGAGAAATGATGTAAATATGTATCTCTTTGCATTGAATATTGGCATAAAACAGTATGAAACACTCACGACTCTGTAAATGAAACTTAATTCTTATGAACTGTTTTCTTTATAATTACTGTTGGTATCTTTCCATGGAAATAACTTACGTCTTACCGCTATGAATTTTGTGTGTTTATTTAATTACTTTCTTCCGTAAAAATGTCGACTCTTTTACGTTAGCAGACCTGAGGCTATTCTTGAATCTCTCTTGGTTAGTACGTTAACACAACAACAAACTTGTTTAAGTTCGTTCGCTCTACTATACTGAAACCGTGGTACAAACTAAATCTCTGGAATTATGTCAGTTTTGCATTAATATTAAAGTAACTACACTGTAAGCCCAATATGATTCTTTTGAGTGTGTGACCGATTCATGATAGCGGTACTGGAAAACTACCGATATTTTGGTTAATACTCTATGTGCATGTACTTTCCACACAACAGACCAAAATGGAAGTTCGGAGCAGCTAAGGAGAAAGTAACAGCTGCTCATAATCAAGAAGTGAGAGTAATATTAAGTTTCACTTGCATCGAACTTCGGACCCGCTTCAGCGATTTAGACACTGTAATTGCACTGTTTACTGGTTGAGTAAGGTACCGAATAAGAAATTGTAACTACAACTTCACAGTGTACTCGTATATATTTTGTGTTGTCTACCGATTCTTTTTTTGAGCCACTAACAACTGTGTAAATTTATTTTTCTACTGTTGCAGCTGTGGATGAGTACATGAGGCAGTGAAATGAGAAGAAGAGAGATGCAGAAAGATTCAGTAAACTGTTTATCAGTTGAAAAGTACTCTGCTGACTGTTAATAAATTTACCCCACTGTTAGACGAGATTGTCAATGCGTTCATGGAGATATGTTAGCGGTTGCCTAAGGAACCGTTATTGTACCCAGACGTGCACCTTTTCGAAGCAAACTGATGGATGCGGATGTCTTTTGTCCTTCAGGGCTCCAAAAATATGAAAATCTCACGAGGAGAGATCGGGAATCTATGGACGATATCTAAGGCCTTGCCAATGAAACTTTCTGGAGCCCACCCTAAACCACATTCGTAAATTTTAATCCTGTTCCTTTTCGGTTTGTGTATCCTGTTGCCAAATGAATGCTCATACATATTGTGTCTACTGATACCCTTAAATATAGTTTCTTTTCACTAGAAACCTTGCCACTTTTCACGAAATAGTTCCTGTTTCTCTTTCTCGTTTGCTCCGGAAAGGTAATTAATTTCTGTCAAAATATGTATATGTTTTTAATTTTACTCTTATTCAAAACACTACCAGTTTCCTGCAGCTATAAACTCTTTCACTTTTGTCCCATTAGGCTAGGTCAACTGTCCGTGAAAGATACATAAATTTTATAGTGACTATGTTGCTCTATTTCTTATCTTTTAGTCGAGTCTAATCGCATAGACTTTAGTTCCGTGTATACTCATTTTTCTTTGAAGATGCTACTCAACAACTCTGGTGTTCGTATTTTTAAATTGTTGTAAGGGAATTACGTCCTATCTTGTAGTGCTGGCAAGATCTTGAGCTGTAGTTCAATAATGAAAGGAGCGAACGTTACTGTTCACTGTCACATCGACGTCAAAGTGATATGATGTCTAAGCTCAATTTTGACAAGGAAGGGGAAGCAAACCGGCAATTTATTGTACCAAAGGAGTGATTTTAGCATGCAGATGGAGTACGTCGTGGTAGATGTAGATCTGAATGGCTTGCATGAAATCTGAAACCTACTCACTGCCAGCCCTTGACTTTTGCTTTACTGCATCACTAACTGTATATACGTGTACACAATTCATTATAACGTTCTCGGTATGCTATCAGCGGCAATTACAAATCCAATAGCGAGAAAAGGTTGTCTGTATCTTCATGGAAAAATGTTTGCTTGTGTCTACTGATCCATGATTGTACCCAGGCACCCAACTCTTCGTCTGAAACAAACGACGGCCTCAGGGCTCAAAAAAATATGAAAATCGCGAGGGGAGATCGCGACTTAATTGAAGATGTTTAATGGCTTTCCAGCGCAACTTACACAACAAACAACTTTGGCAACATGTAGGCAGTAGATGCCACATCAAATGCACTCTATTAAAGCAGATCCCTGGCTTAGATACATCGAGAAATTATGTTTAAGAAACTATAATGGTTGCCTGCAGTGTTTGCAATGGAAAATTTGGTTACCTGTCTTAATTAATTTATTATTGGCAGTTTTAAGGCTGGTATAGCTGTGTCGTGTGTGTGTGTGAGGGTATGTATGTATGTATGTATGTATGTGTGTGTGTGTGTGTGTGTGTGTGTGTGTGTGTGTGTGTGTGTGTCAGTGTGTCTTTGTTTTAGAATTTACAAGAACTCAATGGCGAAGGTATCAGCACCCTTGCAAATAGCAAAAGAAAGGAATGTGGAGAAAATGGCTAAAAATGTTGTCACACAGTAAGGAGTAAACTTACACAATGACACACGCATTCCCACCTAACTCGCACTGATCCACACAGTCACTGCACGAGTATGTCACACGCAGTAAGACATCTGGGATAATTTAAATGACAGAGGAACTAACAGTACAGGCCAATGTGACTGGCTGAAACTTACACAAAATTTTGGAGAACAAGCCACTCTGTCAATACATTACGAGTGCAGACAACATTGTAGGTAGGACAACCACAGCTATGAGTAATCGTCTAAGTAAATCGCTTAAACTTCATTTTTGGATCACTATCGCTTTAATGGGGCTAAAGCCACATCTTCAGCTGAATACATAACTAGAACATTAGAGTTAAAAATCTCGGAACTGAGCGTTTTAGTTGTAACGTTTTAGTCATATGTTCACCTGAGGATTTGGCTTTTAGAGCCATGTAATCTGTTGTTATTTAAAAATTGAGGACTACATACAGATGAAGCGATTTCTTAATATTCGAAACATTGAGAAAATTTCGCCAAAATTTTAGGAAGCAAGTTGGATGCATCACAAAACCTTAAAACTCTAACCGCATTCGTATGAGCATCACATAAAACAGAGGGCGGATCTGTGGATTGACGCCTGTGCTCCACCAAACAAATGGTCTCAGTACACATTCCAAGCAGATCCCAAACGGCCTCGTTGCCCGTGGACGATTGGTACAGAGTTCTTCCCTATCTGTACGAGCAACGGTATGGTATGTTGGATAAGTGCGAGTAGCGAGGATCTTACACACGTTACACTCCATGAGAAGTTGCAGCCGGATGGAAAGTGGTGGTTCACCAACCTCAGCCCAGACTGGATATGAGGCTGGTCGTTAGTTTGATCCACTCATGGTGTACTCGTCAATGATCTTGAGGTAAGAATGCTTTGCTGTCCCGTACACTGTACACCCATAATCCAGCCACGATCATACAAACGATCTATAAACCTGGAGCAGACGCTCCCTGTCCACTCTTTAGGACCTGTGGCTAAGGCACTTTAAGATGTTCAGTGCCTTCTGGGCCCTTTCCTTCAGTTCCTTGAGGTGTGGTAACCACGACAGAGGCATAAGAACCTCACAGTCTTTAAACGGGAGAATGGTGTCCCAATTACGCAACTGACGCAAATTAAAAATACGACGATAACGACTATAATGACCACTCACACTTACCTGCGGAAAATGTAAGACTTCTTCGCTGTATGTTACAACTAGAACTCGCTGCTACGGCAGCGGAAAAAGAATAGGCGAGTGCAAAGTAGTCCATAAATAAGCAACAATGAACAAGAGTCCATACTGTGGTTGTTATACTGTTAATGGCTATAGCAAAGAGGGTGACACAATTGCTCTGAAGGCCACCATACTCCTGAATAAAACAAAGTGACAGCACGTTACCAACTCTATACCTAAAAGGGCGCCCTGAGAGGAAGGGCCGAATGAAGATGGGGACGTGCCACGTAAACACTGTTGGTACAGCTGACTGAGAATATTGTGCGTCCGAAGTAGTGTCATTCGCCTTACTGATGTCAAAAAATACACCTAGACATGTACGACTCAAATAACTTATATATCAAATAATAGAATTTCCAGTTGGCTCCCTTATCTGGCGGAAAGTTTTAAAAATCCTGAAACACTGAAATTCAATTTGCCCATATTAGCATACCAACATCAGGTCCACAATGAGACTTACAGTGAGTGGCGCCTCAGTATGTCTGCCTTTATGATTTCATTGACGTGGTCATCTTGCGAGGTGTATGTAGGATTAATCTGAGAATCACCTGTTAGATGGTGAACGTAATAATATGTTGTCTCACTTTGAAGAAATACTAGGCACGCGCTGGATCTTTTAGAATATCTTATTCAAGTTATTTATGGCAGCCTAAACTGAAAGGGCTTGTTAAATAAGTGTTGTCACGTAAGTATTCATAAAAATATTGCAGTTGTCAGACTTGTATAAATTTTTCTCATTCTTCTTCTGACAGTCCAAGATTAGGTGCTATGGCAACATCTGGTCTCACCATCTCTTCCTTGGACTTCAACACTCCTTCTCCCAATGCGACTGTAATCTATAAGTTGTCGCGGAATTCTCTGACTTTACATACGCAGTGCATGTTCTTTCCCATCCTGCTTTTGTTGGATTCCTTTTCCGTTAATGACTGTACCACAATCCATATCTTAATTCTTCATTTCTCTTTTTTCGTCTCTTTTGCAGTCTTTCACTTAAGTTTTGTCTTAGGTCTTTTCATCTTAGTGTGCATCTCTATGCTCCACACAGGATGAACATTAAAACAATCGACAAGTTGCTGAAACGGTTTCCTGACTCGAAATTGAAGAAAAAAGAGCCTACGAATATTCGGAAATGCATCG
The DNA here is from genome assembly GCF_021461395.2 of Schistocerca americana. Taxonomy (NCBI): domain Eukaryota; kingdom Metazoa; phylum Arthropoda; class Insecta; order Orthoptera; family Acrididae; genus Schistocerca; species Schistocerca americana. The sequence goes on from NC_060119.1 coordinate 824,511,738, forward strand.
TTCCCACGGTAGATGGCGCTGACGAATGACCTCCTCTCATCACATGATGTGTGCTCCTTGTGTGTTGCAGGCTCTGTGAGACTGACGCAGCGTACTGTCAGCAGCAGCATGATCCGGTTTTCATGATGGGAACAAGCCGGGTGGTGTTAGTGTACGGCCAAGCAGATGGACACGGTCCAAAGACAGCTTGGCTGAACCGTAACAAACCCTCACAGACGCTAACCACGCCACACAACATTTCAAGCTCTTTTGGGTGTTTGTGTGGTCATGGGTCCTTTCAGACAGACGAGGTGGTGGACTGTACCAGATTTGGATGACCAGGGTCTGCAGGATATTGAGAGGAAGCATAGTACAAGCTCCTGGCAAGCTGTCCGCCAACATGGTGTAAGCCAATGTACGATTATGTGTAGCGTGCATGATAACCGTTACTATCCATGTCACATGCAATACCAGTGAGGCCACTTTGAACACCTGTTGTGACGTAGATACCATGAAGTTCTGTACTGTGTTCCAGAATGATTTGTTGCCGTTGCACGCATAACGTCCATTTCTAGACATATGTTCATAGGACGTTTTTCTCTCCATCATGCTACAAATGTGTTGATAGGCATTAGTTTTGCTAACAGTAACACACCTTCCGGGTATTCATGAAAATACTTTTGTTTTTAACAAGGCTGGTCCGATGTACTATCCTCACAAGCTGACACTCGGCTCGTTGGCTGACGGGAACGACTGTAAAGGCACTTCACCATCACAGTCGTTCCTACAAGTCACCTGCTGAGAGTCAACGTAGTTTGTACAAACGTTAAAGTAGTACTTTATTCACTAAGAGGCTGTTATATCCCACATTGCTACCCCTGCTGGGTAGTCCACTCTCTTATGTAGTAACGTGTCTGTGTGCCTACATCAAGGTGAAGTCAGAGCATCTAGGGTGTATACTCTTTGCCGCGCGGGGTAGCCCTGCGGTCTTAGGCGCCTTGTCATGGTTCGCGCGGCTCCCCGTCTGAGGTTCGCGTCCTCCCTTGGGCATGGGTGTGACCTTAGCAGTTTGGTCCCACAGAACTTCCCACAAATTCTCCAAATTTTGAAAGCATCAAAGTCTTCGTCAGCAGTCCCCTGAGACCGCCAGCGGTGGTAGCAGTATTTCGTGTGCCTCGTACGTGCGCCAGTCACTCACATTGATGACATCACCGCACTTGCGGAGCCTCCATGCCGTGGTGGTTGTGGCGCAGCCGTCAGCAGAGTTCATTAGCATAGATCGTTATGAGTTCCACAGAGTTGATCATTCGCGAAGCCAAGTGTTCTAGATTCCTTGACAACAAGGAGTTTAACGTCGGCTGCCAGGAGTGTGTTTTCACCAGTTTTCGGTCAGAGTTTTCACCAGTTTGCGGTCAGAGGGCACAGGCCGGAGCTCACGTTAACAACAGCCAGAAGAGAGCTGCCATCAGACCGGAATCTGCCGCTCACAAGTGTATCGCCCTCAAGGAGAGGGTCCACCATAGTCCGAGTGGTAACTAGCTGTTTACTGGAAGTGACTGTTTGTTTATGGAACTTTCTTCTCACCTGAACAGATTCGTAGGTCATATATCAGAAACGGATGTATGCTTTGTGAATGTTGCCGTAATCAGATTTACTTATTCCAGTCATTGTTATCGCTCTTACAGAACTCATACAACAGAGGTTATGCAGCATAGTATCGATTGGATTCCGAAAGTCAAGGGACAGGGCTTCAGAAGGGTATTGTCGTCTACGGTTCTCTGGCTCTCGTGGATAAACTGAACGATATGGTTTCACGAGATCGCTGATTTTGGATTCCTTATTGTTGACGGGTGGTGCTAATACATGGACATAAAAGGTGTTCTGTAATTCTGGAACAGATTTACCCTCCAACAGATTTACGTCAACAATACTGACCTACAATTTTGTACCATACGAGGTGTGGCTAGAAAAAAACCGGACTAGTACTGGTGAAACAATAAAACGAATGCAATAAGGCTGAAAGTAGCGTGGCCTGTTACGTGACTCTCGCTCTGCCTACTGCTCGAGTTTCATCTGCCTCCTGCACTCAGTCTGCCCGTGGCGTCTGTTTTAAGTAGTTGACGTTTTGTCTGTGCGTCGGAAAATGTTGAGTGTACAGAAAGAACAGCGTGTTAACATCAAATTTTGTTTCAAACTAGGAAAATCTGCAAGTGAAACGTTTGTAATGTTACAACAAGTGTATGGCGATGATTGTTTATCGCGAACACAAGTGTTTCAGTGGTTTAAACGATTTAAAGATGGCCGCGAAGACACCAGTGATGACACTCGCACTGGCAGACCATTGTCAGCAAAAACTGATGCAAACATTGAAAAAATCGGTAAACTTGTTCGACAAGATCGCCGTTTAACAATCAGAGCAGTGTCTGAGTTAACAGGACTTCACAAGGAAAGTGTGAGCCAGATTCTTCATGAAAGTTTCAACATGAACAAAGTGTGTTCAAAAATGGTTCCAAAGTGTCTCACAATTGAACAGAAGTAACGCCGAAGAATGATTTGTTCTGACATCCTGGAAAACATTGAAAGTGATCCCACCTTCTAACAAAATGTTATTACTTGCGATGAATCGTGGTTTTTTACTTACGATCCCGAAACTAAACGCCAATCGATGCATTGGAAAACTCCTGGTTCTCCACGACAAAAAAAAGCATGAATGTCAAAATCGAAATTGAAGGCAATGATGATTGTTTTTTTTTTTTTGACATCAAAGGGATTCTGCACATTTTGATTGGGTACCAGAGGGACAAACAGTGAATCAGCATTACTACATTAGCGTCCTGGCTACCCTACGTGAGCGAGTACGTAGAAAACGGAACGATTTGTGGAGAAAAAAGTCATGGATCCTTCACCAAGACAATGCCCCAGCTCACAGTGCGTTGTCAGTGAAGACGTTTTTGGCAAAACACAACATTCCCATCTTAGATCATCCAACCTACTCACCTGATTTGGCCCCCTGTGACATTTTTCTTTTCCCTAAAGTCAAGTCAGCTTTGAAAGGAACTAGATTTGTGACTGTTGAAGCAGTAAAAGAAAAAGCGACGGAAGTAATGTATAGACTTACCGAAAATGATCTGCAGCATTGCTATGAACAGTGGAAAATTCGTATGGAGCGGTGTAGAGACCGAGGAGGAGAGTACATTGAAGGAGATAACATGAAATTGTAAATAATTGTAAATAAATGTTTTTTCCAGTATCAGTCCGGTTTTTTTCTTGCCGCACCTCGTATGTATAGTAAACAGAGTAAAATATTTACTGGATTGAACTTAACTTTACTCAGAAGTCTCTTTGGTAAATCAGACACGAAACAATAGCACAACCACGCACTTAATAGCAAAACGTCTAATCATGAGCAGAGCTACAACAACGTAAAGTTTAACGACAACAATAATTTGTTTAACACTAAACTACAATGCCTGTTTGAGGGTGTAAAGAATAATAATGCTATTTACAGTCTATCACTCAACAGAAGAAAAGTACTAAATATTAGGACATGAGGTGATCTAAAACATCACCGCTGAAGATTAGTAATTTTGAAATAATTACCAAACTGTATTTCAGCTAACATGAACACTGATAGCTTTTCATGGAATGTGCACAATCTTTTGTTTTACGCAGAGCATGGGGACCCTGAATCTGTTATAGTTTTGCTCAGTTACTACCAGTAATGTATTCAAAACCACGAAGGTTCCTATACTAATAGTTAATGCGCTTTGGATAAAATTTCACTGTAAAATTACTAAATCACTGAGATAACATAAAATGGGAGGGACGCGAGATGGGAGGGGAGGAGGCAGAAACTGTTTCGCCTGCTAACCAGGCAGACATCGCACATAACAAAACACACGCAAAAACACAAATGCAGAAATAAAAACACTGTTACAAACTGCATGTAAATAAGGCAGATGTAGGCCTTTGAAATGTTTGACATGCACTTGGTTTTTTGTAACGTTGGTTTTATTATGCAAAATTTAAGTACTGTGGAGTGATTTTAATAATAATTCAAATTAGTCGCTTCGGTTACACATTACTTGTTATTTCAGTTCGAATTGAAGTCGCTGAATGGAAATGTATTTGCATTGAGTGTGCTATTTATAGATGTACTACCTTTCAGTGACACGAAAAATTGTGCCGCATTGGGTCTCGAACCCGGATTTCCGCTTCTCACGAGTGGTCACCTTAACCAATTCGGCTATCCGTATATGTCTACCGTGCCGATTCAAACTTCCATGTGTCGCACTGTCTACGAATTTTTTCCTTAGTCCCCTACATTCATGACTTGACGTTCACAGTATTACTCGGGATTCCCGTACTGTTGACAGTGAGACTAAGAGGAATCCTGACCAGTGATGTTATTGCCTTTCGGCCGCGGTTTTGTGTGATGGCCTTAGGTTAGTTAGGTTTAAGTAGTTCTAACTTCTAGGGGACCGATGACCATAGATGTTAAGTCCCATAGTGCTCAGAGCCTTTCGCCCGCCGTGGCAGGTATTACTTAGTTGCATGTGTGAAAGACTAGATGTTTTTGACGATCGACAGCCGTACGAGGTTATACGAGGGCAGTTCAATAAGTAATGCAACACATTTTTTTTCTCGGCCAATTTTGGTTGAAATAACCGGAAATTTCTTGTGGAATATTTTCAAACATTCACGCTTCGTCTCGTATAGTTTCATTGACTTCCGACAGGTGGCAGCGCTGTACGGAGCTGTTAAAATGGCGTCTGTAACGGATGTGCGTTGCAAACAACGGGCAGTAATCGAGTTTCTTTTGGCGGAAAACCAGGGCATCTCAGATATTCATAGGCGCTTGCAGAATGTCTACGGTGATCTGGCAGTGGACAAAAGCACGGTGAGTCGTTGGGCAAAGCGTGTGTCATCATCGCCACAAGGTCAAGCAAAACTGTCTGATCTCCCGCGTGCGGGTCGGCCGTGCACACCTGTGACTCCTGCAATGGCGGAGCGTGCGAACACACTCGTTCGAGATGATCGACGGATCACCATCAAACAACTCAGTGCTCAACTTGACATCTCTGTTGGTAGTGCTGTCACAGTTGTTCACCAGTTGGGATATTCAAAGGTTTGTTCCCGCTGGGTCCCTCGTTGTCTAACCGAACACCATAAAGAGCAAAGGAGAAACATCTGTGCGGAATTGCTTACTCGTCATATGGCAGAGGGTGACAATTTCTTGTCAAAGATTGTTACAGGCGATGAAACATGGGTTCATCACTTCGAACCTGAAACAAAACGGCAATCAATGGAGTGGCGCCACACCCACTCCCCTACCAAGAAAAAGTTTAAAGCCATACCCTCAGCCGGCAAAGTCATGGTTACAGTCTTCTGGGACGCTGAAGGGGTTATTCTGTTCGATGTCCTTCCCCATGGTCAAACGATCAACTCTGAAGTGTATTGTGCTACTCTTCAGAAATTGAAGAAACGACTTCAGCGTGTTCGTAGGCACAAAAATCTGAACGAACTTCTCCTTCTTCATGACAACCCAAGACCTCACACAAGTCTTCGCACCCGAGAGGAGCTCACAAAACTTCAGTGGACTGTTCTTCCTCATGCACCCTACAGCCCCGATCTCGCACCGTCGGATTTCCATATGTTTGGCCCAATGAAGGACGCATTCCGTGGGAGGCACTACGCGGATGATGAAGAAGTTATTGATGCAGTACGATGTTGGCTCCGACATCGACCAGTGGAATGGTACCGTGCAGGCATACAGGCCCTCATTTCAAGGTGGCGTAAGGCCGTAGCATTGAATGGAGATTACGTTGAAAAATAGTGTTGTGTAGCTAAAAGATTGGGGAATAACCTGGTGTATTTCAATGCTGAATAAAACATCCCCTGTTTCAGAAAAAAAATGTGTTGCATTACTTATTGAACTGCCCTCGTATCTTGGCGCTGGCTGTACTAGTGTATTTGTGACGTATGAAAATTAGTGCCGGACCGGAACTCGAACCTGGCTTTCCCGTTTATCCCAAGTGGTCACCTTCGGCTATCCGCGCACTTCTCCTGCACTAACTCAAAATGGTTTCAAACTAATACTCTAGCGCCGTCGATCGTCAGAAACGTCTGTTCTTTCAGACATGCAAGTAAATGATATGACCCAAGGCAGGCCAAAGACGATAACGTCATTGCTCAAGATTCCTCATAATCTCACGCTGACTGGTGCAGGAATCCAGAGTAACGCTGCGAGCGTTAAGTCGTGAATGTAGTGGGCTAAGGTACACGTGAGTAGACAGTGGCACACATGGAAATTTTTGTTGGTCCAGGAGTGGTGCACATGTAGCCGAAGTGGTTGACGCGATCATTCGCGATGAGTGGAAAACCCGATTCCAGTACCGCACAAATTGTCGTATATCACTAATAGGTAGTATACACATACCTCACGTGGGCTTTGCAAATATATTCGCACTCAGTGAATTTATTTCTAAGTTATTTCGTACGGATCTTTCAGGCATGCAAGTAAGTAACTTATCCTTCTGGTACACCTGAACTTAAGAACTTTTATAGTCACATGGAACACTTCAGAGAAAACATTGATCAACCACTTAAGAACATTATTACTCCACTAAAATTAGGAACATTATTAATTTTATTGATTATATAGTTCATCACCTCAGAATATATCAGCAACGGGGAAGTAAACCTATTAAAGTAAATGGTAAAGGATGTATCAGGGATCACGAAACAATGTTAACACTAGTCCATCTATTGTTCGCAATTTTGGCAAACATCTGGTACATGCATGAAAATATATAACAATAATGTATACTCCGCCTGAAGGTGGTTGCAGTGACGCTCTTCTTGCCATCAATACAAAGTCGTATTTTTCAGTTATGACTCCTGATGTAATGTGGTCTGTAAAATATCTTCATGGCGTCGGAATTTCACGTTTCAGTGGAAACCAATAAATACCACGACGTAACAGCAAATAATAATCCAGATCCGGAGGCATATTTCTTCCACTTTAACTGCAGTCTTTGCCTCGTTAAGCACTGGGGATGGTAGCTTGTCGGATGGCAACCACGTACTGTATGTGTATGTGTATGTGTGTGTGTGTGTGTCTGTGTGTGTGTGTGTGTGTCACAAATATTTCTCACGCTGTTTAGCGTCAAACCACCATTTTCATTCCGACTAAGCTTTTCGCTGCCAAGAGACTGCCCCCCCCCTCCCCCCCCCCGCCCCCCCCGCTTTTATTGTATACGAAACTACAGTCCATAAGCTTGAACTAGTTATACATATAATAATTTTACATCTAGTTACCATGAAAGAACATAATTTTGAAAAGTACTTTTACAAAAGTATTTATGGTTACACAAGGTTACAGAATAAGAAAAATTAATTCCAAAGTCAAAGACTGCAGGAATCGAGATATTGCAATATCTGTAGGAAACGGAGAGGTCACGTAAGACACTCATCGTCGACAGCAGACACAGGTGTTACACAACCTTCTAGTTAGCGACTTTGCTAGCAGCTACGCTGTCTCATGTAGTGTGGGGTATCGACTGCGCATGTTACAAGCAACCGAATGAACCGGGAGCGGGCAACAGGAAATGAAACAGAGAGGACAGTCGATAAAAACTTGTGCGTCAACTTCCCTGAGATCTCGCAAAATTGTTCAAATTACTGTACGGTTAAAAAAATACTGACTGTGTATACTAAAATGGCGTAGCTCGGGGGAAAGAAAAGGAGCGGGTCCAGTAACTAACAATGGCCAGAAATAAGTCGAAGCTCTTTTAAAAAAGGGAAGGAAACTATTAGTCATAATCCACGTTTATGAATATGATAATATGACAACAAAAAGCTCATGGTTCTAGAAACATCATTTGTGAAAGGAAGAGTGAAATTTCCTGACAGGTTAAAAGTGTGACATAAACGACGCCTCGAAGTCTGATGCATTACCAAATTCGCCTCCTCGGAACCAGCTGGAACACATCTGGAATGGTATACGACTGTGCACAAGCAAAAGGGGCTCGCAAAACTTCGTTGGTATGTTATTTCGCATCCACCCTACAGCCCAAATGTCACACCTTCCGACTCCAATCCGTTTGACCCAACGAAGGATGCACTCCAAGGGAAGCAGCACATGGATGATGGGAAGGTTACTGATGCAGCAAGACGTTAGATCCGGCGTAGAATAGTAGGATGCTACCATGCAGGCATGCGGGCCCTCCCGTAAGGGTGCGTAAGGCCATCGTATTGCACGAATATTATGTAGTAAACCAGGATTTTGTAGACAAAGAGTGGAGAATACTTGGGTGTGTTGCAGTCCTGAATAAATCCAGTCTGCTTTCATAAAAAAGTGGTATATTACTTATTGAACGTCTCCACACTTTCCTCACCTTGCCACGTGCCCGCAGCGCCAAGAGACGGTATCCAGTCTCGCTGTGTGCTTTTGTCATAACGATTTTGCTCAACATTGTATCTCATACAGTGGCTCCATCAGTTGCCGAACACATGGTCAGTTTCGTTCTTCTCTTAACACCCAAGCATTTTTGTCTTTACGTTTCTGTTTTCTTGCCATGATTACGAGGAAAATACAAACGCACTCTTCTCTTGTGTTGTCTTGGAACGGCTAGGCTTGTATACATTGTTGGCACTTATCGTTACACACCTATTCGTTTGGTGTACAGTGTAATGCTTGGACGCAGGAATTATGTGAGTTGCAGATTTATTACGAGGAGGACTGATGACTCAAAACAATGGCTGGACAGCATACGGACATAGAAAAGGTATTGAAATAGAGAACAAAGTACCATTTGATGAGAGAAAATGTTTTTATTTTTAGTTTTGTAGAGTTGTATTGTTGGTCCATGGCACACTCGTCACAGTCAAGCTTTTGGTAATTATTCTATTGATTGATCTTCTGAGTTAATTTACCGTACCATGGAAGTTATTTAATTAAATGAATTATCATATTAGAGTCTACATTTACTTTTATTAAGTTCCTTCCTAACTGAAATTTCAGAACTTTAAGGTTGAGTCATGTTTTTCAGCGACGTTCTGGGTCAAGATTATGAACTCAATTTCACTGGACCAACGGTAGTTAATTTCTATGAGTTTTTCTTCATTTGCGGAGGCTTGCTGTGTTGCTGTTTCTGCTAGTACTTCATTTTGCAGGTGAGATTCATAATGCGTCATTGTTTCCTTTCCTTTGCACAATGTAGGTTCTAGCAGTTTCTTTGTTTTACCAGGGCCATATGTCAGTGTAGAAATTTTCGTGTGTTTAAGGCTACATTCCTATAAAGGTCGACATTGCAGTTTGCTTTTTTTAATACACAATTACGGTTTCTTCAAACAGTGCGCACTGAGCATGTCTACTGTGCGCGAAATTATCGGTTTGCTTATTTATTTGCTTATTAATGAGGTCGGTTTTCACACACAGAGGATTTTTTTTTTCAGTTTTATATTAGTGATGTGGCTTTGAACTCAGTAGTACGCTTAGGTGGTCGGTTCACATTCACAAGTTTATATTTATGATAATACGCGAGAAACAAAGGCTACTCACACATTGCTACAGCCGTTGACTGCCGAACTTCTGGAGATATACGCATACGGATGCTGTAATGTGCAACTTAAACCACATTCGTCGTACTACTGCTCATCTGTCATTTGTAGCCGATACCATTTACGTTAAAATGTTTACAGCATCAACTATTGGTAAGATTTTCCTTAAATACTTTTTGTTCCATGACGTTTCCCCTCACATCGATAATATGTTGTTCAAATTTGAATTCATTCTAGGAAGCGGTTCTCTTTCTACAGCACTTTGAAATTGGAACTTTAATTATGAAAATCCGGTACATTAGAAACTATTATCACGTTATTGCTATTTTAGAGAAACGGTGGCCGGTACTCAATGTCAATGATACTGATGGCTTCTCATAAGATTGGTAAAACCACTCATACGCTACCACCCTGGATATCAGTGTCTTCTATTTTTTGTGATAATTATTTGTCATGAACACATTGTTTATAGACGATAAAACGGTGTTATTTTTTTCTCTGTGCGCTAAAAGAACGCGTCTTCCAGCGCACTAGCAAATATGTTCTGCACAGATAGGCTGTCTTCTTGTATTTAAGTTCGAAGGATAGTAGTTATATGACAAAAATAACTGTCAGTTTGATATCTGCTTTGAGAAAGTTGTGTCTAATGTGTGACGTCTCATTATCCAGGATATTTGTATAAAGGTCGTTTTTGTCGTAAAAAGCGAACGATTCCTCAGTTGAAATTTCAACATCTCTGACACATTTAATGAGCTTCTGTGAATCCTCGAAACAAACAGATCCTGGAACTATAATTCCGCTCTCGTGAAGCTTCCAAGTTGCGTTGCCGTTCAGCAGTTCATCCCACTGGCGACCGATATAATACTTGGCTTATTTATGAATTTTAATGTATGCTTTCAGCGTTTGTGCAGTATGATAAACAACACGCATTTTGTTCATTTCGCGAAAAGTGAAATGATTCATCAAGAGTTTCGTTTCTTGGATTTTTATTGGGCTTCAGTTACGGAATGAGTGTCTCACTCTGCTATGAAGTATTTGCTGCTCTCAGATGGCAGGATGGATTATTACATTGACGCATAACACATGGAACGCGGACCATTGCTGAAAGTTATTGTTAGAGTTGAAGCTGAGGAAACAAGTTTTGAATCTCGACGGGGTAGCTCAGTTATGTTTACAACGAAAATTAAAGGAGTCAAAAAAATGCATCGTGTTACTTACTGGACGTCCATCGTACGTAAGCTACGTAAAGGCGAATAGGGAAATGGAGGATCATTCCAGCGACGATACGATACAAATGCAGTGGCGTAAGTGAGTTTGAGACTGGGCAGATCCTTATGGATGTGTTCCTGGGAAACAGCATCTCGGAAACGACGCAACTGGTCGGATACTCGCATGGTAATGTGGGGAGCATGTCTGGAAAGTGGACGAAGGACGAGTGTACTACATTGGCTTATCACAGAACGTAGAGATCTAAGGCTTGGTCACTCTGTAAACCAGAATATGCGGCCATCAGTGGAAGGTCTAAAGACAGAGGGAATTGCTGGAGCAGGCACAAGTGTTTCGGAGCGCAAACCTTTCGTAGCATCCTGTTCAGTGCACAATGGCAGACGTGATTTCATGTCGACTCAATGACGTAATCAATTGCGATTGCAGTGTGTATGGGGTTCTCAGGAATGGATCGTAGATTAATGAAAACATGTCATCCTATGAGATTAATCTCATTTCCTGTTACACTAGATCGCTGGTTGTGTCTAGATGCGCCATTACCCAGGCGAACGGTTGCTCAAAGATGCACCACGCCACAGACGCAAATTAGTGGCGCAATATTAAGCTACGGGGGAAATTCGCACGGATTTCCGTGCGACCTGCTGTACTAATCGAAAGCACTATGACAGCTGTGCACTACGTGAACTATATCGAGGACCAACTGCTTCCCTACAAGCTTGATGTCTTCCCTGACGGTGATGGCATCTCAAGCAGAATAAGTGAGCATCTCACGCGACAAGAATCGTGCTACAGTCATTTGAAGAGCGTGATGGTGAACTCACGTTAATATCTTGGCCACCAAATTCGCCTCCTCGGAACCAGCTGGAACACATCTGGAATGGTATTGAGTACGATCTGCTCGTCCACAGACCAGGGGAATTGCGTGATCCGTGCGTAGACATCTGATGGTACATGCCTCGGAAAGTCTACCAAGGACTTGAAATCCGTGCCACGTACAATCGCTGCTTAATGCGTTCCATTGGTGGACCAACACGCCATTAAGCAGGTTGTTATCATGTTTTGGCTCATCCGTGTCAGTCTACCGGCGCAAATTGTTTCAAAATTTTGATACTGAGCGAGTCCTGTAGAGATTCGATTTCAGATTTCTGCGAGAATCTTGCTTACGATATATTAGGCTGTCGTAATACTTCTTGTCTGCAGCTTAACGATTGTTGTCTTTCCGGCGTTTTGTGCAGAGACAGTGCTCACATTTACACTAGAAGTAATAGTAGACGCCACCTTCGTCGATTGCCGTACTGCTCATCATTCTCTTCTAACCTCGTCACAGAGTTTCACGAAATAGGAATGATGAAAGTTCGTTCGCACAGTTCTTTCAAATAACAATATCTTAGAAGTGCAACCGCTGCATTGCGGATAATTTCGCAAATAGCTTGACTAGCAACAACTACCTTTCCTGACCCAGTATCTCAACTGCTCCAAAGTTTCTGGTCTATGGCTCTGTCAACACAGAGACAATGACTATAGATGTAGATAAAACAGAAAAGAAACCCAAAAAGTGAAATAAATACTAAGACAGGTGATTTAAGGTCACGACGACGCGAGGTGAGAGAAGGGCACAAGTTTGGTCTCGACAAGGAAGGGGAAGGAAAACCACTATGTCATTCACAGAACCCTCTTTCATTGATTTTGGTGAACTACAAAAAAACCTGATACAAATTCGTATGTTTCCAAGGCCAGTGTCATTTTTAATAAAATAATCTTGCGTATTAGGTTGCGCCAATATAAAAAACCAAAGCAACTTGTCGGCATTTCGATCGACTCGCTGCAGTCCTCCTCAGGACGGTTAACTGCTGGATATTGGATACTGATGAATTCATCAGTATCCAATAGTTAAAAACCCTGAAGAGGACCGCAGCAACTCGGTCTAAACGTAGTTAATTTAGCTGCTTTAGTGTTTTTAAATGACGCGGCCTAATAACAAAAATTATTTTAAATTTACAGCACAAGAACCTAAATTCGAGAGATCGGATGGACATTTCTATGCCTTTCATCTCGGACGTGATTCCTGTGTAAGGCGTCACGTTCAGTGCCAATAATTCCTATAGATAGAGAACTCAAATACTGTCTAAAAGTAAACTATTATTGCACAACACCTCAACGAGAGCCGTCTCGTTAGAGGTAAACCATGATGATTTCAGCTGTGGCCTATTGGCCTATCTTGTTAATCACACTGTTTCTGTAGGAACGCAATGGATAAACAAAACAGGATGCCCGAGCGGGGACACTAAGAATGCTTCCCTTGTTAGCAGAGGTATGACAAGGTAGTAGGCAAAATCAATCGTAAATCCACTAAAAGTACTTATTGCTGCTCAATGCTGATGTATGTGTCCACATAAGCTCCTCGGTAATTTAAACAACATAGATAATACAGTCCTCAGAATACAGAATTTCTGCTAATCAGAGTTATGCATTTATTGACAAATAATGAAAAAATTTCATGTATGAGAAAACCTAATACATTAGTTAGGTTACTTTATTGTTTGCCGTATGCCATATCCCTAAAGGAAGTTTACCTAAGTATGACAAAACTGCTTTCCTGAATTCTAAGAAACGTCAGATTTACTCTGTGTGTTATTGCTGAGACAGATTTTCAGATGACGCTAGGCTACTTGGATAGTTGAAGAGATGCTGCCATGAAATGTGAACACAAACAGAGGATAGCACAAGCGGTCGCTGTGCAGATTTAAAAAAGTTAAATGATCCTATCAATTGGAGATATGCACGTCTATAGATCTGTGTCTGTTTTATGGATCGATTACAGGACAAAATTTAAAGAAAATATTTATTTATCTCACGGCTCTTATTCCAATTGATGTGTTGAGAGAGATTCTGATCTCGTGTCGTATGGAAATGGCATCAGGCGTTTTCGAACATGTTGGCCGATAGTAGATACAACAGAAGTTGAGATCCTCAACAGCGGTCTTAATTTGACAGCAATGTACATACATAGAACAGGACAAAGCTACGAAACGGACTGGATTTCAGTGGTCTTGTCCTCCGCGTTTTATGTGGTGACCAAGTAAATAGTGGTTTAATGTAAGGACGAATAGTACAACCCTTTTCTGTAAAAATGGTAGGACGATGGATAAGATAAATTCATGAATTCAAAAAGAAACTATAACAGAAGCGAATATAAAAGTCGCTCTGTCATTCTTTAATTTGAAGATGCCGCTACTGCAGATAAACTTGGCGAAGACCCGATGCGTAAAACAATTGGTCAGATGAGGCTTTGTCGTGTTTTCGTCCTTCCTTCTCAAGAACGTTGGTAAACCTTGCTAAAAGCAAGTATTGATGAAGTCAAAGTGCAGTTTGAGAAGACGGTTTTCTTGTGTCATTACACGGCTGATATTTAAGTTCGCAATACAATTCCACATTGACTTACCAGTTTTTATACAGCACTGTAAAAGTCAACATTTTTGCCATCGAATAATGTCCTAACTTCTTTACCTTTATGATCACTATGGTTAATTCGGCGTACAGAACAGTAGATAATTCGATATTTGGTAATAAACAAAATAAAAATGAAAACAACAACTCGCTTGCACACACGAAAACACACCATTTTTCTTCACTTTCACTTGACATTCTGCGCTTACGATTTCCAACGGAAGGCATAATTCCCTATGTTTTAATCTTTAAGACTTTTGTCTCTTACTAGGTCACAAAAACGATCTCTTCATTATGATTTTGTAGTCAGTCCCTACTACACAAAGGAAGATGAAGCTCTCCTTGCTGCAATGAACGAAGGCAATTTAGCTAATGGGCCCTCTATTTTCGCCAAATAAATAATCAAGTGCGGCTCTAAATGATAAACCTAGTCATAAATGAGTAGGAGACGAACAAGTAACAACAGGACATTTGCGCAAATTGAAGTTGCATTGACTAGTACCACTAAAATACGCATGCTGTTGATTGTGAATTGGTCTCATGCATTTAATCGACAGACAAATTCCACAGTTAAATCACAATGGCACGCAATATGTTAACGCTGAAACAAATACGACCACTTTGCATCCATTAAATTGGCAAAAGGCTTCAGAGTAATGCTACGTCGACATGGCCCACTTTACTGCGGTGCGCTAATGGTCATCGGAACAAAATCTAAACGAGAGAGTACTCGATATTACGATTTGCTTGTAATATGTGAACATGGAACAACAAGCACTCCATGATTCAATTCATCAGCAAAGGTATGTAAAATATTGCGCTCGTCGAGAAGAGACCACTCTAACGAAATTCAGTATTCACGGAATCATATTATGAAACTGGATGAGCATTTTAGGAGGATAAAGTGTAAATATCTCAAGAGACTTTTCTCATTAATGAAGTATATGAAAATAATGCAGCTCATTAATACACTTAATGTCCAGTGTCATTGAGAAGGAGCTCTTTATATAGTGAGCTATTGTTTAATGTAGAACCCAAACGCCGGCCTTTGTGGCCGAGCGGTTCTAGGCACTTCAGTCTGGAACCACGCGACCGCTACGGTGGCAGGTTCGAATCAGTCTAATCTAAAAGCCGTAAATTCAACTAAATACCTAGATATTACAATTACGAACAACTTAAAATCGAAAGAAGACATAGAATATGTTGTATGGAAGGCTAACCAAAGACTGCGTTTTATTGGCAGGACACTTAGAAAATGTAACAGACCTACGAAGGAGACTGCATACACTACGCTTGTCCGTCCTCTTTTAGAATACTGCTGCGCGGTGTGGGATCCTTACCAGGTAGGACTGACGGAGTACATCGAAAAAGTGCAAAGAAAGGCAGCACGTTTTGTATTATCGCGAAATATGGGAGAGAGTGTCACAGAAATGATACAGGATTTGGGATGGAATTCATTAAAAGAAAGGCGCTTTTCGTTGCGACGGAATCTTCTCACGAAATTCCTATCACCAACATTCTCCTCCGAATGCGAAAATATTTAGTTGACACCGACCTACATAGGGCGGAACGATCACCACGATAAAATATGGGAAATCAGAGCTCCTACGGAAAGATATAGGTGTTCATTCTTTCCGTTCGCTATACGAGATTGGAATAATAGAGAATTGCGAAGGTGGTTCGATGAACCCTCTGCCAGGCACTTAAATGTGATTTGCAGAGTATCCATGTAGATGTATATGTAGATGAATCCTGCCTCGGGCATAGATATATGTGATGTCCTTAGGTTAGGTTTAAGTAGTTCTAAGTCTAGTTGACTGTTGACCACAGATGTTAAATCCCATAGTGCTCAGAGTCATTTGAACAATTTTGAGACCCCAAAACACGGCATCATGCTTGACAGTTCATTCTCAGAGGTTAAACCATAAGCGACTAAAAGAAAAAATCCTATGGATGACCGAACATTCAATTCTTGGGCTTGGTATTTGACTACTTCCATACCTCTCCTTGTAGCCCATCTTTTCGCTCAACATAATGGTATCCCCGGCTATCGTGAACGAAGTTTTTATTTCCTTTAAGAAGCTGAGGTCTAGTGTCTGGGGGGAGAGCGTCTTTTTGATGAACAGAAAGCCTGCCGGGGTGGCAGAGCGGTTCTAGGCGCTACATTCTGGAACCGCGCGACCGCTACGGCCGCAGGTTCGAATCCTGGCTCGGGCATGGATGTGTGTGATGTCCTTAGGTTAGTTAGGTTTAAGTAGTTCTAAGTTCTAGGGGACTGATGACCTCAGAAGTTAAGTCCCCATAGTGCTCAGAGCCAGCCAATGAACAGAACCAAAAAATATATTTTAGTTATTCAGAACTGCTATGAAGTTCGTGTTGTGAACTCCTTCTCTTTGTAAACTATACAGTGTTTCTCGTTACCCACATTGTTTTAAATGTACGGCTTAACGAGAAGTTAAGTAAGAAAACTAAGTTAGCAATAACAGAGTGGATATGTAGTATCACATTTGAGAAAGTCTGGAAGTTGTAAGATTTCAGTACCCCCACACGTGCGTTATGAGAGTTTTGGTGTCATTTCTATTCTTGTTTTTTCAGTTATTGACATCGCTAGTTAGCGGGGTGCCGTGCCATGCCTGGCTTAGCTTTTTGTAATAACAATGAAGTATGACGACACTGCGCGCGGCTGAGGAGACTGTAGTAGCGTACGATACGGTAATATACAAGCTGGTTCGCGAACGTGATAAGGTCCAATGATTGTTGATTTATGGGGTGAAATTTCTGAATAAATGCTAAGTTGCTACGAACTTTATGGTAACTTCAGACAGCAACATTTGTAAGGCCGGCTTTAAATTTAAAGAAAACGAATAGTGCCCGACCTGAATAAGAAGTGTCACAATAATTATTGCCGCGCGCCGTTGCCGCGCGGTCTATAGTGCGTCTTGCCACGGTTCGCTCGGCTCCTGCCGTCGGAGGTTCGTGTCCTCTCTCACGCATGGGCTGAGTGTGTGATGTCCTTAGTGTGTAAGCCTAGTGACAGATGAGCTCAGCAGGTTGGTCCCACAGGAACGTGCCACAAATTTGCATATTTCCGAATAATTAGCAGTAAATACAGTCATGTTCGTTAGCTGTGTTTATGAAGGAATTAAAGTCCTGCTGTTCAGCAAGTAACAGAGATGGATAACGTCATAAAGTGCGTCCTGTAGCTCAACTAGCGTGCCCCTCGTTGTCGCTTTAAACCGAACGTAATTTATCAGTTGACTTGAGCAGACGTGCAGGATGCCTCGCAGACGAATGCGCCAACCGTACCGCCAGATCAGTCAGTGTGAAAGAGAACGCATAATTGGCATGAGAGAATATGACGCATCCATCCGTAAAACTGCTGCACGTACAGGAAGAGGTGTTGCGGTAGTGAAACGAGTGTGTACGGAATGGTTCACGGAAGACTGTAGGGCACGACGAGATGGGTTAGGTCGCACCAACCGGACCACTCCCGAGAAGATCGACTACTCATCCGAATGGCATTGTAAGACAGATCCGCGTTATCCTCGGTCCTGGCTCAACAGTGGAACAGTGGAACACGTAGTACACGATTAAGGATGTCAGTCCGTCGCCGCTTACCACGACATGGGTTACGTGCGCATCGTCCACTTCTCCGCCTACCTTATGTGCAGAGAAATGCTAGACGGTAATGGTGTATGGAACGACGCCACTGGGGACAAGAATAGCAGCATACTAATCCATGTTCTGTTTGTTTGAAAATTACGGCCACATTTTGGTTCGCATCAGAGCAGGGGAGCGACATCACAGTGACTCCATTCGCACAAGACATATAGCGCCAACTCGAGGCCTAATGGTGTGAGGTGCTATTGGGTGCAACCATAAATCACAGTTTCTGCGTGTCCAAAGCACTGTGACCAGTGTAACCTACTTGAAAGACATCCTGCGGCCGCAGCCATACCCTTTCTGCACAACGGCCCAGACGCCATTTTTCAGCAACACAATGCACGACCATGCGTTGCACCTTCTCGGTGTCACAGGATGTCAGCTCTTTGCCCTGGCCCGCCAGATCACAAAACTTGTCACCAATGGAAAACGTGTGGGGTATGGGGGAAGACGGATGCAACGCTGTGATCCAATGCCACCAGCAACAGATCAAATTCGAACCAGGTGAATGCAGCATGGACGGGATTTTCGCTTTATACGAGTCGATGCAATCACGCGTGGAACAAGGTACACTGAAGAACAAATTTGAAGTGTGTGTAAATTGCATGATGTTGAGTTAGTTATGTTAATTTCAGAATGAAATGATACAAAATCACCATCTTCATAAATATTTAGCTGTAGTTTTTGAAAAAAGTACTCTACATTGTTGTATAAATAACTCCCTAAATATATATGCATTCATGTTCCAAGATTCAGCATAACAAATTTCATGTGAATAATTACTTGAATTATGTGTTATGCATTGATAAATTTCAGTGCCACTCTGGAAGTGCAAAAGTAAAATATTAAGAAAAAATGAAGATAATATTAGATGAATGAAAGTACTTTGTAAGTCTACTTTGTACCAGAACTATGTAAAGCACAAAAGAAAATATATAAATTAACTGGTCTCAAATTTATAAAAAGGATTACAAATGTTAAATGTCCATAAGTACAGTATCTAAATTACATATTTTGTTCACACATAAATTCAGAAGATGACCGTTTCCGCTTGGCTTGACGTTTATACACATACTCGGGAACATCTGCTAAAATAGTAGGGCTCCACTTTCCGGCATACCTCTTCTCAAATGTGGCAATATCTTGATGAAATCGCTCCCCACGTTCATCACTTACTGCACCACAATCTTTGGGGAAGAAGTCAAGAAGACCATATAAGAAATGAATTTTCAGTGACCTGTTGCAACCAAGTTTTTATGAGATGACAACATGTTATCTACAATCTCCTTGTAATTTATTGCTCGTTTTTTCCCTAAGAACTGTAAACAGACTGTCTTCCAACGTTCCCATCCATGCTTCTCATCACCTTGTATGATTCCATCAAAAGTATGGTCTCCAAAAAGATCTCGAATCTGTGGGCCCTCCTTTATTTTGGCATCACTTAAGTACTTAAACGCGTCACCATCTTTGTTCATTCCCTTAACAAAGTTTTTCAAGAGACTCAACTCTATGCGCAAGGGTGGGAGCAGAATCTTTTTACGGTCTAGTAGATTTTCACTCTTAACGTTCTTTACACCTGGTTGAACACACTTTCTGGTGGGCCATTCATGTTTACTGTGATGAGCTGCACGAGCTTGGCTATCCCATTCACAGAGAAAGCAGCAATATTCAGTATAATACCATAACTGCATACTTAATAGCAGTGCAACCACTTTCAAGTCACCACAAATCTGCCATTGAGAGTCATTGTACTTGATAGCTTCTAGTAAAATATTTATGTTTTGGTATGACTTTCATATGCACACTGTGCCCAACTGGAATAGAAGGAAGCTCATTACCAATATGTAAAAGCACTGCTATTAAGCTCAACTTCGAGGAATTAATAAAGAGTCTCCACTCATCAGTGTTGTAATTAATTCTGAGAGCGTTCATTAGATCATTTATGTCCACAAATGGCTCAAGACTACCTTGCATGTTAGAAAAAGGGCTGATTGTTACACTCTTCTGCGGTAGAATGAAACATTTACATTGCTTTCCAGAAAATAGCGCTGCTGCAATCTTGACGCTAAAATCTCAGCGTTAGCTGTAGACAGCTCCAAATCTCTAATGAGATCACTTAACTAATTCTGAGACAGTTTTTGTGGAGCATCAGTTGATGATATGTTTGGAAGTAACTCTAGACCTTGTCGTGTACATGGTACAGGACATTCATAACCACCATCAGAAGTAATCTCGTACTGTGTCGGTAGCTCAGGTATTGGCAATCCTTTCCCATGTATGGCAAATGGAGTTTTAGGATAGATCACTGTCCGCTTCTTCTTCTCAAATATTCTCTTCTTGATAGGAGGAACCATACAAAAGTAGCAAAAAAATTTTCAAATGTGTGTGAAATCTTATGGGATCATCAGTCCCTAAGTTTACACACTACGTAACCTAAATTATCCTAAGGACAAACACACCCATGTCCGAGGGAGGTTTCGAAACTCCGGCGGGACCAGCCGCACAGACCATGACTGCAGCGCCTGAGACCGCTCGGCTAATCCTGCGCGACACAGAAGTAGCAGTCATTGACATGGTTAGTTGGCTCACGCCGGATCACAGGCACTGCAAAGGGCATTGAACGTCCTTTCTCATGCATCCAGTTTCTGGGGTTGCTGGCATAAGTGTTGCAGATCACATGTGGAGTCCAGGAATTATCCTGATCACCTATTTTGCACCCAAAATAACAACTTTAAGCTTTTTAATCAATGTAGTTATTGGCTGTTTTTGTGCAAAAAATATCACTTCTCCACACACATAGAAAATGTATCAGCATGGTTAACATAAGCTCGTGGCATTTTTGTTCACTTCAGTAGCAGTCAAATTGAACAGCTGGTAGATAATCTGGAAAAAAATAGCCCGCATCTCGTGGTCGTGC
The DNA here is from genome assembly GCF_021461395.2 of Schistocerca americana. NCBI lineage: Eukaryota > Metazoa > Arthropoda > Insecta > Orthoptera > Acrididae > Schistocerca > Schistocerca americana. Next base: position 824,532,535 of record NC_060119.1, read on the forward strand.
GGTAGCGTTCTCGCTTCCCACGCCCGGGTTCCCGGGTTCGATTCCCGGCGGAGTCAGGGATTTTCTCTGCCTCGTGATGGCTGGGTGTTGTGTGCTGTCCCTAGGTTAGTTAGGTTTAAGTAGTTCTAAGTTCTAGGGGACTGATGACCATAGCTGTTAAGTCCCATAGTGCTCAGAGCCATTTTTTTGGAAAAAAATATGCAGCAATTATTACATGCATTAATAAAGTCACTGAAGCTAAAGAGGAGAGAGACAAAAAGATCACTAAACTTCGTATCAAAGTGTTTATGTCCAAAATACTGCGCACAAGTAAGACCAGGAACAATAATATAATCCATTGTTACTAGTTATTATGACTTTGACAAACCATTATAGGATTTGATTTTAAACATAACATAGAAATCCGTATATAATTATCTCACCGTAATAAAACAGTGTAAAATGAAAACTTGAGCTAATTTGGAATTGTCTTTGTGATATTCGCGATCAGCACATTAGAATTGTAAGGAACTGGCTATTTTCATTCGATTTATGTTTTCATTCTAGCACAGTTTTATCAGGCGCCATGGCGGACCCTGTGCCTACTAACCAACAGGACACATGCTGAACCGAGGTGACTGAAGTGATAATCAAATATGCGGAAAATAGTAACGTACATGGCCATTGGATATGAACGTCCTACCTCTAGTCATTTAGGGTGTTCTGCTTTTTCTGAACGTCAATGTAGTTTCGTTCGTTTTATATTAAAAAGCCAGCGTCAAGCAATATTCTACACTCTTCTAAAAACGTAATTTTTAATGTTTCTTTACTGACAATAACGAGAAGCGCCGACAATCCACGACCACAATCGCCGGGTTGCTGCCGCTCTTCACTGCCCGCCGGACAGTAGTGCAGAAGCGAGCCAATTGTGCAAGTGAAGATTGTGCTCTGCACGTCCGTGCCGCAAACGTAATATCTCGATACCGCAGTATATCGACTTACATAAGAAACTTCCTGGCAGATAAAACTGTGTGCCCTACCGAGGCTCGAACTCGGGACCTTTGTCTTTCACGGGCAACTGCTCTACCATCTGAGCTACCGAAGCACGACGCAGGCACGGTACTCACAGCTTTACTTCTGCCAGTATCTCGTCTCCTACCTTTCAAACTTTACAGAAGTTCACCTGCGAACCTTGCAGAACTAGCACTCCTGAAAGAAAGGATACAACGAAGACACGGCTTAGCCACAGCCTGGGGGATGTTTCCAGAATGCCATTGTGGGCCGATCTTCACAATAATCCTGGGTTCGGTGTGGGGTGGCGGTGAGGTGAATGGACTGCTTAACCTGTTGTGGGGTTGTGTACCACTGCTGTCTATGGCGGGGACGAAGCCTCTCCGTCATTTCTAGGTCTCCAGTTCCATACAATACAGTACAGTACCGCCACCAGACTGTGTCCAGGGCAACAATGCGATTTAACCCAAACGTCCGTCGGTTTCAAAGTTTTGGTCCCGGGTCGGTGATTTAAGTGATGGAAGGCCTAAGCTTAGCTCGTATCTGTCTTAGAGCTGCGGAATTTCGTCCTCAGGGTGTAAATGTATATCTCGTAACGGATGGCCAATTGGAGGTGAGTGCATAGTAGGTGAAACGTCCTATCACCCAGGTGTAGCTGTATTGCATTGAACGAGGAAACATACATCATTCGAGCCGCAGCTTTTTTTTAAAACCATTACAATTATACAAAGTTAACCCACTTCCTTATTTCATTAGTGGGTCATAATACTTATACATTTTATACTTAGTTTGCAGCTAGTTACAGTTTTTGAGTGAGCTACAGTTAATTTTATCATACAATGGGCATCTAATTTCTAATATCTACAGTTTATATCTAATTCCTGTAACTAATTCCTATCGTCTGCAGCGTCACATGTGTGCCAGTGAAAGATATAAACCTACTTTTAAATTGCCTTGCTCTTCGAGTTAATCCCGAAGAGCGTGCCCCTGGCACTGGGCAGACCACGATGTTAATTCGCTGCAGTTCCCTAGCATAGTTTCCTAAAAACTAAGTCCTACAAACTAATTTATCCTGCGGCATATCCGGTGAATGTCCTTATCGGTAGCATTGCCTCCCACTCCCCCTAATCCTGCACGTGGCGGATTCCAACTGTAAAAGAAAGTCGGCCAGTCCACGCACAGGCGGTATGGGAATAGGGCTCTGGACGCAATCAGTGATGGCTGTCTCGGTTATTTAGTTTATCTCTGAAGTATTCGGTTAAAACTTTCCGCGATACCTCGCTGCCCATTGTGTTTAAGATCTGGAAAGTGTCCTCCCGTCTATGTAGTTGATATGTGTCATAGTTTGGTAGTCTGTCTCGAAGTGTGTTCGCAACATCATTGAAGAGGGGGCATTCGTAAACTACATGGTCGGGCGTAACCTCCGAATCGCCAGTCACACGCTGGTGTAGCCCTCTTCCCAAATCGACGTAAGTATGTCGGGTAGGGTCCATGTTCAGTGAGAAAATGGATCAGTCCTCGTGTGGGCTCAAAGTATTTCATATCCAAGCGTTCCCTTACATCAGGTATGAACTGGAAAGTTCTACGTCCAGCCTCTTCTACCTCCCAAGACTCCTGCAAAAGTTCCTCCCCTCTTTTCCTTACTTCCGTTTTATCCCCCACCCTCATACCCATGATGTCTGCAATCTTCTCATAATATCCCTTTTTGGCCCAGTACCAAGCCGCTTGTCCAGAGGGTAGAGCCCCATTATGACTAATAGCCCCCCCCCCCCCCCTGGAGATTTTCTGTAGGCCACCACAGATCTTAATATCATGCTTCTCTGGAACCTTCTCACTGTCGTGGCGGGCACAACCCTCGTGAGCCTGTGCGCCCAGACTCCCGAGCCGTAACGCACAACTGAGGATAGGATGCTATTGTGGTAAAGTTTAGGAAGGCGCCCCTGATATCCACCATCATGCCAACCACGTATTTGTGTGGGGTCGAGAGGCAGACCTCAGCGGCCAGGGCGATTGCATCAGATGCTGCCCGCCACGGCCTGAAACCGAACTGCCTGCTGCTCATCCCGTACAACACTCGGTGTGCCGCCAATCTGTCAGCTAGCAGTTTCTCCAGTATCTTTCCGAATAGATCCAACAGGCAAATCGGCCTGTATGACTTCACTTCTGCAGGGTCCTTATCAGGTCCTTTCTTTATTATAACTACGTTTGCCGTTTTCCATTTCTTCGGAAACTTTCCTTTGCCTAAGGTATTCATTGTAAAGATGAGTAACTGGCGCAGTCAGCTGGGGCGCCAGGAACTGCACCACCTCCGCCACAATGCCGTCTGGCCCAGGTGCTTTTCCTCTTTGTAACGCTCTTATATGGGCTGCTACCTCCTCCTCAGAGAAGGGGTAGACAGCCGTCTCGTTGTTGTATGCTTCTTGATCTTCATTTATCAGTTGCTTCTGCCCTTCAGTCTTCCCATCCGCATTGTCGTCAGGCAGCAGGGACCGGAGAAGGACCTCTGCAGTCTCCTGCCAAGATTCCGTCATCCTGTCCCCGTGCCTGACTGTTGATAGCTCCAGAGAAGAGCGGATTTTTTCTCTTACCTACTTATAGGGAAGCCCCCATGGGTCCATGACTAGCTGGATGAGCACGAAGTTTTCCCAGCTTCTCATCCTAACCTCACGCAGTTCCTTTTGGAACCTCTGCTTTTCCTCCCTATATAGCAACTGCCATCTTTGTCGTTCCTGCCAGACGACACTGCGCTGGTAGTGCCTCCTCAGCCTTCTGACAGATTGACGCAGTTCTCCTAGTTCGGCAGACCATGGAGAGGCCGCCATGGCCCTCCTCCTAGTTGGTACAGCAGCCCTCACCGCTCTGGTCACTGCACTCACCAGTTCCTCCGCCCTCTGGTCTACGTACATGTCCCGATGCATGTCATCTTCCGGTAATGGAGGAATGTCGCACTCCCTTGCTAGGCGTTCCCAGTCAGTTCTTTTACAATTTAGTTGTACCTCCCACCCCATGGCCCAGCGGCACTCTCTTTCTGCTAAGGTGAAAGTTTATCAAGTTGTGGTCACTTGTGGTGGCGTTTTCTGTAGCTCTTTAGTGTTGAATAATATTAGTTGTGTTCGGTGTTTCAAGAGTGGCGTCTATATTTGTTCCTTGTCCTCCCCCTGCAGCGTAGGTAGGAGGATTGCCAGGCCTGTTGGCCACCACAAGTTGTGATGCCATTATAAATTCTTCTACTTTTTCACCGTTCGCACCTCTTGTGCCACTGTACCACAGGGAGGATTTAGCGTTGATGTCAGCTGTTATCACAACTTTTCTTTCCTGTAATGCCGTGGTTACTCTCGCTAAATGATCTATGTGCTGTTCTATATTGTCTCCATATTCAAAATACATGTTTATGAGAGTAATAATTCCCACAGGGAATTGCAACTCCACTACGTCACAGTGGCTAGTTGTAAACTGCGAAAGTATGGTGACCGTCAAAAGTGTGTTTGTAATTATGATTGCCGCCTTCGGGTCATCCCCTCTGCTGACTATTTGCCAGGTAGCGGCAGCAAATGCAATTTCCCCAGCTTGGGAGTACGACTCCTGTAGACAGAGTACATCTAGTCTCCTCTCCACCACCTCCCTTCGGAGCTCCTGCATCATGAGTCGACTGTTATAAGTGTTAAGTTGTCCAATATTTGTCTTTGTCATTAAGGGAAGTACATATGTATTCGGTCATTTGACCAGGTCTTACTCCAGTCGAACGCAATTCGTCCATGTGCTAGTACTGATTGTTGGTAGATGTCGTCAAGATCGAATTTCTCACCTTGTCTTTCGAATACTTTCTTGAGAAGGTCTCGCAAGGCTCCGAAGTCAGTGGGGAGATTCACTGATTTTAGTTGAATTCTGTCAACAGCCTCCATAACCGAGAAGGTTACCTTCCTACCCTCTTCATGTCCTACACGGACCACATGTCGTAAGGCAGTTGTCAGGGTAGCCGGCTGCTCTAATCTTGATAGTTGCATGGTGTACTCTGAGTTGGGGTACACCCCTACCGGATCGACCGGTGGTAGTCTGACTATTGGTGTACCTTGTGTGGTGGAACTCGTGCTTGAGCTTGTCACAATGTTTTCCTAAATTGGTTGTTTATTTGTGTGCTCGTCTTTAGATACTGCCACAGCCACAGGATGCCCTTGCCGTTGTTGGTGTATTATCGGCTTTGTTCCCCAGCTTTTAGAGGAGGGAGCTGCAGATAAGAGGGGGAAATCAGTTTGTATGCCTATGTCCATCGTTGGGAATTCAGTCTGTATGGCTTTGTCTACTGCTTCAATTTTAGCGGCGCCCGGAAGGACCTCAAAAAATCCTTGAATCTATTTGTCATCATAGCGTCCCTCCTCCTTTTGCTCGGGGACTTTCGCTTTGGCCTTCTGTTTGGTATGCCGGGCTCAACCATAGTCATTTCTCGAGATTAATCTCTGTTCAAGCATTCGATATGTCGGGGAGTTTCTTCCTGTGGCTCTACAAGACTTTTTCCCTCGATTTTTACGGGGTATGCAAATTTCCGCCGCCTTACAATCTTTGCGGTTAAGACCATTTTCACCACACTTGGTGCATGCCGACTCCCTGGTACACAGCCTTAGAATGTGGTCCAAGTCACCACAGTTGTGGCAACGAGGTACTACGACATAATCTCGTGTATTGGTGGCATGAAAGCCAACATATAATCTGCCAATTGTTGTTATATTTTTCCACATTGGCGCAGTTACTTCGGCGACGTGATGAACATCATCACGACCCCGTGGCCCAGTCTTAAATTTTAGCTTAAAACAATTTTTAAAGTCTTCCTCGTTCATTTCATCAAAGCTTTGTTGTCTAATTGTTTCAGAAAGTTCGTCATTTGTCATAATCGTGGGTACGTCATATAGTATTACAAGAGGGTTTCTTTTCCTCGGTGGTTTGCGTTTGACCACCGAGTTCAGCTTCTGATTATTCAACAGTTTGTCTTTGTCCTGTTCAGAGGCAACTTCGACAATGACAGAGTTCCTACTTGGTTTTATTCTTTTGATTTTAATTTTGTCTTTCACGGGATCTATGTTTTCTTGTGAACAGTTCTTGAATTTTCCTTACGCTGGTGTCCTGACCAGGCAGTGTCCTAAGGAAGACTGCTGTGTCTGGTCTCTTTGTCACTTTATCGATTGTGTATCTCGTTGTGTTTGGCTTTGTGGACGCTTGCGCGGCCACGGCCGTCCATGTCTTTGCCGGTTGCCTCCTTAGTCTATCGTTTTCTTTTTCTAACTCTTTTACTCTACCTTCAAGTTTAGCGTGGGCAATGGCCCATGCTGCCAATTCGTTTTTAATTATGGCAAGTCCAGCTTGAGTGTGTTCCCTGCCGCCATTGGATAAGCAGCTGCCAGCAGCAAGTCGTATACTCCTAGCTCACTTATTTGTTACATAGTTTAATTCTTAATTTCTTTGCGTGTTTTTGGGTACTTGCATTGTTTAATTCATAAATTTCGGGCGTATTATAGTATTTGAGAATTGTAGCATCGCTTTTTAGTACCTGAATAGTGTAAATTCGCGTAGTCGTTTGTCTTCTGTTATTGTTTTGAACGGCCAGTGTCGGTTGGCCACAGCCAGTGTGCTCCCTGCCGCCGTTGGATAAGCAGCTGCCAGTAACAAGTCGTACAATCCTAGCTCACTTATTTGTTGCATAGTTTCGTATAGGAGGTGTAATTTCGAGTTTTAGTTACTGTAATGGTAAATTCAGGCAGATTGTAGTGCAGTCGATAGGCATTTGTACAGGTTAGTTCATACATTCTTTGCGTGTTTCCCTTGCAGTATCTAGGCACGGACTCGTGTTTCAGTAACTGTTGTTCAACATCGATTAGAATGGACAGGGACTGTGATTGCTGTGTTCATATGAGGGCTGAGTTGGCATCCCTTCGCTCACAGCTGCAGGCGGCGCTGACTTCGGTCGCGCAGCTTGAGGCTGTTGCCAATGGGCACCACTGTGGGGAGCCGGACTTGGGTATCACGAGCATGTCAACCTCGTCCCATCTGTCCCCAGATCGGGTCTGCCGCTGTGGTTGCCCCGGTTGCTACCCACAATGGATCTGATCCCTCGCATGTGGTTGATTGGGAGGTCATTCCAAGGCGTGGCAGGCAGCGAAAGACGTCCCCAAAGGCTGATCAGAAAGCCTCCCCAGTGCGTCTGACAAACATGTTTCAGATACTGTCTCTGGCTGAGCCACATGCAGCTGCCTGTCCTGTTTCAGAGGATGATTCTCATCCTTCAAGGTCTGGCCAATTGCAGAGGGTAGGCTTATTGGTAGTTGGGAGCTCCAGTATTAGGCGCGTAATGGGGCCCCTTAGGGATATGGCGGCTAAGGAGGAGAAGAAATCCAGTGTGCACTCCGTGTGCATTCCGGGTGGAGTCATTCCTGATGTGGAAAGGGTCCTTCCGGATGCCATGAAGAGCACAGGGTGCAGTCAGCTGCAGGTGGTGGCACATGTCGGCACATGTCGGCACTAATGACGTGTGTCGCTTTGGATCTACATCTACATCTACATCTACATTGATACTCCGCAAGCCACCCAACGGTGTGTGGCGGAGGGCACTTTACGTGCCACTGTCATTACCTCCCTTTCCTGTTCCAGTCGCGTATGGTTCGCGGGAAGAACGACTGTCTGAAAGCCTCCGTGCGCGCTCTAATCTCTCTAATTTTACATTCGTGATCTCCTCGGGAAGTATAAGTAGGGGGAAGCAATATATTCGATACCTCATCCAGAAACGCACCCTCTCGAAACCTGGCGAGCAAGCTACACCGCGATGCAGAGCGCCTCTCTTGCAGAGTCTGCCACTTGAGCTTATTAAACATCTCCGTAACGCTATCACGGTTACCAAATAACCCAGTGACGAAACGCGCCGCTCTTCTTTGGATCTTCTCTATCTCCTCCGTCAACCCGACCTGGTACGGATCCCACACTGATGAGCAATACTCAAGTATAGGTCGAACGAGTGTTTTGTAAGCCACCTCCTTTGTTGATGGACTACATTTTCTAAGCACTCTCCCAATGAATCTCAACCTGGTACCCGCCTTACCAACAATTAGTTTTATATGATCATTCCACTTCAAATCGTTCCGTACGCATACTCCCAGATATTTTACAGAAGTAACTGCTACCAGTGTTTGTTCCGCTATCATATAATCATACAATAAAGGATCCTTCTTTCTATGTATTCGCAATACATTACATTTGTCTATGTTAAGGGTCAGTTGCCACTCCCTGCACCAAGTGCCTATCCGCTGCAGATCTTCTTGTATTTCGCTACAATTTTCTAATGCAGCAACTTCTCTGTATACTACAGCATCATCCGCGAAAAGCCGCATGGAACTTCCGACACTATCTACTAAGTCATTTATATATATTGTGAAAAGCAATGGTCCCATAACACTCCCCTGTGGCACGCCAGAGGTTACTTTAACGTCTGTAGACGTCTCTCCATTGATAACAACATGCTGTGTTCTGTTTGCTAAAAACTCTTCAATCCAGCCACACAGCTGGTCTGATATTCCATAGGCTCTTACTTTGTTTATCAGGCGACAGTGCGGAACCGTATCGAACGCCTTCCGGAAGTCAAGAAAAATAGCATCTACCTGGGAGCCTGTATCTAATATTTTCTGGGTCTCATGAACAAATAAGGCGAGTTGGGTCTCACACGATCGCTGTTTCCGGAATCCATGTTGATTCCTACATAGTAGATTCTGGGTTTCCAGAAATGACATGATACGCGAGCAAAAAACATGTTCTAAAATTCTACAAGAGATCGACGTAAGAGATATAGGTCTATAGTTTTGCGCATCTGCTCGACGACCCTTCTTGAAGACTGGGACTATCTGTGCTCTTTTCCAATCATTTGGAACCCTCTGTTCCTCTAGAGACTTGCGGTACACGGCTGTTAGAAGGGGGGCAAGTTCTTTCGCGTACTCTATGTAGAATCGAATTGGTATCCCGTCAGGTCCAGTGGACTTTCCTCTATTGAGTGATTCCAGTTGCTTTTCTATTCCTTGGACACTTATTTCGATGTCAGCCATTTTTTCGTTTGTGCGAGGATTTAGAGAAGGAACTGCAGTGCGGTCTTCCTCTGTGAAACAGCTTTGGAAAAAGGTGTTTAGTATTTCAGCCTTACGCGTGTCATCCTCTGTTTCAATGCCATCATCATCCCGTAGTGTCTGGATATGCTGTTTCGAGCCACTTACTGATTTAACGTACGACCAGAACTTCCTAGGATTTTCTGTCAAGTCGGTACATAGAATTTTACTTTCGAATTCAATGAACGCTTCACGCATAGCCCTCCTTACGCTAACTTTGACATCGTTTAGCTTCTGTTTGTCTGAGAGGTTTTGGCTGCGATTAAACTTGGAGTGGAGCTCTCTTTGCTTTCGCAGTAGTTTCCTAACATTGTTGTTGTACCACGGTGGGTTTTTCCCGTCCCTCACAGTTTTACTCGGCACGTACCTGTCTAAAACGCATTTTACGATTGGATCTGAGGAAATTCTCTCTGGATTCCAGTGGCTATCTGATTTGGTAAAGGCTGCCGGTCTTGATTACGAGATGAAGGCAGAGCTCACCATCTGCAGCATCGTGACAGAACCGACTGCGGACCTTTGGTGCAGAGCCGGGTGGAGGGTCTGAATCAGAGGCTCAGACGGTTTTTGCGACCGTGTTGGCTGCAGATTCCTTGACTTGCGCCATAGGGTGGTGGGGTTTCGGGTTCCGCTGAATAGGTCAGGAGTTTGAGCTGGCGGCTACACGGGTAGCGGAAGCTGTGTGGCGTGGACTGGGCGGTTTTTTAGGTTAGAAGGCCTCGGGAAAGTACGAGATGGGCTACAATCTCAAAGGGTGCATGACAAATACAGGACGTGCTTGGATCAAGGAACAGTCGGAATTGTAGTTTTAAATTGTTGTAGTTGCGCTGGGAACGTCTCTGAGCTTCAAGCGCTAATAGAAAGCACAGAAGGTGAAATCGTTATAGGTACATAAAGCTGGCTAAAACCTGAAATCAGTTGTGCAGAAATTTTTACGAAGTCTCAGACGGTGTTCAGGAAAGATAGATTAGGAGAATTGGTGGTGGAGTGTTTGTGTCTGTCAGTAGTGGTTTATCTTGTAGTGAAGTCGAAGTAGATACTCCGTGCGAATTGGTATGGGTAGAGGTTATACTTAACAGCCGAACTAAGTTAGTAATTGGCTCCTTCTACCGACCCCCAGACTCCGATGATATAGTTGCTGAACAGTTCAGAGAAAATTTGAGTCTCGTAACAAATAAATACCCCACTCATACGGTTATAGTTGGTGGGGACTCCAACCTCTCTCGATATGTTGGCAAAAACACTTGTTAAAAACCGGTGGTAGGCAGAAAAGATCTTCCGAGGTTGTCCTAAATGCTTTCTCCGAAACTTATTTCGAGCAGTTAGTCCACGAACCCACGCGAATTGTAAATGGTTGCGAAAACACACTTGACCTCTTAGGCACAAACAATCCAGAGCTAATAGAGAGCATGTTGACTGATACAGGGATTAGTGACCACAAGGTCGTTGTAGCTTGGCTCAATACCGTTTCTTCCAAATCCACCAGCAACAAACGCAAAATAATTTTATTTAAAAAAGAGGATAAAGTGTCGCTAGAAGCCTTCCTAAGAGACAATCTCCATTCCTTCCGAACTGACTACGCAAATGTAGACGAGATGTGGCTCAAATTCAAAGATATAGTAGCAACAGCAATTGAGAGATTCATACCTCATAAACTGGTAAGACATGTAACTGGTCCCCCATGGTACACAAAACAGGTCCGAACGCTGTTACAGAGGCAGCGAAAAAAGCATGAGAAGTTCAGAAGAACGCGAAATCCCGAAGATTGGCTAAAATTTACAGACGCGCGAAATTTGGCACGGACTTCAATGCGAGATGCATTTAATAGGTTCCACAACGAAACATTGTCTCGAAATTTAGTAGAAAATCTGAAGAAATTCTGGTGGTATGTAAAGTACACAAGCGCAAGACGCAGTAATACCTTCGCTGCGCAGTGCCGATGGTACTGTTACCGACGACTGTGCCGCTAAAGCGGAGTTATTGAACGCAGTTTTCCGAAATTCCGTCACCAGGGAAGACGAATGGAATATTCCAGAATTTGAAACACGAACAGCTGCTAGCATAAGTTTCTTAGAAGTAGATACCTTAGGGGTTGCGAAGCAACTCTAATCGCTTGATACGGGCAAGTCTTCAGGTCCAGATTGTGTACCGATTAGGTTCCTTTCAGATTACGCTGATACAACAGCTCCCTACTTAGCAATCATACACAACCGCTCGCTCACCGATGGATCTGTACCTACAGATTGGGGATCTCAAGTTGATTCCGTATTTCTAGATTTCGGGAAAGCTTTTGACACCGTTCCTCACAAGCGACTTCTAATCAAGCTGCGGTCCTATGGAGTATCGTCTCAGTTGTGCGACTGGATTCGTGATTTCCTGTCAGGAAGGTCGCAGTTCGTAGTAATAGACGGCAAATCATCGAGTAAAACTGAAGTGATATCAGGTGTTCCCCAGGGAAGCGCCCTGGGACGTCTGCTGTTCCTGATCTATGTAAATGACCTGGGTGACAATGTGAGCAGTTCTCTTAGGTTGTTCGCAGATGATGCTGTAATGTACCGTCTAGTAAGGTCATCCGAAGGCCAGTATCAGTTGCAAAGCGATTTAGAAAAGATTGCTGTATGGTGTGGCAGATGGCAGTTGACGCTAAATAACGAAAAGTGTGAGGTGATCCACATCAGTTCCAAAAGAAATCCGTTGGAATTCGATTACTCGATAAATAGTACAATTCTCAAGGCTGTCAATTCAACTAAGTACCTGGGTGTAAAAATTACGAACAACTTCAGTTGGAAAGACCACATAGATAACATTGTGGGGAAGGCGAGCCAAAGGTTGCGTTTCATTGACAGGACACTTAGAAGATGCAACAAGTCCACTAAAGAGACAGCTTACACTACACTCGTTCGTCCTCTGTGAGAATATTGCTGCGCGGTGTGGGATCCTTACCAGGTGGGATTGACGGAGAACATCGAAAGGGTGCAAAAAAGGGCAGCTCGTTTTGTATTAGCACGCAATAGGGGAGAGAGTGTGGCAGAAATGATACGCGAGTTGGGATGGAAGTCATTAAAGCAAAGACGTTTTTCGTCACGGCGAGATCTATTTACGAAATTTCAGTCACCAACTTTCTCTTCCGAATGCGAAAATATTTTGTTGAGCCCGACCTACTTAGGTAGGAATGATCATCAGAATAAAATAAGAGAAATCAGAGCTCGAACAGAAAGATTTAGGTGTTCGTTTTCCCCACGCGCTGTTCGGGAGTGGAATGGTAGGGAGATAGTATGATTGTGGTTCGATGAACCCTCTGCCAAGCACTTAAATGTGAATTGCAGAGTAATCATGTAGATGTAGATGTAGATGTAAACTTATTGTCCCATTCTTTACATGTTGCTCCATGAGCGACGTGATTCTTGAATGTCTTTGTAATACAGACTCATTCTCTGCCTGTCCCAGCTCGTCCTGGGGAGAGGGATCAGGCGCAGAGGAAGCCCGTTGAGGTGCACACGAATCACTCGTTTCGTTTGTAGCCATGATTGTAACTAGTGATGAAAAAGCAGCTTGTCTGTAATGTCGACATGTCTAGCATACGTCGACTATCGAAATAAAGTCAAGGCCGTAGCGTAAATATGTGTACTCGTTAAGTCGTGGGACTGCCGAAAAGAAATTAATATATCCTTTCAGAGTTACCCAACTCATTCAAGATTTATTGTTGCAATAGTACATATGTAGTACAGATCAATAGCACAAGCGGTTCTGGGGTACTAGGTATCGACCCATGCTGAAACACCCATGTTAGCATGTGATGTGGCCTCCACGGACGGCAATGCAGGTGCTGACTCTGCCACATAATTGACCCTACAGGTAGCATATACTGTCATGGGATACGTTATGCCATGCCTGCTCAGCCTGTTCACGTAGTTCTGTAAGAGTTGTTGGTTGACGATTGTCGTCCGGTCGTATCTCACACGTCCTCGATTGGAGACAAGCCTGGAGATCGTGCTGGCCAGGGAAGTTGCTACACATCTTCCAGAGCACGTTGAGTTTCACAGGCAGTGTGTGGGTGAACATTATCCTCCTAGAATGACACATCACCATCCTTCTGCAAGAATGACGCAGATCTTACAACATTCTTCAGGTACAGACCGCTGGTTAGCATCCCCTCCGGAAACACCGGAGATGCACGCATTCTGGACGATAAGCCCTAATGTGAGACCAGTCTCTCTTAGACGAATGCACTCTACGAGTTAGCGCTCACCAGGTCTATGTCGTACGCGCAAACGACCATCATTTGCGTGGAGGCAGGATCTGCTTTCATCGCTGAAGACAACGGCGCCCAATCCCATCTTACAAGTGATACTCTGACGGCACAACAGCAGCCATCCACGTCGATGCTGTGACGTGAGTGGAAGATGGGCTGGAAGTGTGCGTGCCCGTAGTCCCACTGATAATAACTAATAACTGGATCGCAGCAGATGTGTTGACACACAACAGTGTTGTGCACTACCAGTAAATTTATAATGCAACATTTAGTAACATAGAGTTGGTAAATAAGCTACCGAAAGTGGTCATAATTTGGTAAAAAAGTTTTTAATGTTACATGCTATTGAGGCAATAAATAGGAAATTATAGAAAATTTAAAAATATATTTAAATATTTGTAATTTTACATTTGATAATAATAAGCTTAGGTTGCTTGTGGAATCTTTTTCTCGCACACCTCGGGAGCCCAGCACCACCACCCCCATTACCATCACATTTTGGCAGCGAAGCATGGTTCTGGGTTTGGGTGAGGTGTGGGTAACTAGAATTTTGAAAGATTTTGGGTGGGGGGCTGAGCTAAATAAGTATTTTATACTGGATTTTATTAAGTAGTCTTCTGCTTTACCTGTCTGGTCTTCTGGGTATTACTGTTTGCTAATTGTGTTTCAGAACTTCTGTGAGGGAGATGCTCGGCATCGCTGAAATCCCCAAGGAGGAGTTATGTACTAATTGGCAATTAGAAGGTGTCATGTTTCCGAGAGCGCCGCCGAGTTGGCGCACCGGTTCAGGGACGCAGCCGACCGTGCTGCCCAACATGGAAACGGCCGAGGCGAGTAACTATGTTCCCAGGATTCATTGTGCGCTACGGGAGCTTGTTTCATTAGTATCATTTTTCGAAGCCGCTAAGTCTTCACGCTTGCAGATCGGTATAATTAGTGCATTTGGCTAAGAAAGTTTGGAATTTTCGTAGCGTCAATATGGAGGATACATGTGGTAAACAGTTACAAAACCTAGTTAACGATTAGGTTGCGACAATACAGAAACTAAGCAGTGGTACCGGTAACTATAGTCCAGAGTAGGCAGCCTTAACTGCGCAGGGCGAATTAGGAAACTTGCTTGACGTGATCCATCAGAAAGACACAGAGTTGCCTGATGAGGTCACACAGCTGCAGCAGCGTCTATCTCAGTGGTGTCCAATCAGCGGCTCATAGGCCGCATGCCTCCCAGTGGAAGTATCAGTGCGGCCCAAGAAGTGAGCATCTGTCACAAGATCGTTAAAAAAATTCATATACTTATATTTTGTAATTCCTGTCATGACACGATGCTTTTCTCTCTTTGGTCCATTCTCACTCCACTCCCTCCCCCCCTTCCCCTATCCCACTTTTCTTTTCCTAAGTCTTTATTGTCAGTGTTAAGTATATTATATGCGGCCCCGTGTGGTCTAGGTGATGAACGCATTAGCCTAGAATTTTTTGCAAATCTCTGAATCTTGTTTACCAAACCGCCTAATCCCTAGAGGGAATGTTATCAGTATCATGTAGCGAGGACATGGAACAGTTGCTCCATTTTGTTTTTCAGTTGCAGGATCATAGCGAAATGTTTGGTTTGTGCGATGCGGAAATTTACCAAATTTTGTGTCTATTGTTCAAAAAATGGCTCTGAGCACTATGCAACTTGACTTCTGAGGTCATCAGTCGCCTAGAACTTAGAACTAATTAAACCTAACTAGCCTAAGGACATCACACACATCCATGCCCGAGGCAGGATTCTAACCTGCGACCGTAATGGTCGCTCGACTCCAGACTGTAGCGCCTAGAACCGCATGGCCATTCCAGCCGGCTGTCTATTGTTCAAGAGGCGGATGGAGCAGTCTGTACTTTAATGTTTTCACAATATGTAGGAAATATTATCTGCATAGGGACATCATCAGTTGCTGCGCGAAGTGGCCGCGTGGTTTGAAGCGTCCTCTCAAGGACTGCGAGGCCCCTCCCGCTGGAGGTTCGAGTTCTCCCTCAGGCATGGGTGTGTGTGTTGCTCGTAGCATAAGTTAGTTTAAGTAGTGTGTAAGTCAAGGGACCGATGATCTAAGCAGTTTGGTGCCTTCGGAATTCACATACACATCATCAGTTAACAGGAAATAATTATTTTATGGTACAGGTGCATGACGAATTACTGGAGGAGTATGTAAAGGGCGTGAAAGATACTGTTACGAGTCTGGCTTTTCAGGAGTGTGATATCGTTCATATTATTTTGCAAGGGATGCTGTCCAGTGACTGGTCTAAGGCCGTATTCAGTGAACAACTCAGGAATTTCGAACAAATGGGTCAAATGGCTCTGAGCACTATGGGACTCAACTTCTGAGGTCATTAGTCCCCTAGAACTTAGAACTAGTTAAACCTAACTAACCTAAGGACATCACACATCCATGCCCGAGGCAGGATTCGAACCTGCGACCGTAGTGGTGCCGCGGTTCCAGACTGCAACGCCTAGAACTTCGAACAGTTGGATCGACTAATTTCAGAAGTGCTTATATAACATGTGCAGGGAGGGGGTGAAGGAGAGGACAGTTAAACGAGAATAGGTGACCGGTAACAGATGGTTTCTACCTGGCATCTAGTGTTATGGAGTCAGGTTAAGGGTCACTTGACAAGGAATTGTTCGGAGCCAAGGATCCATGTCAAAGAGGGAAAGACGTTCGGCCAAGAATCCCGTTTTGTAAAAGGATCGTGAAGGTACCTAGTTAAAGTGTGTTATTCGTGTGGGAGTGTTAACGAGAAAACAGCAGGCGCACTTTTGGATTCTGGGAGTTCTCTGTGCTTGCTTAAAGAAGACTGGTATTGCATACACCATTCAATATGCAAGTTTCCTCAGCCTTCTTGCAAGAGTGAGTTATGCAAGGTAGGAAATTCTGGAGAAAAGCAACTGTTAGGGGAGTTTCCCATTAACGTGCCAATTCAAACTTTTTCTGGGTAATTAAAGTCAGCGTGGCTCGCATTTGTCAGTTCCTGTCATTCTGCGATTAGCCCGTCTCCACCCCTGCAGAATGCGAGAGGAGTGGCTTGTTTCGTGGGCGTGATCAATGAATATTAGAAAATTTATTTCCAGCTTTGGTCAGCTTGTTGTGTCACTACATGACCTCGGGAAAAAGGGGAGGAAATTTCATTGAGAGGAATCCCAGCAGGCAGCATTTGGGGCCTTGAAGACACCTTTGGCTAGTGCCCCAGTGATAGAGATGCGTGAATTTAATAAGGAGTTTATAGTCCAAACTGACGCATTAGTGTTGGATGTTGCTACTGTCCTGTTGCAGGAGGATGCAGGAGAGTTGTGGTGGTGGGGGTGGGGGAAAGGGGGGGGGGTGAGGGTGGCGCCAGTGGCCCTTTGATTTTACTTTAAGCGCCCTGTCAGCGCTGGAAGGCAAATACTTTGTGTAAGAGGCCCCAGCAGCATTTGCAGTTGAGGAGTTTAAAATCTATCTAGAACACAATCTGTTCTTATTAGAATCGGACAATCTGGCCCTGAACTCGGATCTAGCAAGACCTAAGCGCACCAGGCGTATTGCTAGATGGGCTGCGAGAATTTCTGCGTTTCAATTCAGGGTTAAGCGCATACGGTGTGCCGAGAATATTGTCGTGGCAGGCTTCAGTAGGATGTTCTAGGTGGAACAAGATCTCTTCCTCTATGGAAAGCCCTGTGTACCCAAAGAGCGTGGTTCACCGGATGTGTTTGTTCCGTCTTAAGCGAGTGCCTTCTTGTGTTTCAGGATGTTGCAGAATAACAGGATCAGGTCTGGAACTAAGTGAGCCGAAGAACAAAATAGGGAAGGAGGAAACGGTTCAGCCGTATTTTATAAATCAAAAGATTACATGTTGCACCGTTTGTGAAGGTCCTGTGAACAAAATAGCTTTACCCAAGGATTTCAAAAATGGTTCAGATGGCTCTGAGCACTATGGGACTTAACTTCTAAGGTCATCAGTCCCCTAGAACTTGGAACTACTTAAACCTAACTAAGGACATCACACACATCCATGCACGAGGCAGGATTCGAACCTGCGTCCGTAGCGGTCGCGCGGTTCCAGACTGAAGCGCCTAGAACCGCTCGGCCAACACGACCGGCAAGGATTTAGTAAATCTGATTTTTAAGTAGAAGTTGTCCATAAAATATCTTTACATCTTATGACTTTGATAACTTTAAAATTATACTAGATATTAACAAACGGAACTAATGGTTTTCAGTAAGTGGCAAGACAACTCCCTTTTTGTTTTTTCGTTTTTGTCTTTACCTTCCAGGTGACGCAATTTTGACGCAAAATTGAACTTGGAAACCTGATAAAATGTGGACGACACGGCAGAAAGCTTAGTGTGTGGCCTGGTTTATACAGACGTCGTACGATACTCAAGTGCAACGTAACTTTCGAACACGGTATGGATGGTAACCACCACCCCGGCCAACTATTAAGGCTTGCCATACATCATTTTTGGATATAGGTAGTTTTCTCCATATATTCGGGTCGCCCAGCTGTTTCATAGTGTTCTCCGTATATTCGGGTCACCCATGTGTTTCAGACGCCAACGTAGACAAGATGCGGCAAGAGTTTACAAGGAGTCTGACGAAATCGGTGTTTATAGCGACTAGAGAGTTGCAAATGACGCGATCAGCAGCACACGGTGTCTTACACAAGAGGTTACGGCTGTATGACGTAAAGGTGCAGCTGCATCGGGCTTCTCTTTTAAATGATCTGGTGTATCAAACGAACCTTAGAGACCGCAAAATAGGAGTTCACTACACGCAGCAGGCGGCTAAAGCTTAGGGGTGCAATGGACAGTTTTTTAGGTTAGAGCGTCTCGGGGTATCACAAAAAGGGCTTAAGTCGCTAAGGATGCAGGTCGAACACAGAAATAACGCAAATGCAGGAACAGTCGGATTAACAGTTGCAAATTGTCGTAGATGCGTTGGGGAAGTACCACAACTCCATGCGCTAACAGAAATCACTGATGCTCAAATCGCTACAGGCACTGAAAGCTGGCTGAAGTCGGAGATAAATTCAGCCGAAATTTTGCAAAGAACCAAACGGTGGTCGTAAATTATTGGCTAAAGACAGTTGGCAGAGGCGTTGTTTGTTGCTGTTAGAAGTAGTTTATCTTGGAGCGAAGCTGAAGTCGATAGTTTCTGTGAGCTAGCACGGATAGAGGTCATTCCTGGAAAAGGGAATATAATAATAATTTGACATGTTTTTCGGACCACTCAACTCAGATGATACAATTCCTGAAACGTTGAATGAAAATGTGACTCTAATTTCAAACACGTACCCAACTCATACAATTATAGTTGGTAGTGACTTTAATTTACCCTTGATATTTTGACGACATTACATGTTGAAATCCGGATGTATGCATAAAACATCGTACGAAATTGGGCTAAACGCATTCTCTGAAAATGATTTCGAGCTGTCAGTTCATGAGCCCACTCGAATAGTAAACTACTGTGAAAATATACTTGACCTCTTAGCAATAAATCATCATGAGCTAATAACGAGCATTCAAACGGATACAGGGATTAGTGAACACAGGGCTGTCTTACTGAGGCCAAATCTGAACGAAAAATATAC
Organism: Schistocerca americana; assembly: GCF_021461395.2. Lineage (NCBI taxonomy): Eukaryota > Metazoa > Arthropoda > Insecta > Orthoptera > Acrididae > Schistocerca > Schistocerca americana. The sequence continues at coordinate 824,551,513 of NC_060119.1, forward strand.
CTATTCGAAGGAGCTGACGCCTGCCTGAGAGATCATCTCTAATCCTTCCAAATGAAAAATATACCTGTAAGCGTGTACCAGATGTGGCTTGAATTCAAAGAAATAGTATTGATCGCAACTGAGAGGTTTATACTAAATAAATTAAAGAACGACCGAGCTAATCGTCTTGGTACACAAAACGGGTCAGAATGCTGTTGCAGCAACAACAACAAAAGCAAGCCAAATTTAAACTAACGCAAAATCTCCAAGTGTGGAAGAGATATTTTACAGAAGCTCGAAATTTAGCGCTGACTTCAATGCGAGATGATTATAATAGTTTCCACATCTCGAAATCAAAAGAGAATCTAGTCCTATGTGAAGTATGTTAGCGGCAAGAAACAATCAATGCCTTCTCTGCGCTATAGCAATGAAAATGCTATCGACGACAGAGCTACTAAAGCAGAGTTACTCAATACAGCCTTCTGATATTCCTTCACCAAGATAATGAAGTAGATATTCCAGAATTCGAATCAAAAACAGCTGCCAGTATGAGAAACTTAGAAGTAGATGTCCGCGGAGTACCGAAGGAACTTAAATCACTTCTTAAAAGCAAGTATTCCTGCCCAGACTGTATACCAATTGGGTTCCTTTCACAGTATACTCGAAAGTGGCACAGGTCACACCAATATTCCAGAAAGGCAGTATGATTGATCCATTAAATTACAGGGTCATATCATTAACGTCGATATGCTGCAGTATTTTGGAACATATATTGTGTTCGAACGTTATGAGTCACATCAAATAGAACTGTCTGTTAACACACAGTCAACACGGATTTAGAAAACATATTTCTTATGAAACAGAACTAGCTCTTTATTCACACGAAGTGTTGCGTGCTATTGACAAGGGATTTCAAATTAATTTCGTACTTCTAGAATTCCAGAAGGTTTCTAACACTGTACCTCACAAGCGGTTTGTAGTCAAATTGCGTGCTTATGCAATATAGTCTCAGTTATGTGGCTGGATTCGTGATTTCCCGTCACAGAGATCACAGTTCGTAGTAGTTGACGGAAAGTCATTGAGTAAGATAGACGTGATTTCTATGGTTCCCCAATGTAGTATTGCAGGCCCTTTGCTGTTCCATATCCACTTACACGATTTGGGAGACATTCTCAGAGGCCGTCTTAGGTTGTTAGCACATGATGCTGTCGTTTATGGACTAGTAAAGTCATCAGAGTATCAAAATAAATTGCAAATCGATTTAGAAATAATATCTTTACTGTGCGAAAATTGTCATTTGACCCTACATAATGAAAAGTGTTAGTTCATCCACATGAGTTTTAAAAGGAATCCCGTAAACTTGCGTTACACGATAAATCAATCAAATCGAGAGGCCGTAAATTCAACTAAATGGTAAGGAATTACATTTACGAAGGACTTAATTTGGAAAAAACACATAGAGAATGCTGTGACGAAGGCTAACGAACGACTGCGTGTTATTGGAAGAACATTTGGAAGATGAAACAGATCTACTAAAGAGACTGCCTACACTACGCTTGTACCTCGTCCGTCATCTTTTCGAGTACTGCTGCGCGGTGTGGAATCCTTAGAGAAGGGATTAACGGAGAACTTCGAGAAAGTTCAAAGAAGAACAGCACTTTTTGTATTATCGAGAAGTAGGGAAGAGAGCGTCATTCACGTAATACAGTATTTTGGGTGGAATTCATTAAAACAACGAAATTTCAGTCAACAGCTTTCTCCTCCGAATGCGAAAATATTTTGTTGACGCCAACATACATCGGGAGAAACGATTATCGACAGAAAGATATAGGTGTAACTTTACCCACGCGCTGATCGAGATTGGATCTTTGGCAGGAAGAGTGCCTGGGCTTGACGGAAAATAAGTTTGAATCAATAAAAGAGACTGTGAGGACATGACGCACTTCCTTTCAGCCAATTAGAATCGATGAAGCCAGTTTAACGCGCCCTAGAGAAGGACACAGCCACCTGACCCATGTCTTCAGACGTGAAGAACCTCCTGTTTGTGATGCATCTGGGGTGCTGATTACTGTTCACGCATTTTAACCGACTGTATTTTACATAATGACGAGAGTGTTCAAGCTGGTTTAAACACAGACCTCCATCAGTTCTAGGTGATAATGAACTGAATGTTGCACGTGTTTTACGATTTTGTATTTTGTCTTCACTTTTGCCTAAGCTTTTAGGTCGACGCCTTTAGAACAATAGAGAAGGAGTGGCTCAACCAAACTATTTTTATGATACGACAATCTTCTTTTCAGGACTTTGCTCTTAGTTGCTGTCCAGATCAGATATCATTGTTTGTAATGGTCTGCCTTGATCCGCTTGCGCCATTGTATCGTTCAGAAGAGTCGGTATGTGTTCACTAAAAAAGAGTCCAAGGGAAAGTATGTGGTCTTATGTTGAATTTTAGGCTATACTCATTTTGCGTCCTATAGTCCCAGAACCGTTGTCTAGGGGTAGCGTCTTTGATTCATAATCAAAACTTCGGTCCCGGGTTCGATCCCCGCCACTGCCTAAATTTTGATAAATAATCATCATTGGCGGCCGAAGACTTCCGGCATAAGAAGTCAGCCCCATTCTACCAACGGCCTTGTCAAAGAGGGCGGAGTAGCGGATAGAGGTTCAGGGCACCCTCTTGCCCTAGGGGTGGGAAATTGCCCCTAAAGGCGGAAAATCAGCAATGATCAACGACATGAGGATGAAGAAGGCAATGGAAACCAATGCATTAAAGACACGTAACGTGTATCCACAGGACATGTGGCCTGTAATTGAAGAAGTGTCATGATGATCTCTCCATTCGCAGAAGATTCCGGAATAGTCCCCCATTCGGATCTCCGGGAGGGGACTGCCAAGTGTGAGGTTACCATGAGAAAAGGATTGAATAATCTACGAAAGGATAACGTTCTACGAGTCGGGGCGTGGAATGTCAGAAGCTTGAACGTGGTAGGGAAACTATAAAATCTGAAAAGGGAAATGCAAAGGCTCAAACTAGATGTAGTAGGGGTCAGTGAAGTGAAGTGGAAGGAAGACAAGGATATCTGGTCAGATGAGTATCGGGTAATATCAACAGCAGCAGAAAAAGGTATAACAGGTGCAGGATTCGTTATGAAAGGGTCGGGCAGAGGGCGTGTTACTGTGAACAGTTCAGTGACCGGGTTGTTCAAATCAGAATCGACAGCACACCAACACCGACAACGATAGTTCAGGTATACATGCCGACGTCGCTAGCTGAAGATGAACAGATAGAGAAAGTGTATGAGGATATTGAAAGGGTAATGCAGTATGTAAAGGGGGACGAAAATCTAATGGTCATGGGCGACTGGAATGCAGGTGTAGGGGAAAGAGTAGAAGAAAAGGTTACGGGAGAATATGGGCTTGGGACAAGGAATGAAAGAGGAGAAAGACTATTTGACTTCTGTAACAAGTTTCAGCTAGTAACAGCGAATACCCTGTTCAAGAATTACTAGAGGAGGAGGTATACTTGGAAAAGGCCGGGAGATACGGGAAGATTTCAATTAGATTACATCATGGTCAGACAGAGATTCCGAAATCAGATACTGGATTGTAAGGCGTACCCAGGAGCAGATATAGACTCAGATGACAATATAGTAGTGATGAAGAGTAGGCTGAAGTTCAAGACACTAGTCAGAAAGAATCAATACGCAAAGAAGTGGGATACGGAAGTATTAAGGAATGACAAGATACGTTTGAGGATCTCTAACGCTATAGATACAGCAATAAGGAATAGCGCAGTAAGCAGTACAGTTGAAGAGGAATGGACATCTCTAAAAAGGGCCATCACAGAAGTTGGGAAGGAAAACATAGGTACAAAGAAGGTAGCTGCGAAGAAACCATGGGTAACAGAAGAAATACTTCAGTTGATTGATGAAAGGAGGAAGTACAAACATGTTCCGGGAAAATCAGGAATACAGAAATACAAGTCGCTGAGGAATGCAATAAATAGGAAGTGCAGGGAAGCTAAGACGAAATAGCTGCAGGAAAAATGTGAAGACATCGAAAAAGATATGATTGTCGGAAGGACAGACTCAGCATACAGGAAAGTCAAAACAACCTTTGGTGACATTAAAAGCAACGGTGGTAACATTAAGAGTGCAACGGGAATTCCACTGTTAAATGCAGAGGAGAGAGCAGATAGGTGGAAAGAATACATTGAAAGCTTTTATGAGGATGAAGATTTGTCTGATGTGATAGAAGAAGAAACAGGAGTCGATTTAGAAGAGATAGAGGATCCAGTATTAGAATCGGAATTCAAAAGAGCTTTGGACGACTTACGGTCAAATAAGGCAGAAGTAATAGATAACATTCCATCAGAATTTCTAAAATCATTGGGGGAAGTGGCAACAAAACGACTATTCACGTTGATGTGTAGAATATATGAGTCTGGCGATATATCATCTGACTTTCGGAAAAGCATCATCCACACAATTCCGAAGACGGCAAGAGCTGACAAGTGCGAGAATTATCGCACAATCAACTTAACAGCTCATGCATCGAAGCTGCTTACAAGAATAGTATACAGAAGAATGGAAAAGAAAATTGAGAACGCGCTAGGTGACGATCAGTTTGGCTTTAGGAAAAGTAAACGGACGAGAGAGGCAATTCTGACGTTACGGCTAATAACGGAAGCAAGGCTAAAGAAAAATCAAGACACTTTAATAGGATTTGTCGACCTGGAAAAAGCGTTCGACAATATAAAATGGTGCAAGCTGTTCGAGATTCTGAAAAAAGTAGGGGTAAGCTATAGGGAGAGACGGGTCATATACAATATGTACAACGACCAAGAGGGAATAATAAGAATGGACGATCAAGAACGAAGTGCTCGTATTAAGAAGGGTGTAAGACAAGGCTGTAGCCTTTCGCCCCTACTCTTGAATCTGTACATCGAGGAAGCAATGATGGAAATAAAAGAAAGGTTCAGGAGTGGAATTAAAATACAAGGTGAAAGGATATCAATGATACGATTCGCTGATGACATTGCTGTCCTGAGTGAAAGTGAAGAAGAATTAAATGATCTGCTGAACGGAATGAACAGTCTAATGAGTACACAGTATGGTTTGAGAGTAAATCGGAGAAAGACGAAGGTAATGAGAAGTAATAGAAATGAGAACAGCGAGAAACTTAACATCAGGATTGATGGTCACGAAGTCAATGAAGCTAATGAATTCTGCTACCTAGGCAGTAAAATAACCAATGACGGACGGAGCGAGGAGGACATGAAAAGCAGACTCGCTATGGCAAAAAAGGCATTTCTGGCCAAGAGAAGTCTACTAACATCAAATACCAGCCTTAATTTGAGGAAGAAATTTCTGAGGATGTACGTCTGGAGTACAGCATTGTATGGTAGTGAAACATGGACTGTGGCAAAACCGGAACAGAAGAGAATCGAAGCATTTGAGATGTGGTGCTATAGACGAATGTTGAAAATTAGGTGGACTGATAAGGTAAGGAATGAGGAGGTTCTACGCAGAATCGGAGAGAAAGGGAATATGTGGAAAACACTGATAAGGAGAAGGGACAGGATGATAGGACATCTGCTAAGACATGAGGGAATGACTTCCATGGTACTAGAGGGAGCTGTAGAGGGAAAAACTGTAGAGGAAGACAGAGATTGGAATACGTCAAGCAAATAATTGAGGACGTAGGTTGCAAGAGCTACTCTGAGATGAAGAGGTTAGCACAGGAAAGGAATTCGTGGCGGGCCGCATCAAACCAGTCAGTAGATTGATGACCAAAAAAAAAAAGTCCCATTCATCTTACACGACGTACGTGCACTGATGACCGAGATGGTGAGCACTCTCCAGATGCAACATCAAGAACAGCAACGAGACTGAATAAATTATTGTGAAGGTGTTTCGATGAACTCTCTCCCAGACACTTAAGTGTTATTTGCAGAGTCTCCATGTAGATCTACGGGACTTGATGGCATACATTTGTAATGCATTTCAGCAGGTCATCGTGGAGATCTTGAGTCGTACGTGGAGAGAAATGGATTGTGACAATACATTGTGCATACCACTAAGGGTGCACAAAATGATGTGTATGTATCAGTTATGTCACATACCGAAGACCATTTGTTAATATCTGGTACAGGTTCAAAGACGAAGTTCCTGTAGGCGGTCAACGGGGCGTCTTTAAAACCAGGATGAAGGTTAGGGAGCATTTTATCTGAAGGGGGATGGACAGACAGATTATGGATCTTGTATTGAGCTGCAAGCCAGCATCGAATATTCATCAAGAGTTCCTGGCGTCTGAAGTAACCAGTCATCTCATGGAGAGGAAGTATGTCCATTATGGAGTTAGGGGGCGGGGGGCGGATAGCTTCAACATGGTGCAATGACATTTTACTGGGAAGCAAGCATTGTTCCATGCTGAGCTAGTGTAAGTGTTGCCAGCCGGTTGTAAGCTAGTCCCTAGTGCATACCTACAAGTTTCAGAGTTTCTTCCTCTCGTAGGACCTACGAGTCTAAGGGAGGATGCGACGGTTCAGCTCTGTCACTCCGCGAGCAGATGTGAACACCCGCGCAACCGTGCCGTCGCAGCCAGTGCACGTTGCCAGGAAAGTGTCTACACTGTCGAGAGGGCGCTCCACGGTGCTGCTGCGTTATCGCTAGGTCTCATTCACTGTGTGGCGGCCAACGACTGAAAACAGCAGAGGCAACTTGATGTATTTGTCGACCTAACGTAAACTGAGATTCACTAACGGGTCCTTGAGCCAGGATGTGATATTGCGACATTGACTCGCCCTGTTTAAATTGTCTATGTGCATTGTTTGGCTTGCTGGAAGGTTGTACAGCGGCAAGATGCACAATGTTGCTTACGCTGTCGTTTAATTGTAGCAGTTTATCGTTAGTAGACTTTAAGGAGACTCTTGTTGGCTTTTGGATGACCATCAGTTAGTGTTTGTTAAAGAAAATGCATTTACTTCTAAGATTCATTTTGATCGCTATATACTTTGCTGGGCCATTTTACTTAAACTGAGGCTCGGTCACTTTTTACGTAGTGCCGATATGTAGTTATCTATGCAACTGTTAATTTGATATTTGAGCTGTGTGAGAATGTTGTGTACTGCCCTTGTTTTAAGGGAGTATAGAAGTTATCTCTTTTACAAGTGTGGTTCAACAAGTTATGCAAAATTTTCGTTTTCTATCCATTTAGTTTAAAAAAATGCAGAAGTTGTTGTGGGAAATTCCTGCCTCAGCCTCTTTAGATTCATGAAATTCGGATAGGTGGCGGCGCCTTACGTAAATTGCCTTCGGAATGCGTTCCTAGCAGAGAACTGTCTTTCAGTTTGCTTTGGTAGGAAACCATAGCATGCAGAATGTCTACGGAGACATGGCAGTGAAGAAAAGCACGCTGGGTCGTTGGGGAGGGCGCCTATCTTCATCGCAGCAAGGTCGCGCACTCCTGTCCGATCTCTCGCGTGTCGGCTGGACGCACGCAGCTGTAGCCCCTGCAGTGTTGAAGCGTGCAGACACTCTCATTCAAGGTGGTCGGCGGGTCAATATCAAACAACTCGCTGGTCAACTAGACAACGCAAGGGCTCACACAAGTCCACGCGCCCGAAGGAGCTCACGGAACTTCATTGGACTTGTTTTCCGCCCAACAGCCCGAATATCACTGCCTCCAACTTCCATCAGTTCGGCCCAATGAAGGATGCATTCTGCAGGAAGCAGTATGTGGATGATGGGGTAGTTACTGATGCAGTAAGACGTTGAACCCGACTTCCGCCAGTAGAATGGTAACATTAGAACATACAAGACCCCCCCCCCCCCACAGTAAGTTTGCGTAAAGCCTTCGAATTGGTGGAAGATTATACTGAAAAATAAGGTTTTGTAGCCAGAAGAGTGGAGAATAATATGTTGTGCTGAAAACCTGGATAAAACCAACCTGCTGTCAGAAAAAAATCTGTTGCATTACTTATTGAACGCTCCTCGTAATTTAGTTCTTGCTTTCATCTTCTTTAACAAATTTTGAAGATGACGCGCAACTTGCTAACTAACGCTATTTTGTACCGTTTACATTATTGTACATTTCGGGGTCCGTTATATTTGGTCGTTGTAAAATTCCAGGGGGATGTTATTTTTATTGTCTTACACAATTTTACATTATGGGGTTTGTTATACACGATCATTGTAAAATTGTTTTCTTTTAACTGAGTATCCATTTTAACGCTTCAATTTTTGTATTATTTAAGAAAAAATCGTTGTTTGTGGAATGTTGTTACGCACACCTCTCCAACCCCGTACCACTACTTCCTCTCACGTCACGATTTACACACCTCATTGATCAGTTGCAACATACGGTCCGTGACTGGTGGGCAGAAAAATCGACACAAATAACAAACTCCTCGAAGTAGGTTTTAGTCTGTCACTCCTTTATTTTTTGTTTATTATTCAGTACAGAGCACAACACGGCATCTTGTCACCGCGACATAGCACTAGGTTAAGTCATTAAGCAGACAGTTGAAATAGGCATCTAGGTGATGTAAGTAGGAAGTATTTAAAGAATTCGTCCTGAAAAAAGCTACATTAGTTGACTGCAATAGATTGGAACCACATATATTTAATTTCCTTTTCACACCTTTCGAAATGAAATTCAACATGCGATGAACTAATAACACTGGTCAGCAACGAAAATGTTAAATGAGTAATTTCAGTTGATTCGTATGTACTTGCATCTCCCGTATTAAAAAATTAAGTCAGAAATGTTCTATCACACATCAATTTTATGTAATACTGGAAAAAAATCATTTTCGCCATTATTATCGTAGAGTGGTAAACGAAGTGACTAAAAAGTATAATTTTCTTTAATTTGGTCTGCAGTTTACGTATTTATTTAAGACAATTATTTTCTGAGACTTTAGTATGAAGACAATGTTCAACAATGAAGTTCTCCTCACAATAATCGCTTTCCTGCGCAGGCCGAGGTTTGCAACAACAGTTAAGGCAGATCTGTTACAGATAAAAAACGTACTGCTCAGTAGCCAGATGAGTCGTACAGTTATTTAATGGAAGAAGCGCATACTGTGTGTTCGCTAATTAGGAACTGATTAGTGTAAGCAACCGTGTGTTTTCTTAGTTATTGGGTTTGAGAAGAATGAACATTTCTCGCAAATGTGTTAACGATAAAGACAAGTTTAATTATCCAGAAAGAGATTTTCACTCTGCAGCGGAGTGTGCGCTGATATGAAACATCCTGGCAGATTAAAACTGTGTGCCCGACCGAAACCCGAACTCGGGACCTTTGCCTCTCGCGGGCAAGTGCTCTACTAACTGAGCTACCGAAGCACGACTCACGCCCCGTACTCACAGCTTTACTTCTGCCAGTACCTCGTCTCCTACCTTCCAAACTTTACAGAAGCTCTCCTGCGAACCTTGCAGAACTAGCACTCCTGATAGAAAGGATATTGCGGAGACATGGCTTAGCCACAGCCTGGGGGATGTTTCCAGAATGAGATTTTCACTCTGCAGCGGAGTGTGCGCTGACATGAAACTTCCTGGCAGATTAAAACTGTGTGCCCAACCGAGACTCGATTTCGGGACCTTTACCTTCCGCGGGCAAGTGCTCTACCAACTGAGCTACCGAAGCACGGCTCACGTCCGGTACTCACAGCTTTACTTCTGCCAGTACACTCCGCTGCAGAGTGAAAATCTCGTTCTGGAAACATCCCCCAGTCTGTGGCTAAGACATGTCTCCGCAATATCCTTTCTTTCAGGAGTGCTAGTTCTGCAAGGTTCGCAGGAGAGCTTCTGTAAAGTTTGGAAGGTAGGAGACGAGGTACTGGCAGAAGTACAGCTGTGAGTATCGCGTGTGACTCGTGCTTCGGTAGCTCAGTTGGTAGAGCACTTGCCCGCGAAAGGCAAAGGTCCCGAGTTCGAGTCTCGGTCGGGCACACAATTTTAATCTGCCAGGAAGTTTCAAGTTTAATTATGTTTGTAGCGGATTCACTTTAAAAGCGCCAATGTGAAATTTGAGTAGCCGAATGAAGATAGTTTGAGTATTATTCTGGCAATAAAATAGCCTATACTAAGTTTAGGGCTCTAGAAATCTGTGCCAAACGTGTAACATTATTAACTGACTGCTTAAAGGGGACTCACATATCGCGGGATTCTAAGGATCATGTAACAAACTTCTAAATCTGGTTCACAAATATATCTGGAATAGTTCGAAGTCCAAACATAAAGATCAGCAGATTTTGACAGTATTGATGACATTAGCGAATTGTAACAAGACTAACCAACGATTTCTGGAAGTAATTGCTACAAACGGACCTCTTATTCCAACAAAGGAGTTCTCGGAGCAGTTACATGTTTCGACATCGACAGGCTGGCACATCGTGCAGCATGGCACAAAAGTAAGTTCTTTTCGTCAATGCCAAAATGATTTTTTATTCTCTAAACAGGAGGACTTGGTTTTCCGTAATAATGTTGATTTTTTAATAAGGTCACTGTGTGTTAGACATAAACCTGAAGATTGACATTTATTCATAGACTCCTCGAAAAACAGTTCGAAAGGGGTGTTGCTACATAATGGAAATAATTTTTCATCCCTTCCTGTAGCTGACGCAGTTGTTGTCAAGGAAAGTTACATGAACACGGATATGTTGTTACCAGTATCCGGCATGATGACTGATCATGACAGATATGTATAGATTTTAAAAAGATACCTATTGCCGGTCTGAGTGGCCGAGCGGTTCTAGGCACTACAGTCTGGAACCGCGCGACCGCTACGGTCGCGGGTTCGAATCCTGCCTCGGGCATGGATGTGTGATGTCCTTAGTTTAGTTAGGTTTAAGTAGTTCTAAGTTCTAGAGGACTGATGACCACAGCAGTTAAGTCCCATAGTGCTCAGAGGCATTTGAACTTTTTAGATACCTATTCTAGTTGGATTACAATTTGTCTATGCAAAGTTTTGCTGCTACTTGTGCATGTTGGGCAGCAGATATGAGCAGAAGCAATTCTTATACGAAGGAAAACTGGATAAAGAGTGGGACATCCAATACAGGGCAAGCAAACATTGTTCATCAACCTCTTGTAAGTGCTGACAAAACGTTGTTGCACACATTACGTACGCTATGTCACTGCATGTACTATTACCTGTATTATAGTTTGTATTTATTACTAGGCGCTGTGATGATGGCTTTTGAAAAAGGCATTATCACAATGAAGGATTTACTACCATCTAGATCCCCTTTATTTCAGCAGCCTATCAGCATCTTTGAGTCATATTTATATTGACTGTGATTTAGGCTGCATACCTCCATCAAGACCTTAAATCTGATCTATGACTTACGTGGCTAAGCTGGTAAAACAACGAGGCTACAGCATATTACCGTGCAAGAAGGTCTGTTACACAAGGCCAACTGAAAATTATGTTTAATAAAGCGTGCTTGGAAAACTGAAGTGATACCGATGTACGCCAATATAAAAATACAGTGTATTTCATACACTTCTGTTCGTATGTGAAATGACGCTAGTAAAAAGTGAAACTGGAGTGGCACATAAGAAAAGGGGCTGGCTGCCATTAGGGCGAATTCTTCACATAGTCGTCCTCGCACTTTACTAATTCCCAGGCAGCTTCAGTTGTCGGCTACCTTAATTCACGAGTACGTGTGTTGGAAATGTAGTGTTATACAACGGCGACAGTGGCGGATACTGCAACGGCTGATTGCGAATAGTATAGAGCGCTGAGCCTCTACCACCAACCAAGTAAGTAAACAATGTTTTGCTGCAAGAGTAGTTGATCTGACGGATATTCCCTTTGTCAGTGAAGGGTTAGGACTGTTCCACAGGGGCACCGATATAATGTTCCTCCAATAGTTCATTGTAAAATTTTTAAGGAAATTATTGCAGATGTTAAAAGTAATTGAGAGATGCTGAAATTGTCCAAGCCTAAGCAGGTTAATATAGCTCTTAAAATATCCAATGTGACTAAGGAAGCCACCAACAGTAATCGGTTCTTGCAATGTCTGTCACGTTCGGTTAAGAACTCGAATGTTTAAACTAAAAGAAAGCAATGTGTTGGTCACTAAAGCCGACAAAAGTTCTTCATTGGTTTCTAAGACTGAAAAGTTCTTCGAAGAGAATGATATTTTACAGGTTGATAAAAATCTACTTTCAACATTTCCGAAAGGAATTAGAGATGCTATTAAGGATTCCGTCGTAGTTTTGGACTGTAAATGGAAAATGAAAAGGTATTTAATGATGAATCCTAAACGGCCAGTCTTGCTCGCACAAGTTACGTTGCATAAGGGAAATTAACCTATTCGTCCTCGTGCTAGCGGGAGCAGTAACCCTAACTATTATCATAACAGTTCTTATAGTATTCCCTAAAAATACACTTCTTGTTTCATCTATCATAAAGAATCTATACACGAATGTACCAATTGATGAATCGTTAGCAATTGTTTATAATAATGTTGTGCGGTTTGGAAAAACGGACCCGTGTGTTCTACAGAACGGTTGGGAATGATTAAACTTTCTCTATCATTTGATTACTTTACTTTTAATCAGTAAATTTACTATCAGAATTAAGGGCTTGTTATGGATCAAGTTCATCAGTGATACTTTCATTAATTTTTGTTAATTCCCTGGAAAATATATTCTTCACTACTTACACTAAAATTTCATAGAAGATAAAATTGTGTCGTACATACGTTAACGACATCCTTATGGCCTTCACAGGTGACTAGGTTGATGTTCATGAGCTTTTAAACGCTATGAATACATTACATAAAAATCTAGAATTTACGATGTACATAGATGTGGAGGGTAAAATTAGGGTTGAACACTGATTTAACATTGATATTTATCGTAAACCGACAGCCACTGACTTGATCACTGCAAAGGTTTCACGTCATCTACCGGTACAAAAGCGCAAATATTTTATTTCCATTTTTTATCGTATAGCAAAATTAGTCGCGACTAAGAAGGTTATTGAGGAGGCAAATGTGTTCATTAAAGTAGGTGTAGAAAATGGTTCACTAAAGCAGAAATAAGAAAAATAGGGAAAGTGGTATTTAGGAAAGTTGGAAAGGTGTCAGGGGTTAGTGGAGAGCTGTTGAAAAATTATATACCTCTCTCTTACTACGGACCTGAGTCAGATGACCTTGTTAATGTGTTCCGAAAAGTCATCGTTACAGTAGATTTGCGGTCATATAATAAGCTGAACAAAATACTGCGACACTTCTTGGAGCCAGCGATTAATAAGTCTAGTAGCGCAGGGGTCTACAAGATCAATCGTGGCTCCTGTGTGAAACATTACATTGCGCAGTCTGTAACGCAGCAAGTTATTACGAGATGACATTCGTTGCAGTAAGGCGCACAGTTCTTTGGTACGGTGGCTGCAGGAAGGCTGTGTTTATTTCGCTTTGCTCATAGCGCAGCTGAAGCTGCCTGCCGTGAGAACTGCATTGAGTAGCATTCAGTCGGTACGAAAATTCATACCCTCTACGAATCGAAAACATAATCCATATTAGTTATTATCCCATTTTGTTCAAAGTTGGTACATAATCTTTTGTTATTAATGGAATAATGCTGCCAAAATTTCAGATTTTAATCTATTGTAGTTCCGGAGATAATGAAAATTACCTAAAAGCCCTAAAATCGACGATTATGTTTTAAAACCCAGTTAGAGACAATAACAAATTGACTTTCATTACCATTTTAAGCCATTACAAGGTTATCAGTGCATAAAAGCAATTAATTAGAAATTTCTTTTCAAAACTTTAGTTACTTTACATTACGTAATACAAAAATCACTCAAAACTATTATTTACTTATAATTTTTTCTGTGTAAGTAGATTAGAATGATTGAGAGGGTGTATGTAGGACATACGTTAACACTTAATATGTCATTTAATGTAAAACCTTGCACAAACGAACCGTGGGAAAGTTATGGTCTAACCACAACTCTGATGATGTATGTCGGTGTGATCTTCCTTTTGTATAAAAGCAGCCAGAATGAAAGTTAGAGGCGGAATAAGTTTATTTCTCAATTTTGGAGAATATTTTGATCTTCACTTATTTTGATTATAGAATACACTGGAAATAGAAATTTTAATGACATTAATTACTATCAGATTTGTGATTAGATATAGAAAGTTTTGCCACGAGAATGATCTGGAAGGAACAGTCTGATTCGTGGTTTAGATCAAAAGCCAATCAGAATTGTTCCCGTTCGAATATAGTGAGGTGTGCAGAGAGTAGAGGAGCTCTACGGATGACAACATGTTAGATAGCTCCGTAAAAATAGTCTGTAAGATGAGGAACTAGTGAGTTCATTTCCTTTAGAACGTGTCGTGACAGAAGCGACTGGAGTTACGAACATTTTAATGGAAGTTTGGTGTGGCAAGTTTCGTGTTCTGTACTGAACACTTTGGCCAGCACTTCTTTCAAAGAAGACCACTGAAACGACCGAATGTTTAACTTGCGAAGAGTGGTGGATCTGTGATCTGTGACTTTTAGATCGTGAAAATTAGTCAGGCCGGACTTGAAAAAATTTTGGCTGTTTTTCGAGTGAAAATGTGTTGTACAGACAGTGAACTTTGAAGGATAAAGTTTACCATATTAAATACGGACTTGATAGCCATTTCATGGGTTTCCATATGGATAAAAAGCAAATTGAATCTAAATTTTAAATGCTTTCTGCAAGTAGACCGCATCCTCAGAACGCATAACTTTTTAAATATGAATTTTCAGGAACTGACTTTAAACTCGAGCTACGCGTACTCTGTGTGGTAGGTATTAGGTAGTTGTTTCATCCACGCTGCTTTACACTCCCTAGCACGTATCTGCTACGTGGAAGGAAGGAATATCGAAGTAGGTGGATTTTCGATTATTCAGAGAGAGAACGAAGACGACCGAAAACACCCCGTCGCAAGACTAGGAGGCATTATCAGATGCTAGTGACGGTAGTGCATTAGGGTAAAGTCTAGGAGTATTCAAGCTTTGCTTAAGAAGCGTTAACGACGACCTGTCTATCCTGCACTATCCTAGTAAACGTACGAGAATAGATATTTTGGAAGAAATTGAAATTCAGGTGAGCTGTCAGGACGATATGAATCTTCTGATAAACGAGCAGGTACAGAGCTGTCGTAAATGATTTTTCGATTCCTTGAACTCTGTAATAGTGGATAAATAATAAAAAAGGACTTTTATAACTATACGTTAGCCTTCGGTTGCTTTGTTATATACCGCTTTGTATTATGGCCGCAAGCTAAATATTGTGAATTTCTGTGTAAGTTAACTATAGGCTTTGTGCTTTCAAAGCTATAGTCACTCGCCAGCTCCTCTAGTGAAAGTATCGTAAGTTTTCCTCTGACAACTGTGCCGTATTTCTTGCAAGAGCAACTAGAAAGTTTCAGGCGGCTCATTCGACATGATGAATTTTAATGACTTTAATGAAAAATGAAGAAACATAGAAATTATTTTTGTTGATTTTACTTATTAAACTGATGACGCATCATACGATTTAGAGGGCGGTCAACCTATGTACTACGTGCTTTCATTATGTCTGTGTGGTGAACCAGTCGCACTACATGATTTGGTTTCGGCTGATCTATTTCACATACTGTATTCGACAACAAATATCGTTTGTCAGTTTCGTAAGCACGTCATTATACGTCAACTTCAACTTCTTTTGTAAGAAATGGTATGCTTTTCCTTTTGTTTAGTTGCTGTACTCGTATTCAACACGCATTCGGGAGGACGACGGTTCAATCCCGTCTCCGGCCATCCTGATTTAGGTTTTCCGTGATTTTCCTAAATCGCTTCACGCAAATGCCGGGATGGTTCCTTTGAAAGGGCACGGCCGATTTCCCTCCCCATCCTTCCCTCACCCGAGCTTGCGCTCCGTCTCTAATGACCTCGTTGTCGACGGGACGTTAAACGCTAATATCCTCCTCCTCCGTATTCAACAAGTTGAAATGCTATCTCATTGTATGCATGTTTAATTTCTATTGTTTTTTATATTCTTTATCAGGCGCTCTCATGATGGGCTTTGCCCGAAACGCGTCAGCGCAATCAAGGGTTTACTACCATCTGTATCTCCTTCATTTCAGCAGCCATCAAGACTTTAAGCCTGATCTAGGAATTGGTATCGAATCACAAAGCTTCATTTAAGGCATATAATTCCCAAATCCTTTATTGCACATCCGAAATTACATCATAAAAACCATGAGATAGCATCTATTCGTTGGCGGTTGTAGCGATGATAGCAACAAATACTGAATCGTTTGCAACAGTGCCAATATATTGCACACGTATAAGACATGGCCTTCACAGTAGAAATATTACGCCCTTGACTTGTAACTAATGCATGTGTTAAGTTAATACTAAGTTGTTATTACGAGATACTAAGTATATGAAAACGAAACAGTTGTAGTTAAATAAACAATAGAAATTCTTCCAATCCACGTGTGACGTACAGCAAACCAGTGCTTGACAGTACTGGTTAAAAGGAGTCTTGGTTGCAATTTTCGTTTATTATTTTTCAACTACGCGTTTCGCCTTATTTGGGCATTTTCAGGTTCTCTTAATTTGGTATTTCTTAAAAGGATCCTTTAGTCAGTGTAGGCAAAGGGCATCTTCGAATATATCTGGCAAACATAGCCTTCGTTAAACTCAGGATCCTTCTAAGAAATACCAAAGTAAGATAACCTGAAGATGCCTAAATAAGGTGAAACGCGTAGCTGAAAAATAAAAAACTAAAATGGCAACCAAGACTGTTTTTAGCCAATACTAAATACACAATTATTTATTCTCTTTCAGAATGAGATTTTCACTCTGCAGCGGCGTGTGTGCTGACATGAAAATTCCTAGCAGATTAAAACTGTGTGTCAGAACAAGACACGAACTCGGGACCTTTGCTTTTCGCTGACAAGTGCTCTACCAGCTTTTTTTTTTTTTTTTTTTTTTTTGTTATATCTCATTTTGTTCGTTGCATCTGCTCGGGGCGGACGTCGTAAGACATCCGTTTAAGTTCGTTGTTGATCGATTAACTCAGTTTTTTTATTACAGAGGGCAGCTAACCGTCTGACCGAACACACTGAGCTACCGTGCCGGCAAGATAACCTGAAGACGCCTAACCACCTGAGATACCCAAGCACGACTCACGCCCCGTCCTCACAGCTTTACTTCTGCCAATACCTCGACTCCTACTTTCCAAATTTTAGAGAAGCTCTCCTGCGAACCTTGCAGAACTAGCACTTCTGAAAGAAAGGATACTGAGGAGACATGGCTTAGCCGCAGCCAGGGGGATGTTCCAGAATGAGATTTTCACTCTGCAACGGAGTGTGAGCTGATATGAGAGCTTCTATAAAGTTTGGAAGGTAGGAGGCGAGGTACTGGCAGGAGTAGAGCTGTGAGGACGGGGCGTGAGTCATGCTTGGGTAGCTCAGTTGGTAGAGCACTTGCCCGCGAAAGGCAAAGGTCCCGAGTTCGAGTCTCGGTCCGGCCAACAGTTTTAATCTGCCAGGACGTTTCCTTTATTTTCTTTCTTTGTAGACATTTGAAGATGGCTGGAAAAACTTACGAAACGTTTGTGGTCGGAAAAGATGTAGATGCATAAGATGAATACTAGTTACTGTTATCTACAAGATAAACAACGGTAAATAAGTTCAGATATAGGTTACTCATACTAACAAGAATCCCTTTGAGTGCGAGCTCTCAAAAGGCCAGTGGTGTTAACGCATTTGGCCCCTCATGTATTGTCTTCCACGCAACCACAATATTGGCTGCCTAAGGCAACAGGGGGCGCGGCTGGTGGTATCCATGAGGCTGCAGAGCGTAGCTGAACTGCTTAGCCGACGAGTAACTCACAATAGTGCTACAGTGCAAGTGGTGTTGATCCAAGACAGAGCAATGGCAATAATAAACAAAGCAAGCATTGCAATATATCATCAATAAAATCTGCCGAAGATGACATTTCCTCAGAAAGGAACCACGGGAATTTCACAAAGTGAGAAGAAAGTGGCAGAAGAAATATTAGCGTTTGTGCTAGATGAATCAGTGAAATGTGTGGTGTAATATACCCTCGATTGTGCGGACAATGCACATGAGTAGCTCAATGATGACGATACGTGCTTAACAAGTGAAAGTGATGTTGAAACAGGTGTCGAGTCATGTAGTTTTGTAGTTCACCATCCTTGTTGGACAGAGAGCAACAGACCCCGTCTCCAGTGACACGTACAAAAGGACAGTCGTTGTCTAAGGAGCGGGTACTAAACATAAGTACGTACATGGAAGACCATCTGTAGCACAGTACAAAAAATTGCGAACAAATCTAGAATAAGTTCGCGGTAATATGACCGTCAAGTGTATAAGAAAAACTATGGATGTTCGAATGAGAATAAGACGCACTTTTTACAAAAACTGGCATTTGCTCGTTTCAAGGATTCTCCGTACAGTATACAGGATGTTCATGATAGTGACGTGGTACTTTATGCACATCAAATTGTGCGCGCCATAGATTACAATGATTTCTAGGAAGGCAATGGATGGTTGCATAACTTCAAAAATACAACAGAATTGGAAGACATAAGATAACGAAATTTCAATCATAGCGTCAACTTGACGTTTGACAGCAAACTGCAGAATCTAACAGAAAATGTGCAGATGAGATAAACAAGCTCGTCCCATCATTCAGTAAGAAATTTGTTTTCAACTCGTACCAATGGGGATTTGTAGAGGAACAGCATATGAAGGAGGCCATAAAAGTCAGAGGTACCGAAATAGTTTTAACAAGATCACCTAACATCCGTGCCTCAACGCATTCGTATACTATTTGCCGACTGTTAATCTGGATGGTAAATTATCTGAAAAGTTATTTATTGTGGTGCGAGAAGTTGGAGATGCTCTGCACCCTATGATTCTTTCTCGTGTGCGTGATATGGCACAGGCAGTATGGAATTTTTATGTCACAGCAAAGAAGAGTGGGAAAATGGGCGTAAGAGAACTACAACTATGGTATGAGTACTGATTTTGGCCAACAGCTGGTCAAAATAACTTACTTTTCGTTGATTCCTGGTCCGCATATAAATACCATGTTCCTTTCCAGCAAACTGTGTGACGTCGCGGTTCATACCACTTGGATGCACTGGAACAATTCACCCCCTTGATGCTTGTTTCTTCCGTGCCTATAAAACATTATCGCACTACCTGGAGCTACGCCTTGAATGATGGCCGATTTCACCAAAAGCTCCACGACAGACTGTTTCGCATTATATCACATTATGAGACCTCTTCAACCCGTCACACCAATATGAATCTATACACATTCTTTAAGAGTGGATACCTAGCTGAACATTCTGCACGGTCTGTAACTCCCAAGGGGCTCGCTTTCGATCCGGACGGTGTGAACCTTTATCATCACTGTGGCGAGCCATTTTGCATTTGGTGTTAATGGTGCGAGTTAATGGTTAGTTTTGATACTTTCTTGAATTGGGAAGTGTAATATATACATACCGTAGAAGGTTGAAATCTGTACCTCCCGGACACTCAATTTCTGTCGCCCTCCATATGCTCATGGTAACTCATTAACAGCTAATATTTTTCCTGTCGTAATCGTTAGCACAACATTTACCAATGAGCCTTACTTAAGATTGGTTTCGCTAAAAATCGTGCGTACAACTTTTCATAAGGATTCTATCCGACTGATTATTTATGGAGTTGTAGAATATGCTGTGCCAAATGAGTTCCTCGGCCTTTTCTTCTATTTGCATTTTCGGAAAGATATGATCCCTGAAAAATGGTATTTAGAGTTTAGATATGTTAGTTTTTGAAGGCGGCTTCCAATGTAGGACAGAGATGAGAGTTTTGTTGGTGAGTCTAAGTATCAGTAGGTATCATGACCTCAAAATCGTGACGTTTGTTATTGTTTGAATGTCTCACCAGTTGCAGAGTATTTAATTTAAAACTGTCGCATTATATCTTATAGAATTTTTGGATTTCCCATGTATTCTGAAATAATTATGCAGTGTCTTCCAATGTAGGACAGAGATGAGAGTTTTGTTGGTGAGTCTAAGTATCAGTAGGTATCATGACCTCAAACTCGTGACGTTTGTTATTGTTTGAATGTCTCACCAGTTGCAGAGTATTTAATTTAAAACTGTCGCATTATATCTTATAGAATTTTTGGATTTCCCATGTATTCTGAAATAATTATGCAGTGCCTCTGTCAGGTAATATATAGGCATTAAGAGGCGCTCAACAGTGCATCGATGCCAACTACATTAAATAGCGCACTTCACGAGTTACAAACAAGCCACAAACACTGTTAGGGATGTGTTCATCGCACTGGCACATACATTCGAGTCTCCAGTGGACTCACGGCTGTTAGGCAGCGCTTGTAATATATTGCGCAGCCTACGAAGAGCTTTGAGTGTCGAAATGGTGCGCACAGTAAATCAGACCTGTGAATAGCTCAGCTCAACCTCGCCGCCTGACAGTTGCATGGAACCTCTCGCGACTGCGCCTCGAGCGAGCGGAATATGTTACCTCTCACTAAACCTGCCATCGACAGATGTGAAATGTTTACCTCTCCCAACCGCGACGTCGAGAATTTTAGAGAATGATCGCTGGCTCCCCTGTGTAATGTTTCCTCAAACCTCTCAGTGCTGCAGAACCCGTGTTGCCATGTAAGCTCCATGTCCCTCTTTCTCATTAAAGTTTTCGTAACAGGCTGCGCTATCTAAGAAAATTCATGTCGAATATTAATTCACAGCAGACTGCCAGTTTAACATTTCAACATCACCATATATCTCAAATTTTCACGAATATTCTTTGAATAATGTGATAAAGAAATGCTACAGTAACAAGAGACTACTCTGTATAGACGGTAATAACCTCGTTGTGGGTATTTACTTATTTGCTGCTAATTTTATTTAGATTCTGTATTGTTAATCTTGTCATATGCGACAACGTATTTAATATTAAGGCTTGTTAATATGTTTCAGTTTAGTGATAGTATATTATGACAGTAACGTATTATTGGATACGTTATATGTACAACTCTCTGAATCCGTACACCATTACAATAGACTAAATAAAAGATACTGAGGATAAAAGAGGAAAGAGGAGAAACTTCCATCATCTTAGATGGCTTACAATAAATGTCGAAAATCGGCTGTCGCTATGAGAGAATACACTATTCAGTACCTAGTTTCTGACTTGTAACTTACCCGTCCACCATAAGGATCAGTGTCAGTTACACCTGTTTCATTTACTAAAATCTGATGTACACTCCTGGAAATGGAAAAAAGAACACATTGACACCGGTGTGTCAGACCCACCATACTTGCTCCGGACACTGCGAGAGGGCTGTACAAGCAATGATCACACGCACGGCACAGCGGACACACCAGGAACCGCGGTGTTGGCCGTCGAATGGCGCTAGCTGCGCAGCATTTGTGCACCGCCGCCGTCAGTGTCAGCCAGTTTTCCGTGGCATACGGAGCTTCATCGCAGTCTTTAACACTGGTAGCATGCCGCGACAGCGCGGAAGTGAACCGTATGTGCGGTTGACGGACTTTGAGCGAGGGCGTATAGTGGGCATGCGGGAGGCCGGGTGGACGTACCGCCGAATTGCTCAACACGTGGGGCGTGAGGTCTCCACAGTACATCGATGTTGTCGCCAGTGGTCGGCGGAAGGTGCACGTGCCCGTCGACATGGGACCGGACCGCAGCGACGCACGGATGCACGCCAAGACCGTAGGATCCTACGCAGTGCCGTAGGGGACCGCACCGCCACTTCCCAGCAAATTAGGGACACTGTTGCTCCTGGGGTATCGGCGAGGACCATTCGCAACCGTCTCCATGAAGCTGGGCTACGGTCCCGCACGCCGTTAGGCCGTCTTCCGCTCACGCCCCAACATCGTGCAGCCCGCCTCCAGTGGTGTTGCGACAGGCGTGAATGGAGGGACGAATGGAGACGTGTCGTCTTCAGCGATGAGAGTCGCTTCTGCCTTGGTGCCAATGATGGTCGTATGCGTGTTTGGCGCCGTGCAGGTGAGCGCCACAATCAGGACTGCATACGACCGAGGCACACAGGGCCAACACCCGGCATCATGGTGTGGGGAGCGATCTCCTACACTGGTCGTACACCACCGGTGATCGTCGAGGGGACACTGAATAGTGCACGGTACATCCAAACCGTCATCGAACCCATCGTTCTACCATTCCTAGACCGGCAAGGGAACTTGCTGTTCCAACAGGACAATGCACGTCCGCATGTATCCCGTGCCACCCAACGTGCTCTAGACGGTGTAAGTCAACTACCCTGGCCAGCAAGATCTCCGGATCTGTCCCCCATTGAGCATGTTTGGGACTGGATGAAGCGTCGTCTCACGCGGTCTGCACGTCCAGCACGAACGCTGGTCCAACTGAGGCGCCAGGTGGAAATGGCATGGCAAGCCGTTCCACAGGACTACATCCAGCATCTCTACGATCGTCTCCATGGGAGAATAGCAGCCTGCATTGCTGCGAAAGGTGGATATACGCTGTACTAGTGCCGACATTGTGCATGCTCTGTTGCCTGTGTCTATGTGCCTGTGGTTCTGTCAGTGTGATCATGTGATGTATCTGACCCCAGGAATGTGTCAATAAAGTTTCCCCTTCCTGGGACAATGAATTCACGGTGTTCTTATTTCAATTTCCAGGAGTGTACTTTGATTAGTGTATTCCCAAGATTATATCTACTACGAACACAAGATAGTGTAGGATGTATTAATAGGTAATATTTTTGTCAGCCTACACACTCCCTGACGACTAATGACTGCCTTTTCGTAGAGATGCTTTGTTGTCAGTGCAGAATAAATGCTATTTTAGGACCAGCGTGTCAGCGCACTGATCGAACCAGTAAGCTATTTCTGGAGCTCTTTTCATTTTAAATAATCAGGGATTAGATTGGTTTGATGTAATCCGACGCCATTACCTATTATGAAGTTATTCCACACACTATACACTATACTCTGCTTTGCATTTTCCAGTATTTGCCTGCTATCACTGTTTTAGCCACTAAGTTAGCCATTCAGGGATGCCATAGCAGACGTCGCACTAACTTGTCCCTTCTCATAGTGAGGGTCCTTGCTAGATATTTTTCTTCACCTAATGTTTCTAGTACTTCGCCATTTCACACTTTATCTAACTGTTCACTTTTTGTCGTTCTACGATTGCACCGCACCACAGAGGTTTTCACTCTCTTCGAGTCCATCTTTGTGATCGTTCACGTGTCATCAGTTCCTGACCTGTATCTAGTAATAGTTCAAGTTCTATTGAAGAAAGCTTTCCTCAACTACTCCAGTCAGTTTCGATAAGATTCTTTACATCGACCTTGCTTCCTAATAGAAAAATTCATTCTCTTCATCCGCTACTGTTCAATTCAGTTTTTTTTTCAAATAGATCATTATTTGAATATGTATTTCTTTTTATCTGTTTTGGCTTGACTTTCTTTATATTTAAGTCACATGTGGTGCTATGTTTCCAGACTAGACAACAATTCAAATTTTTTTCACTGAAATCTGAAAGACACCCTTCACACGTGAAGATGTTTCGGCAGCGCCAAACTGCAGACTGTGCACGTCTCACTCTAAGGTTTAGCCTGGCTGTTTAAAAATGGGAACAGATGTTAAATGTTGTCCTTTTTGTCACTGTGACTACACGACTTTCGTAAAAGGGAAAACAAATTTTGTCTTCACTCACTAATCATCGAATTTATTTCAGTACACGATTTCAATCCCAGTGGGTTCGTCTTCAGACTCTGTATCAGACTACATTACATTTTGTGATTCTTCAACTCCTCCAGGCGTATTTCATGACGAAATAAATCTCAGACCAACGGCTTGGTGTGAGTTCATAAAGGACACAATATTTCGGCAGTCGACCTTGTTGCCATCATCAGGTGCGCTGATGTACTGCCAAGGGACGGCAGGCGTGAGGTATATAATAGATCACCTCATGCCGACTATAACACTGCGTTCGAATTAAATTAAATCTTGATAACCTGCCATTTTAGCATCAGTACCGACCTAACAACTGTGCCAGACACTTGTTATCTGATATAGGCGTTGCCGACCTCAGCGCCCTATTCTGCCTGTTTACATATTTCTGTATTTGAGTATGCCTACCTGTACCAGTTTCTTTGATGCTTCAGTGCAAAATCAGAGAAAACTGTATGCAAAACAGCAAGTTTTTAGTCCCTAGAAAATATGGTTCAGATGGCTCTGAGCACTATGGGACTTAACATCTGAGGTCATCAGTCCCCCAGAACTTAGAACTACTTAAAGCTAACTAACCTAAGGACATCACACACATCCATGTCCGAGGCAGGATTCGAACCTGCGACCGTAGCGGTCACGCGGTTCCAGACTGAAGCACCTAGAACCGCTCGGCCACACGGGCCGGCAGTCCGTAGAAAAGGCTCATTATTCTGTAAATAGTGCTACAAACTGACGAACTACAATTACCATCTAGTAAGCACCCAGATATAAATTAGTTACACTGGGAGACATCACAATAATTCCGTCTCTGGAAATCATAGTTGCAACTTGGCGAGGAAGAGAGCCAACAAATTTCTATTTCATCCGCTTCTTATCAACTCGTTGTCGGCGAGACATTAAACCCTAATTTAGTGTAAATTATTTGATATGTTTCATCTGCTGATCTAAATATCCAAAACATTCTATAGGGAATTAAGACAGAGTGATATACGAGCCTTTCGTGATGCGATAGGATGCCTGAGTGACTGTCATACTGGCAACGTGTGCGTGCGGCCCTGTGATACACGGCTGTTGTCATCTTGGAAGGCGGGAGCGCCAAAACCATTCAAATCATGTAGAGGTAGAGAAACGGTCAACAACTGTTTACCAAGCAATTTCAAGAAAGTGCAGGTGGCGCCCATATATAAGAAGGGTATAAGAGGGGGCCGGCAATTTTACTGATTAATAGCCTTCATGTTGCTTTGTGGCTGAATTCTTCAGCATATTCTAAGTTCAAACCTACTGAATTTACTTGGGAGAAAAAAACTTCTGTCTTATGGACAAAAGTTTTTTCTCCCAAGTAAATTCAGTAGGTTTGAACTTAGAATATTCTGAAGAAAGCATCGCTCTCGCGAAATCCATTCCTCCCTTTTCTACTGGGATATTTTGTGAATCGAGAATGAAGGGTGACAGGCGAATTCCAAATGACATGATTGCCGGAAATCGTTTGACTCAGCCCCTCTCTAAACCTGTTTTCAAACGTTCGAGCGTACGGAGAAGGCTCTAGCATATGTGAGTGAGTAGAAGACTTTTTGACTAGTATAACCTAGTACGTCGCCCTCGACGACTAGTCATCATCGGTTTAAATATTGTCAGGAGTATGCCACGACAAGTTTGCTAAAACGGCCGTTGCTCGCGCTTTACTCAAAAGACCTGACGTACAGGGTGAACCGCAATCTGCGACTCTTTTCTGATGATACTGTAGTGCACGTGAGGGTGTTGTTTCTAGGTGGCTATAGGAGGATAGAAGATAACCTGAATACAATGTCTGTTTCGTGTGATGTATGGAAGTTTGACCTAAATGTGGAGTAATGTAAATTAATGCAGTTGAGTAGAAAAACACTGCTATAAATTTCTGATAAAGTATTACTGACACGTTTTGACACAGTCAGGTCGCTACAGTATCTGTGGAATTCAAACGTGTTTGTTTTTTAATGAAAGCCATCTCACCCATATTCAGGACAGTGGAAATTAAAATGTCCTATGGTGCCTCTCCCGCTCCCAGTCGGCCGCTTCAACATCCTACCCCCCATACAAAGTTCGCAATTAATACTGGGTGGGATTATATGTTGCAACGTCCCCTTAGAAAAACTATACATGACTGTGTTTAAACTGACACATAATATTTTTAGCGCAACGCAATCTGACTTTCAAAAATCCCTACAAAAGAATGGCCCCGACTAACATTAACCTATACCTTTCACAAATCACTTACCTCACCAAAAATCTTCGTTACTCGAACTACTGCAATACAGCGAGCGCCACTACTGCCAGCTAAATAAAAGATTCAAACTACGGAAGGCACTAACTACTGATAGGCATAGTTAGCAAATGAAAGATTTTAATAGAGAACAAACAATGATTTTACCTTAATAGTGTTGAAACATCATAATACACCTAGCTGTTCATGACATCCAGTGTTACAAATTTCAAAACTCCGCCATTTCTATCCCCACATCCACCACTGCTGGCGGCTCACCTCCAACGGCGCAACGCTACGCGCTGTTAACATCCAGCTGCCCAACACTACAATGGCAGACAACAATGCAAATTAGCCACAGACTGCACACAGCACAGCCAGTGATTTTCAGAGCGCTACGTGGCGTTACCAATATAAGAACCTAAACAGCCTACTTACATAGCCCCCATGCTCCCCACAAAAAAATTTACAAATTGTTTTGGGCAGTGGCCAATATAGATTTAAAAAAAAATTTCATAATTACAATAACAAAGAAATCAAAGGTACACTTATTGATACAATACTGGTCAAAAGCTAAAATTTTCTCACAGTCTATAAAGACTGTCCTGATCGTCCATCACAGTAAAATTACAGTGTTTTTTTTTTCTCTCAAAGTCTGAGCAGTAAACGAGAATGCACACAGGAGTAGTGGATTTCCATGCAATCTTGAAGAAGTAGTGTTGTCCTTCCAACGGAAAGACAGTGCTGACTCTTGACATGCAGACAGATAATGGGCCACAACAGAGCAAATCCACAGCAGAGTCAATCGAAGTTTTGAAGAATATTGGTAGGTAGGTCATCACAGAGCAAACCCACTGTAGTCCTTGTAGAGATTATGGTATTGGTGGGCCTAGTCCTTGTAGAGATTATGGTATTGGTGGGCCATTAAAGGTGCAGACCCACTTCAGTCCTTGTAGAGATTATGGTATTGGCGGGCCACCAGAGGTGCAGACCCACTACAGTCCTTGTAGAAATAATGGTATTGTTGAGTCATCAAAGGTGTAGATCCACTGTAGTCCTTGTAGAGATGGCTAGCAGCCATCCGTTGCGACTGTGCAGGTGCACAATCACCATCGAAGAGTCATGCAGAGAATATAGCAAGTCCATAAACCACCACTTGTGCACTCACAAAGTTTCTGGAATTGTCCTTAGAAGTCTTGCAGACAATATAGCAAGTCAATAAATGACCACTTGTACACTCACAAAGTTTTTGGAATTTTCCTTAGTGCCAGCAATGCTGTTAATCAGTCCCTTGCAGAATTATTAACACACGTCCAAACACTAACAGTCCCAACTTCTCACATATTTTGCATATACTATGACCACCAGATATTTGATGAACTGGTGTCAATTACAAATTTATAACATGAGAATACAATAACAAAGGTACAAAATACATCACTGAAGAACATAACAATACAGATAACATTTGTAGTACAGGCTTTACAAAAGAATCGAAATAACATATACATCAGTGTTGCAGGAATTATGACATAAGTAAATACATAAAAGATCAGAGTAACTTTCGAAACATCAACTTCACACATGAGCACTAAAACAGAACGGAATAAATAACGTCTAAACATCTTTACAAAGAAAATAACATATTATCAGAAAAATTCTACAACATAACTCTTATTAGCTAAACACATTAAGACAGGAAAAGCACAAATTCACATAGTGTAATAACACAAAAATACAGGACAGGGTTTGTTTTCAGTGTGACATTTGGTACTGCAGTTCACCCCAAAACTTCATTCCATATATCTTTCCTCTTATTTCAACATTTGTTTCCACCAAAAAAATTCTATCCAAGCATCCTTTCTGTATTTATATGTTCACACATTTCTTACCTCATTATTTATTTTCCATTATCTTACCTCATCATTTATTTCCAAGAAAATCCTACCTAAACCTGTTGTCCCTAAATCCTACTTTTTTTTGTTCATATCCTCTTTCAAAATACTGTTTTGGCCAAATCATTTTCTTATAGCTTCTCTATGCATTTCTTCCAATTCATCACAACTCGTTCTCACATATAGCCTCCCCCATCTTAAGCTAACTTAACTCTACTGAGCTCAGATGCTAAACTAAGGGACAAGGCAATGCAGCAGCACAAAACAATTAACACAAACAGCAATGACAAAAAAATTCAAATTGGCAAAGCAAGCAGAAATATTACAACTGATATAATGCAATGAGCAGCAAACAAGAAAAATAAATCAGTAGTAAAACTGGCTTAAACGAGTAATGTAAAGTGAAATTTAGTAGCACTATGCCTGGCAAACAGCAGCAGCAAATACAATAATTTATATCTAAACATGACATATCTCAAGCAGAAAAAATATTACACTAAAGACAGCAATGCAGACAAGGCAAATGTATATTCACATCTTAATGTCTATGTAATTAAAGTCGTGCACCACAACTTATTCTATGAGAAATATTACCAAGTACTTGGAAAGAAATTATGTATGCAAATCCTGTGAAGGGAAATGCTTATTTGTGTTCTTTTTTCTAAGAAAGTACATCATAAACGTATTCTTTACTGGGTCTGTAGACAGAAAATAGTGATATTAGTACATCTATTAAATTTTATTTTAACCAACGCTGCAGTGCAACTGGAAACTAGATATTAAACGAAATGAGCATATATATATATATATATATATATATATATATATATATATATATATAAAGCAACATATGAAACGTCATTCACTAGGCAAATGGTGTCTCCAAAGGCAAAAAAAATCTCTCAACTAGAAAGACAATAGATGTAAAATGTTTCTCATCATTTCATTAGGCATCTTAGTAAATATCATAAATTAAGATCTCCATAGTGTAATCACATATTTTCAAGATTGAGCGTGTCGTATTTGCGATGCTTTCTACAAAGAAATGTCAATAGCGAGGATAATGGCCTCCTTTTTTCTCCATCTGTGCCTCTGAAATGCACACACCTTTTTTTCGGGCGACTGTCGCGCAGCTGGGTGCCCATGACGCATTACCTGAAGGTGGTCACTTAACTTTCTTGTCGAAATATTTACGAGACCAGTTTGCACTACAGTG